>NC_048893.1:37960886-38072524 GCF_011077185.1 Oxyura jamaicensis
GAGGAGAGGAGAGGAGAGGAGAGGAGAGGAGAGGAGAGGAGAGGAGAGGAGAGGAGAGGAGAGGAGAGGAGAGGAGAGGAGAGGATGTTGCAGAGAAATTTGAAAGTAAGAGTAAACTTTGGGTAAACCATCTCAAAGATATTTGATCCTCCACCAGGTTCCTCTTTCTCAAATAAACCAGCACACCATTCCATGATCTATTGGTTTCTCCAAACCACAGGCACAGTATCTTATTTATTCTCTTTGGGAGACCTTTGGTGTCCAAGCACAGTCCCTGTTCAGCATCACCATCAGGGACTTGACTTAGCCCCCTCAAAGGCTCTTATTGCAGTGAGCTTCAGCCTCTTCCTGGGCATGTCCACCCTACCTTAGGTTCTGTCCAGCCCCTCATAGATTCTTTCTTTCTCCCAGGGTCTCTGATAAGGTTCCTGAAGATCTTGCTTCTCAGTCTTAAAATTCACCACGTAGGGAGCAGCCAGTTGCAAGTAAGAACCATACATGTGAAAGACTGAAAGAGTTTGAGCTCTACCATAACAAATATAAAATGCATTGAATGCATAAACCTACCTACTACTTCCCTGAATAAAAAACATAATGCTAGTGATGGCAAAGGTATGAAAATTAACTTCAAAACCTAATCACATTTAGAAGAAGCATACAAAAGTCCTTATCTCAGCTACTAATAATATCTATGTAGAATGTTCTCACTGTGTAACATGGGAAATGGTAATTCCTACAATTCCTCTGCTATGCTTTGTAGAAGCATCACAGTTTACCTGTTTTGTTATATATTGGCTATGTGACTCACTGGCACCTGAGATAGTGAGCTTTCTATGGTTTCCACATTTTGATGAAAATTAGACATATTTCATTGAACTCATGAATGTGCAAAATCATGTGAAACAGATAGAATAAAGTAATATCAGAAACTGTTAAGGACAGTAAGGACAGAAAGATATCTTAAATATCTTATCTTAATTCTAACTGAATTTATAGAGTTTTCGAGATTTATGATAGGTCACTTTAAGTATGACCTCCACAAGGAAAAATAAAAGAGGAAAAAGTGTGTCTTTCTAACCTAAAATAATGTTGTTGTAATTTTTTTGAATTTTCAATGTTATTTTGAAAAGACCTTCAAAGCAGGGGTATATAAAATGTTATTAATAAGGTGTAAAATAGCTCAGACATTAAAGTTCTTTACATTTCATTACAAAAATAAAAATAAAAATAAAGAGAAAGCATTTCTTCAAAGTAAATTTAAGCCTAAATTCATTAGCATTTTTTCAGCAAAATGGGACATTGGCGTAAACCTGTGAACATTTTTTGGTTTTCCATGGCTTGATGAAAATTAGACATATTCCATTAAACTCATATGATGAATGTGCAAAATCATGTGAAACAGAAAGGAAAAACATATCTGACCAGGCTTTTTGCAACAAGATTTAAACTGCACACAGCTTCAGTCAGAAGACTTGGACGGCAGCTTAATTTCTTTGAGCTGAGACAGAAGGCCAAAGCCCTCAGCAGAAGTAAATTGGTATTGCTCCACTGAACACACTGGAGCCGTGCTAATGGCAAAGGAATCATGCTGATTGACATCAGATGAGGATTTGGCCCCATGTTGTCCCCTGGGTAAGTGAGATTTTCTGTGTTAAAGAGAACATTATTATTCCACAAATGACACATCACTGATGCCTTTTTTTTTTTTTTTTTAACTGTTGATTTCCAAAGATTCCTTAATCTAAATCAGGGTAAATAGGACAAAAATACTTTCCATTTCCCAAGACCGTGATGTGGCGCTATTTGTTGATGCTCTGAGCTTGCATGAATTCGCTATATCTGCTTGAACACCGACTCCTGCCTGAAAGTGTTGTCTAGCCACCAGACTTCAATTTTTGTTAGAAAAATACCTTCCTAAGAAACCAACACCTACAATGTTAGTGGTTTAAGTGGTTACAATTAACAATAATTTTTGCTGAAGAATTCTGCAACTTCAGAAAAAAATAATTGTACATGGTTTAAAAACCTGCCAGATGATGCTGGTATCTTACATAGTTCAGTGTTCTGCAAATCCATCTTGTCTGCTGCCACCTCACCGGCCCCACAGAGTCCTTGACTCCTTGTTCTGCTCCATAAGGTTCACCAAAACATACAGAAAAGTCAAAAGCAAATAATAAGGTGACTGCAAAAGCTTATTTACCAAGCACAGTGTTAATCCATACTCCAGTGGGGTGAACATTTGGCTGCAGGCAGGTGCTAAACTTTGAAGTGTGCTTCAAGTGCTGGGCTTTAGCTTGTGCTTGACAGCAGGCTGCTGGCATGGAGGCCACCGTAACCCTTATCTCTGGTGACAAACTGCACATTTTTCAGTGTATCTGAGCTTAATTGCATATCCTTATTATAACTTATCACACTGTAGGCTACAGGTGACCTCCTGAGCTCTGTAAAGTATGTAGCAACACCATTAAACTGGTTAGAGTAACAAGACACATACCGCGTACAAAGTATATGCAAGACATACCCTGCAGAGCCAATGAAAAGTTAAAGTCTGGGGTCACAAATTTTCCACAGGTCCTAAATCTGGAGTGAACTTTCCTGGGCATTTGGGTAAGGTTTAGGACAACCCATGAACGTGGCTTCATGGACAAACGATGAACCCATGAACATGGGTTCAACCCTAAGGCATCCTGTGCTGTCTTCCTTTATTCTATTACCTTGGTTTCAGATTCCCCATCATTTCTAATGCCAACATAATTTTGCTCCCACGTGTATGACAAAGTCCCAAAATAGAAAATGCAGTTGAACTGCACTTTACAGCCTTAAAATATTTTAGTTATTCCCTTCCTCACAGCCTTCTCTCACTCTTTGGTTCCTAACAAATTAATTTAGGCTTAATGCTTGTGGCTTTGCTGATATCCCTGCACATCTTCATTTGAAGAAGTTGCTATGTCCACAAGATCCACAAGAGCATTTGTGTCTATTTCTCAGTCTCACAGTTGGGTCAACTGTTACAGACCATAGACTATATACTGGGCTCTTATTTCCATTTCTCTTATTTCCACTACAGTGTGAAGCCAGCATAGCCCCATTAGCATTCCTAACAGTACATTATGTAGATATCTAGTTCATAACAGAGTTTTGAAATAATTATTCTGCTGTCAGCACAAAACAAACTGTTTTAGACTTTTAATTTTCTAAGCAGCCTGTTCCAATAACCCAGCTAACCTGTAGTCAAAAGATGACAAACTCAAATTCTTGGTCTAGGGACCAAATGAGTGAATCAGATGCCTAAAAGTAAGTTGTCTTATTTCAGCTCTGCTAAGGTGAGGAAGAAATCTGTGCAGGACACACAGAGGACCCCAGGGAGACACATGATCTCATCGTGCAGCTGCTGGAACCCAGGCAGAATACTTTAGCAGTCCAAAAGGCACTCAGTGCTACATTAAGTGACTGAATCCCACTTAATTTGTCCAATCTTAATTTGATAAATAGATACACTGAAGTCCAAAACAGACCAGGAAACTTCTGTATTTTCTGTATTTGGAGACATAAGCCTGTATGTGATGTAATGGTGAGCAATATGTAGTTTTACATAAAGTGTGTTCCTCTGTGAAATATTCTTTATTCAGTCTGGTCAATTGCAATTCTTGAATAAGTGTCAGTATTCATTTCTGGTTTCATCTATTTGCCCTTATTTTTAGTTTCTGACTGCATAGTGCCAGTCTCTATAATAAATTTCTATTCCGGTAAAACTGAAAGTGACAGCCATCAGACAGTATGCATAAATTCAAACCGTGGGTTTGCGAGCACAGAATGTTTATACCACCTATTCCACCTATAGCTGCAAACTTTAGGAATGGCTGCCATATGACGAGAAATGCATCAAGTGTCCCTCTTGGAAGATATAAAACCCACTCCACCTGCTCACAAAATTCTCCACACCAGCATGAAATCCATGGCAGTTGTTCCTTTTACATAGCATTATTGTGGTTATTGCAGTTTTTCAGCTAGAGCCAGGCATTATTAAAATCAACTGGCATTATTAACATGAACTTATGGTTGCTGCCATCCAAAAAAAAAAAAAAAAAAAAGAAAGAAAGAAAGAAAGAAAAGTATTTTGAGAATATTTGAAAAAGAGCCAGTTTCAACTCTGAAAAACTGCTCTTGAAGTCTTTGTCCACAATTTTCTGCATACATAGCACTTCTTTTTTTTTCTCAGAAAGGTTTGCATATTTCTTTGTCTATATATTTAAAAAATTATGTCTAAACAACTTAAATGTGTTTTATTCCAGAATGGCTTCTTTATTCTATTAATTCAAAACATTTTTTTCCACTGACTGAAAGACTGGGAGATAGTAATACAATAGAAGGTGATAGCCAAAAGTCTTCCAGGTAACCATAGGAGTCCATGTGTAGAATGAGAGCAGAATATTAAATCATGGGGAGAAGGTAATTCATCGTAATCATTTATGTCATGGTATTAAGTGTGTCAGAGATAGCACATCTGGATCCTTTGTACCACGATCACAGTATCTAAAACCGTATCTGACAGACAATTTCCTGTACTTAATGTGACAAACTCCTTCAGAATCTGGAATGTCTCTTGGAGCAGAGGACATTTTTGGAATCTAACCACTATAAAACAAGCCCCCGTTTCCTTCTCTGTTCGGCACACTCTGTTGTGTTCAGTAGTCTGTAATTCCTCACTTGTGCTGACAAACAGTCCAGTTTTGATCAGTTTGCAAGAGGATCCAATGGTCCATCATGCTCCCCATCAGGCTGGGTGGTAAACATTGTCTTATTGCTGTGATTGCATACCAATTCACATAGTTCATATTCTGCCCCCCTAAATTCCTCTCCCAGTTGCAATTGGGTATGTCATTCTCATTCACTTTCTTTTCTGATGTTCTGAGCCTTGTTACCACATGATCCTTACTGCTCACCCCCTCTGATTCCTTGCCTTCAGATACACGTGTAAATGCAATAGCCTAGGTATCAAGACAGTGAGATCCCAAGTTCTTTGCTACTGCAATGGGAGAAGTGGTTGTAATTCCCCTCCTTTGCTGTAATGTCATGCCAGTATATTTCTTTGATATATTCATTCCCATCCCCATTCACATCATTACTATATTAATTCTCTTCATTAATCACATTCCTCAGTCACTGCTTTTCTTTAAAGAGTCTATTTTAATCCATTGCCAGAGGATCTCAACAGTATTCGCAGTAGTAGACACTACTCCAGTCAGGGAACAGAAATAAGTAATGGATGTCCTGATGAACAGTCAACATTCATTTCCATGGCTCCACTTCCTAGTATTTGTTACCCTTAATATGTTACTAATAAATGATACAGATACTAAGACTTAGTTAAAAATATGCTTGACAAACATTTTTGGATTAAAAAACAAGACATTAAAAAGGATTTTATTTTATTTTAATTTATTTTTTTATGGAGACAATGGTAAGTGCAGTCAATTCTTTTCTCATCCCAAGTAGAATCAAATCTTCAGAAGATCTTTCCTGGTCTGAATTAACTGTAATAATAAAGAAATTCATGTCACATTGAGTAATGATAGATTTAATGATTCAGAATGCAGCTGCTGCTTTAATTCATGAACATAATGAAATGGAGTTTAGGAAACATTTGTATTACAGTGAAGTAATATGTTCAGCTGAAACTTTATCAAGAAAATGCAATATAGCAACAAAATAGTCAGTATTCATATATCAACTTGGGTTTGGCTGATCTGGCAAATCTTTTAGATACCAAGCACCACAAAAGCACAGTTTGAAACAGCTTAGAAACACATTACATTCATTTAATACCAGATGTGAAACTACTGACACTTTGGGCCTTTTAATACAATCCCTGGAATCCACTCTACTAATTAACCCCTTTACATTAGCAAGATCACAGACTTTTCAGTGTGTAACTGGTATACTAAAATGCCTTGAGACAGTTTTATGAAGCTGTCTGAGAGAGCACTTTGGTTTGTCTGTATTTGGTGCTTGCTTTTCTCACCGGTTTCATCCATGCCCTTGTGTGTGCAAGTTCATTACCACAGCTTAGTTTGATATTCATGAAAGAAATGGGCCTAACTGTCTTTTCAAAAACTGCACAGGTTTATGTAGATGAAGTAACTGAAAATACTCTGATGAATTGTACTCACTGAATTTGATCTCCTTACAGACAGAGACGGAAGATTATTAGATATCTCTTATCTCTCTTACTGCCCAAGGACCTCTCTTGCCTTTTATTCTTTCATCCCTTTTCCACTTCCCTTGTTCCTGTCTTTTAAAGAATTCTGGACTGCTTCTGCAAAGTTTATAAAATCTAGTGGTAAGGAGATATTGCTGTGGAGACTTATTATTCTCTACAAGGAGAAAGAATTTGTAAGTGGATTTGAGAAAGAAAGGGATAGGCATGATTTTCCCATTCCTCCCCCATGTCCAAGTTCAGATAGATAAAGGATTCAGTCCTATCAAGTGGTGAATGACATCACCCCTCTGCCTCCCCAAGAAACCTGAGCAGGCTCAGCATTTTGCAAAATACATCAAGGTTCAGCTTTCAGTTCAAAAAAGAAAGACTTGAACAGAACAAAAAGCAATTTAGTCCAAACCACTGCACAAAAAGAGAGTCCTTCAGTGAAAGGATGAGAGTATTGCTATTGACAGGGGCAGGGAGAAAAGCTGCCAGTTCTCTTGATATATAGTTATATAATTATCAAGAATAATCAAATTGCCATGGTTAAAGCCAGATGATATCCAAGCCTCTGTTTAGTCCCTGAATAGTGTCCTAATGTAACACTTCCCAGATCACACAGCTCTGTTCCCTTCTGGAGGTGTGGAGTTCAGGTGGCTTCCACAGCCTGAACGCTTACACGGGTAGGTTTTGGTTCTGGCCCCAAAGAAGGAGTAAGGATTTGTTTTATAACTGGCCAGCTAAACAGCTCAAAGTCAAATATCTTCTAAAGGGGAAGGTTGAATCCAGTCTAAATCAGCCTAGATAGGCTGAGTTTTCTCCCATTTCAAAAAACCTTTGGCTAAGCATTTAGGATAAGTCTTAGAGAAGTGTCGAAGAACTGGATTTTAGTTTTGTGGTTTCCATCCCATTTCAGAATTTAAAATGATAATTCCCTATCTAAAAAAAAAAAAAAAACACACTGCCTCATTTAATTATGTTTCTAAACATACTCTTGGACCAGATCTCCTGTGCCCTCATGTCCTTTCCAGAGGCAAAGCCAATGGTTTCTGCTTCTTGGGCTAATTATCCAGGTATCTCTGGGGGCCATGCAGCTGGCAGAGATGTCTCTTGCATCACCCTTTGACTACCAGTTTTGCTCTGGTGACACAGGCTTCTTAGGGGCTATGACAGCCAGCCAAATTTGGAGAATATTTCATGTTGCATGAAGAACAGGTTGAACTGGCTTTCAACGTGACAGCCATGATACAAAGGTGGATCAGGGCCAAATTCCCCAACACTGAGTTAAGTGCAACAAACCTTTGGATCTTGATAAACTGAATATCTTTATTCTTCTTTATTTCAAGTGAACCTGCCCTGTTTTGCTTCATTCTTCTACCCTTTTTCAAAATCAGATTTATTTTGTTTATCTGCCTCTTTTTCTTCATTTTATGTTTCCAGAAATGGACTCACTAACACTCCCTTCATTGTTTATAGCATTCCTGACATTGCTTTACTGACTCACATTTTACCATAAACTATAACTTCTTTTTTCTATTCATGCTGTATTTTTTCCCCAACTGCAATACCTTCTGAGAACAACACATTCCCCTAAAATCCCCTAAATGATGTAATAAATAATTACTTGGAGATAGTTTGACCCAGGTGCAGTGTCTTAGCCTTTGCCATTAAATAGTTGTTTGGCTTTCACATGTTGAATACGCATTTTGTGTTAAATAGACATGGTTCTAATTTGGGATCCCGCTTCCTTAGAAAAAAAAATAGGGTTGCATTGTCTTTCTGCCTACTATTCTTTTCTTATACTATTTAAGATTATAATATTTTTTTTTTCCCCTTTGCTATTCCAAAATGCTGAAGTCTTGGCCATGTGTCTTTCCCCTGTATGCTTGATTTTATTGAGTAACATTGAGAGGAACATAACCTTGGATAAAAGACAGTAAGAAAAAGAAAAAGGAAAAGAAAAAGGAAAAGAAAAAGGGAAAGAAAAAGAAAAAGGAAAAGAAAAAGAAAAGGAAAAGGAAAAGGAAAAGGAAAAGGAAAAGGAAAAGGAAAAGGAAAAGGAAAGGAAAAAAAGAAAAAGACCACTCTTTTATGCCCCACAAATGAAAACCCTAATGATTTTATTGTTCCATGCTTCATTGTCAAAATCTATTTTAGTGATTCCAGACAACATGATTAAAAAGTGGTTGTGGGTTTAGAAAAACATCCCATTGTTATTTAGAGTCAATTGCTAACACAATATGTTCTCTGATAAGGAAATCAAGAAGACTCCATGAAGGAGTGGTGCTGGAATCTCTGCTATAGACTAGTGGCTCTGAGAAGGACATTCTAGCACAGAAGATGAATCTCATCCTACCAGCCCAGAGAGTAAACAAAATTAATTTCCTACAGGCTGGATTATGACTGAGCAAAAAGGTCAGTGAATCAATGAATAGTCATTGCATCCTCATGGAATATTGTATTAATACACTTTCCTGACTGACCACTGACTGCTTCTATTATTTGTAATGAGTTCAGTCTTGTTGAGTGGGATTCATTCACTCCAATGTTACACATCTGCAATGCAAGTGACCCATCTAACCTCTTTGGACATCTACTTAAGAATGAGATGTCTCAAAACCTGGATTTATTTATTTTTTCTTCTTTGATTATAATCAAAGAAGATTAAAGGGGAGTCAAACAGGTAGTTCAGACATGAATTTCTGCTCTGTATAGTTCTGCATATAGCCAGATGAATCCCATCCTGACAGATTCCTCTTTGTTTTATGCTTATATTTTGCTGATTCCATTGAAAAAATGTTGGAGAAAACTTCAGGAGAATACAGAACATTACAAGTAAAACAGTTCTGTAACATCACAAGCAACTGGCACATTTTAGAGGCAAACTCACTTTATCAACAAGTTGGTAATATCCTGAATGACTTCATCAATTCAATCCCATTTGAACAGTCATGGCAGCATATAATCATTGTACTTCAGTTTTATTCCTCAGAGCATTATGAAATAAAGACAATTGCCTAAATAAGTTGCCTAAATAAACAGAGGCTGAGAGCTATTCACTTTAGCTCTAAGTGAAACTCTTGTGTCAAACTTCATTACTGAATACAATTAACTTTTTTTTGCTGTTGATTTGAATGGCAACATAGTTTCAACCAGAAAGAGTCCAATGGATCCCTATTTTGATGCAAGAGGATATTTTATGAACTGTATCCAAAAAGGGCTGTAAACAATAAAAACTTAGATGTCTTAACACCTTGCTTTTATACAGGTTTCCCGCAAAGTAGCATATAGGACAAGATTGGTGTTCAAGTCAGCACACACTGTCTTGAATCAGTTGTGCCAACTTTGTGTTAATGCCTATCTCAAATCCATAGCAGTAGGACTCAGTTTACAGAAGACTGAAACTAGCTACTTCTAGGAGCAAATGTGAGCTATAATTTCCCCTTCATGTCCACCCATTAAGCATACACACCTCTGAGATCCTCTCTGTGGAAGGCTCTATTGTCTTGTGTTCAAAGAGGAGAGCATTCCTTCTCATAGGAAGGAGGAGGATGAGGAAGATTAATTCTTTGTTTTGCCATTCTGCTCTAAAATTTTTCTCTATTAATAACCCAAGTTACCATCCCATGATCTGTATGATTCAGGCTCAGTTCCCAGGATTTCAAATTATGGGTAGGACATGCACAGAAAAAAAAAAAAAAAAAAAAAAAAAAAAAAAGTAGTCTGGGGAGAAGGAGGAAGAAGGAGCCAGAATTTCTCCTTCCAGGAGAGTAGAGCTGGGTTATGGAGTCATGCTTTTTCTCTGATCCAACAAAGTTTGAATTCTTCTGGCACAGTTTCTGAGGTTCAGCAGCAAGTGCCAGAACTGCCTAGTAGATAGATGGCTTCCTGGGGGGCATAAATGTCTGAAAACAGCACTCACATCTTGGCCTCAGTGATAGAGGGAAAGCTGGGTGTGATGGGACAGAAACTTGCTGCAGGTGAGTTGTACCTGTACCCAGTCTGGGCAGTATCAGGCATGGGCAAAGGTCTCCACTCAATCTTTTAAAATCCTATCTTTACTGGGAATGTAGGCCCATAGGTAGGCCCAGCTTCATGGAGCTTGTGACTGGGCTGGGCTGGGGAGAGCTGGAGCCAGGCTCTGCTGCAGTGTTGCTGGGGCAGGGGCTGACAGCCCCAGGGGTGACGTGGGGTCCTGGGTCCTGAGCTGGCAGTGCCTCAGAGCCCTGACACCTGCAAGCACTGGTAAAGTGCTAAGGGCAGGCATGTTTTATATTTCTGTCATAGTGTGACCAGCCATGCCTCCTGTTGCCAGCCTGCTGCTTGTCTTGACCACCCTGGGTAAATCTCACGGGCACAATTTCTGTGCTAGTCCTGTCTCACATGGCTTTGGATTTCATAGAATCATAGAACGGCTTGGGTTGGAAGGGACCTTAAATGTCACCTAATTCCAATCCTCCTGCCATAGGCAGGGATGCCACCCACTGGGTCAGGTTGTCCAAGGCCCCATCCAACCTCACCTTGAACACCTGACATTCATCTTGCACATGACATGCATATTTTCAGAACACATGCCACTGAATCCAACTCCCATATGCAATCTAAACTTCCTTTGGACTTATAAGTGACGATTTCAGCTGCCAGAATAAGTCTCCCTAAATGGAACCCCCAAATAGGGTTTTCTAGTTGGAAGAAAGCTAGTCCCTGTGCCTTTCACTAGTAACAGAGACCTTACCATATATATCAAACCCAGTGTCAAACTCACCCATGCCACTAGTAATTAAAAAACCCTGCCCCACAAGCGAAGCTGCCTGAGGCTTGTGATTCCCCATAGCAGCCAGCCCACACAAGACCATACGCGGCTGTTTGTGATGACTCTGCTTCGAGTGGCATGACAGCCATGTGGACACTCTGCGGGGTGAGCTCAAACCTCAACATCACTTAAATGTTATCTTCAGACAAAATAAACTAATCAGAAACACAAACAAAGACGTTTATTGCAAATAAAATTCACATTCACATCATTAAATCCGACAAAGTATAAGGAGGTCATTTTGCAAATTGTGAAGTATCTGTGTGCACAGGAGGTGCTGTTTTCATCAGAACAGCTGCCTGGGACATGCGTATATTTATCTGAAGGTGCCAAACCAAATATCCATCTATCTACAAAGGTTTTGATTTGGCCGTTGACATTGTTCTGACACTTCCACAGTTTCATTTTCTCTGGATCTGGCAGTAGAGGCTCATAGAAAACCCCAAACCAAGAATCTGGAAAACAAAAACATTTCTGGTATTACTTGGCAGTCCTGGAAATCCCAAGATACAACTGATACACAGTGGGAACATTTTGTTTGCAAATGTCCTGGACTTACAAGCAGGCTAAATCTGCTATGCAGAAGATCTTTTCCAATGTAATTCTTTAAAGAACATGACTTTAGTATATTGCCATTTTAATGAAATTGGTATGTACCACAGGTAAGATTGCAAATACGATGGAATACTTTAATTTGTTTAAAAGATGGATTGCCTGTGTGTATGGGGAATGCTGTAACTCTAGGATTTTAAAATGCAGTTCTTAGCTGCAATGAAGAAGCAAATGAAGCAAAAGTTCAAGAAACTCAGACAAAAATTCAATCTTTTATTTTCTAAGAAAAATGGAATAGGATTGTAATAGGATTGAGATAGAAACTCTGAGTCCACAAAATAACTTATTGCTTGAGATATAACATTTGGTAGGATCACCTCCTGTGGTGGGAATTAGTGGGTGAAACAGACAGCTGACGAGATCAGAAGATCAGTAAGCTTCCTTCTGGATTTAAAATTAACCGGTCTGTGAAGGTGTTACCCAAAAGTATAAAGTATTCAAAGGACATTTATGAAGCCATGAATTCATTTATTTAAGGAAGCTTCATTAGTTTAAGGAATAGATGTTGTGGAGTGTACAGAACATGTGGGTACAGGTAAGGCAAGGGGATGGCCTCACAGCTGGAAGAAGCTGATTTGGCTTCCCTGATGTACCATGCCCATATTTTCACCTGTGCCCAAGTGAAACTGGGCCTTCTTTTCTCAGCATCATTTCCACTAACAAATTGAGCTGAAAATATTTACAGCCCACAAGTGGCATGATGGAGCAGGCAGAGGAGGAAGGCTACGAAAGAGTACTTTTCCTTGTCCTGGCCTTTTTATCTGGGGTTTTCCAGAAGAGAGAGAGAGTTAAGCATGTGGCTTTTCATTTGCAGTTACTTGAGATGTCACAATATGTTAATATCTTTGGAAAGGCTAAATCTTTAGCAAGTGTAAATTGCCAGCTGACAATTTGTACCAGCTGAGGCTGTTATCCTCATATTGTTTACTCATTTTGTTTTCAAATATTTTTATGATTGAGAGAGGCAACTGCCACAGAAAATGCCAGCTGGAGAAAAGGTAACAATGATGGCCAATGAACTAAAGGCTACAACAAACACAACTACAATAACTAGAGCAAAGTGACTTACAACTTACTTTCTGGATAGATATGAAATTGTACACTTTATTATATTCGTAAGGGACTTTCTTTAATTATTGATATATTTCATTGGTTTTCCCCATTAACTCTACATATAGGCAAGAGACCTGACCTCCCATGTATAGCACCTTATGTAATGTGAAGCCCATGCTGAGTAAGAAGTGGCCTGTCATCTCACAGTGCTGCAGCTGCCTAACTGTTCCCTGCTTACAATTATTTTCCTGGAAGTGTACTTCTGAGCTGGGGCTCTAGCCCGCTCTTATACCACGAGGAACAGTCCTCTGCCAAGGATGTTAAGAAGTTTTCATTAGGAATAACAGACTGAACTCTGCACAGCAGTCTTCGTCATTCTGCTTTTCCCTCAAACATTCATCTGGGGGGGGGGGGGGGGGGGGGCAGGGAAGGAGGAAAACCACATAGGAATAGTAAAAAGAATGAAAATGACCAAAGAAAGCAACATGATGAAATCCCCAGCTTCTTTGTCATTTTCTCCTAATCAAAGCCTATCATTCATCAAGTAGCTGACTGGATCACCTCACTGTTTTTTCTCCTCTCTTTGGAGAAAATTTTGCATGATAATCTTCAGCGTATGATGAAGCAATTAAAATAAAGGGCTCACATGCTCTGCTTTTTTCACACACTGGAGTATATGGAGGAGCACAGGTGTGTACTCAGGCACATTCAGACACCATCTTGATGGTTAAATTATTCACTCTGATTAGCAATTTTGAATCATAATTTCCCCACGATAAGAATATGCATTTTAGGGACTACAAAGTTTTATGATTTGACTTTTTCCTCCAGCTAAGAAGAGGAGAAGGACTTCTACTCTGCCTCTTGTTTGTCTGGGTCTGGGAGTCTGCACAGCCCTCCATCCACTGGGCTCACTGTCAAGTCCCAGCCTGGCCCCAGACCTGTTAAATCTTTGCAGAAAAAGTGCCATGTGATATGCTTATACAGGCAACAGGGTGGTCTGGACCCACCTGAATTCCTCAGCTTGGCAGCTGTATGCTGTTGATAGGAAATAACAGTGAGATTTTAGCTAAGGTTAGAGGTGGTTCTCCCTTGTCTGTTAATAGAGCAAGCCAGGTGTTTTAATTCCACTCCCAGTGTATATGTAAGTAGAACGTATGGCTTGTTAGCCACTAAATATTTTAATGGTGTATACTGGTACCTCAATAACTGCCAGTCCAAATGCAATCCCCATAATTATGAGCATATGGTCTTGAAGGTATTTGATGATCACTTCTTTACAACCCTGAAAAACAAGACAAAATGAATAATTATAGGTAAGCAAAATTATCCTAAGTTTTTAAGAAACACATCCTCTAAAATATTTTCTCTCTTACTCTCCATGTAAAAGAAAGGCTATTTGAATTTTCTCTGGTTTGTTGCTAACAGACACAAAGAACACATTTATACGTATCTTGGGCCCTAAGACAGATATCTAGCCTTTGCCTTCGCAAATATAAAGATGAATTTAATTCATTTTCCCACTAATCTGATCTTTGGGTTTGAGACCTCAAAGCCTATTATTAGAATCAGTCTCAACTAACAATATTTGGATATAAAACCAAACTTAAGTATTAATTTTGACAAATGATTGGTGGTCTTGGCCTGGGACTGGGAGGAAGTGAGTGATCACATCTGAAGTTCTATGCAGAGCTACTCTCCTTTTTAATAAGTGCATACATCTGTTCTTATAACGCCTACATCTTCTCCAGGCATCAACAATATTCCTTTTGCAAACTGTAGGGAAAGCCAAGTACAGCTTAAATCCATCAAAACCACAATACTGTTCCAACACTACAACTTAATTCCCCCCAAATATAATGTGTAGTTATATGCCTTCACCATATTTCCTCCCCCACAATAAACACATGGGTCTTTTCCTTCCAGTCCTTCTGAAAACCTCTCATTTAAGCTGACTCAGAACTGCACTAAATTTCAAACCATTTTTCCTGGATCACAAGAGTTGAATGTCTTTACTAGCATCTAACACCACCATGAAATCTGTGCATTCATGTGAGCGATAACTTGCACCTGCAGTAATTTCACTGATGGTTTCTCATATATCCTTTGAGGGTTTGCCTGCAGCCAAAGAGACAAAAATGTGGCCAAAAAAGCCTCTGCATACATCTTACTTCCAGATTGGGTTCTGGCATCCTCTACTTACCCAGACTGTTCCCTTGCTTTAAAACAGTATTTGCTTCTGTGGGACTACACAGGGAGGAAATTTGCATTCAGAAAGGACCTGGCTAAGAAGCTGTGCATTTAGGAAAGTATACAATCAGTTTGGGATATTTGCTTTGTACTAGATGCAGATTGGCAAACATCATACCACTAGCATTCTAAAAATGCAGGTATTTTGTCTGAGTTTTCCACTACTTTTTTCATATTTTTCTTGGTATGTATGGAGTTAAATTTCCACATAAGAAAACAGATAAATTGTGAAATAAACGAGATTTCTGCTGCCAATCCATCATTTTTTGAGTACGCTTTTTTGTAACCATTCACTAGGCACTTTTGCCTTACTACTATATTAATTACCACAAGCTTTTCAAAAGGCCTGAGTTGTTGCAAATTACACTTTAAGTATGCTTCCAGGAAGCCTACCACATATGACGTGCCTTACCAGTAGATCCTGTAAAATGACCGTGTTTTTCTTCTAGTAAAGGACTAGAAAAACTCAAGGGTCTTGTATTTAATGCGCTTGCTTTTCATTATCTCTTAGCCCTGTGGAAGCCTCTGAGTCAACATGTCTACCACCAAAATGAACTCTGGCAGGAGCTTCATCTTCCATGGGAGAGCCAAAGAGTAGCTGGCGTGCTGCTCTGACCCAGAGGCATACTCTGACCCCAAAGCCGTAACGGCAGTTTTCACCTGTAGTTACCATGCACACTGGGAGATAATGGAGTGCACAGCTACAACAGAGACATCCCAGGAAGAGGAAGCAGATGCATATTTCATGTATGCACTGTATTTTCGCCACTGTTGGTGTGGTGGCAATGCTGGCTAATGAAGAGAAGGCAAAACTTTGTCATTTTGGAAAGAGACTGAACTGCTGACTATGCCAGCAACTAAAGACAGCTCTGTGTTAAAACTTGTTTTTGGAAAGAAGAGTGGGACATTATATTTTTCTTACCCTTTTATAAACAAGTATCTTATTAGAATAGACGCAGAGGTTTGCTTCTTCGCCCTTTGGTTCACACTCACAGATTTTACTGCCACCAATATCTGTATTAATCTTGTTTCCCCAATCTGCAAGTCCATTCACCAAACCACAGCACTTGTTCTGCAAGAAAAGAGGAAACAGGAAGATGAAGAAAAAACAGTGAATTGCTGTTAGGGGAGTGAGCAAGGGTAAGCCAAGAGGAACAACAATTTCCTTTCATCCTTTCCCATGTGGAAATTTTCCCAGATTGATACCTGTCTCAAATGCCTTTTATATTTCAATACAAGTTATAACACTGTGAGTGCACAAGGTAAAAAATAAAAATAATTTAAAAAGAGAGACAATTTTCAATATGTAGCACTTAAAAACTATTAATATACTGTAAAGCTAGTAATTGTCAGTGCCAGAATACAGCATGGAGCAATGTTGGGTTTTGTGGGTTTTCAAAATCAAGTCTTCTTTCTGTGTCTTATACCTGCATGTGGTAAGTAACATCTACAGTTAATCACATATTGAAAAGCCAGGCTGAAAAAATAAAATTCAGGAACATAAAACTGTGAAATCTAGAAAAACAACCACCTTGAATGATGATTAGCCCTTTAAATTAGAAATGGACTGAGAAGGCCAGGGGTTCATTTGGGGTTTGTGAAACCTAAGCCAGGTGCAGTTTCACTTCAGGTTCCACTTTATTCAAGCCACTAAAGCTCAGGGGTGCAGACTTGGGTTTGCATCTTCCCTTTTTTAAAAAGCAGCTGGAAATGCTCATGTTATTTTGTAAAAAAACAAAGGCTGTGGGACATAATAAATCCTAGTCTATTTAAAAATTAATAGAGTAATTGTGTTTTTTTTTTGTTTGTTTGTTTAATTTTGCTCACTTTTCAATCATCCCTCCAAGGAGCTGCTTATTATATCAGAAGAATTAATTTGGCTTAGAAGCATAGGACATAGCCGGAGGCGGAATGGAGAAGTAAAAGTAGAAGTAATATAAACTACCTAAATATTGCTTCTCAGTTCCTTTCCTTTCACACCGGCAGCCTTTAAAGATATAAGAATTCTTTAAGCCTACCCTAAAAACAGCAGCAGACACTCTGTGTCAGTCTATAGGCACAGGTGCTACTGGGAGCATGGCAGGTACACACACCATAAATGGTGAAATTTGTTCTCTGTGTGATGTCCAGAATCAGGGTGGTACTATGTGTCTACCTTCTGGCACCTTGCAGGTAGGAGAAGTCAGAAAATATATAAGTACAGGGAAAACAAAATTCTTTTTTATTGCATTTCTTTCCCTGCTCTTACACAGTAAAATGATTTCATAGTAACACAGTATTCTAAATGAAATACACTCCTGAAGTCTTCCTTATCCAATCTTCTTGCTGAAAGGGCACTGGACAGTTCTCAGCTGGGACACACTGAAGGAGCACCTTCCCTTCAAAAGGGAAAGTTGCAACGAAGGAGAAGGAAGCCTTCTCATCAAAGCACTTATGTAACAGTCAGTCTCAATTTTGGGGGACATCTGTAAAGGGAAACCATCCCCACAGTAATAGGGCAGGCTTCTAGGCCCCAGGTGTCCAGCCAGATGCAAAGACAGCTTTGCCCTGGAGAGGGACTAGAGCCCTCCTATGGAGCAGGAGCCATCCAGCTCTGACATAATAATTCAGTGAGGACCTGTGAAGGGATGACCTCAGATGAGGAAAGAAAGGGATAGTGGGGATTATCAGAGTTTGCAGATTTTTATATCACCCTTAGTTTAGAAATATCGTCAATAAAAGTCTTGTAAAAAAGGCTGGCATTGTGTCAACACCTAAGCATTCCCTATTTCATTTGTTTTAAAAGAAGGCTAATTTCTGTAGGTGCCAAGTAACTCTATCTTCCATATCCTACTGAGAGGAAATAGAAACATGGTAGCTCAAGTGGGGAAGGAAGATCTTCTGGAGGTCAAGAAATGCTGCTGGGGCTTTTCAGGCAATAGAAGAACTGGCCATCACCAATCCAAACTCAAGCAGAGGCCACTTCCTGTAAATGAAGATGATCTGGGCTTTGGAGACTGAAAACTTTTTCACTGCTTTCAAGAAGAAAAAGAGCATGGTTTTATATTTTATTCGCAACTTGAGACAGAAACCTTTAAATCTTTAAATAATTCTTAAATAAGTTAATGTGGCTGAAGAGGGGCCAGATAGAATCTGGAATAGGGGAATAAAACCAGCACTCCAACCTACCCAGGCAACAACACCTTGCTCCAAATAGATGAGGCAAATTGTACCTTTTAGGTAACCATGGCTAGAAAAAAATCTATACTTTATAGAATGCATAACTTGCACTAGCATAACCAAAGCTGTGGAAGACTGATAACCCTAGCATCAAACAACAGTCTCATGGCAGTAGATTTATGACCGAGATGCAAACCTGACTTCTTGGGTCCTAAGAGCTACTTGAATCCATAAATCCTACCACACCCCACAGAGAATTACAAGTCTTTGAAGTATACTTCCTCAGACATATGCACGAATGTCTCTAGTGAACCACAGTCTGCTAGAATGACAAAATAAGAAAATATAAAAACCATAAAGAGCAAATACAAAGACATGCAGAGTTTTTAAAGCCAAATACCAATTACACAGCTTTTAAATCCTATAGGCATGGTCTGCACACCCTGTGAGCTCTACAGTATTACTTGCCAGTGTAATGAGCATATGGCCTCAAAGAAGGAATTGATAATCTCTTGTAATCATATCACAGAATAAGGGGACCTTTGTTTTGGTTGTGTTGATTCTTATAAGAAATTTATAATTTCTGCAAGCACGCTGAGGAACTTGTAATCACTGATGCAAACTTATGGAGTTTAAGACTTACAGATCTAGACAGCTACTAATCTATTTCTTCTAGAAAGAAACTTTCAGAAAATCCTATATAGGGTCATTGAAAATGTATTCCTCTGTATGTATAGAGAAAGGTACTTTTTCAGACACAATTAAATCCACATCAGTAGATTTACTTGCATGCTGTGTGTCTTTGCTCCATTTCTCTCAGGAAGAGAATCTTCTCTTTTGCACAAAGAAATCATCATGGAAAGCCCATGCTGCATCAAGGGGGCAGAAACCGCTGTGCAGCATTTTAATTTGTGTTTAAGTCAGACCCTTTCCCATCCCCAGGGAGTGAAATTCAAATCTATGACAGAGTAGCCATAAAATGAAGCATAGACAAATGCTAGAGATAGAATAGATAGCAATAACCCCCACCCTTTGTTATATCTTAATTACCTCTATCTGAAACTTCTGGAAGGTCTCTTGAAATCGTTTTGCTTGTTCTGTATTGCTTTGCAATAAATCAACACTCTCCATTAAAGTCGTGTTAAGGGATGTTTCAATCTGCAAGTGCAAATATTTTATTAGTTTTCAGTGGAGAAACAAATCTTTGGAAAGACTTGAATGACAATACAGAATAATACTGTACCTGAGATCTGTATACCGCTCCTAAAATACCTCCTGTGACCTGAAGGATCAAGATCAGCAGCAGTCCAATAAAAAACTAGGAAGAAGCAAAAGGGAGAGAAAATTATAACATTTTTTTACCAAGTTGCTATCATTTCTTTAAAGTGATTTCTTTCATAAGCTTCATAGAATGAACTGAAGTTCCAGTCAGTTCCAATTTTTCCTTCTTTGGGAATGAGAAAAGGGAGGCTTAGGACAGAGTGTCTGCCTTAGTATCATCTAGTCATCAAAACAAGGCACACTCTGGAGCAGTGATATGATGGGCAGTGTGTAGGTGAGAGATGTTGGGTAGGAGGACAAGGAGGACATTCTGGGAGGACTAGCAGAGGGAGCAACTGGGAATTTATGAGATGAAATGGGATAGATAGAGGGGGGTGACTGGTGGAGTGAACATCAGTTTTAGTTGTGTAGGTGAAAAGTTAGTGACATGGTCAGAGCTCTCTTGGCCCTGTCTTCTCTTTGATGAGACCACCCATCGTTTCTTTTCCACTTCAATTCAGAAAGGACTCAAGTGTGGGGTAAGCAATGACAACACATGCTCATAAATAAGCATTTGATTAAATAAAAATGGTATCATCATCTGATACCACCAGTGACTTTATACATCAGTTGTATCTGTGGTCTGTTAAAGGTAGACAAATGTGTTTTGTTTTGTTTTGTTTTGTTTTTCCTACCAAGAGCAGCATGCACCGGCTTTCCTTGATGGCACCACAGCACCCCAGAAACCCAAGGACCATAATGATGGAGCCCACAGCTATCAGCAGATCAACCCCTGCAAACAGGCTGTTGTCTATGCCCAACTCCTGAAAAGGGAGGGGAAAAAAATATTTCAGCTGCAAGAAACACCCCTGAAAAACATCAGTATCTCCCCAAACAAGAAAATGATTTAATAACTGATAAATACACTGTTGTGCAACCATGGAGAAATTCTGTTCCTTGAATCAACAAACTGCTAACATCCCTTCTTAAACATTTTGTTGGAGGGGCTGGTGGAACCTGTCTCTTCACAGTCTTCGTCTCTGCACAGGATGAAAGCCAACTTTACATAGTAAATAAACATTTTCAGTTGACAAATATTTGCTTTTTGCTGGAAGTAACAAAATAATCTCAAAATCTCTCTTACGTAAACCAAATGTTAAAGAAACAAAACCTCTGTCTGTCATTAGAAGTCCATGAAAGTATTCTGTGGCTGTTCCTAAGAGAACACGTTTCTGAGTGATGCTGGATATAGTGAAGAAAGATATATTTTCCAAAGCAGCTTTCTTTTTCTTTATTTTTGGGCATGATTTCTAATAATGCCATCAGAGATGAGGACTGTGTTTTGATGTGTGGGACATCCAACTAAACAGTTCATATACCTCATTATTATTAAATATCAAATTATTCAGTTCCCACAGAAGGACTAAAGCCAAGGGCCAAAATAGAGAGAAATGTTCAAAGAATATTTTCCAATGTGGCTGGTGCCAAGATTAGCAAAAACGTCTGGAAGTTGTCACGTTTATCTTCTGATGGAAATTACAAAGGTATATAGACAAGTATAATTTTAGGAATATGTTGTTCTTTCCCCTTCAAAGTAGGACTGAAACTCCTGGTATTTATTCTTAGAAAGCTTTGTTCATCTACACCCAAATACTTATGGTCTCTTCAATTACTACTCAGGCAAAATGTACATTGGATTTGAATGGGATCTTTGCCTGCATAGAGGCAAAAAAAAGTAAGAAAATACTTTCAATTTTGGTCCCAATTCTTAATTCACAGTTTTTGTGGAGTAACAAGAGTCACTTCAGGAAGCCAGCTTGGGACACACTTAAGTGTGTTTTTCTGAATAGGCAAGCTTTCCAAAAAAAAAAAATAATAATGATGGTTATGGTTTTCCAAGCTCCATTGCACTATCTGAGCCATGATACTAGAGATGGTCACCTAGCAAGCATGGTAACTTTAGCTTCTGTAAAATGTTGATTGAGGAGTGAAACATGTAATTCTTCCTCTTCCACAGCAGGACATGGAAAAACTCTCCATAATGAGCTAATTTACTCCACATCACAATGTCACTGTGAACTGAGTTCTTTTACATCCATCCACTGTCAAACATGAGACATCTGGGACTGGCTAAGGGCAACAGCATCATCAGCCAAATAGAAGCAATATATAAAGCTATCTTCTTTTTTTCCAACATCCTTTTAGTTCTAGATATACTGAATTAAAAAGTATTTTCCTTTACTGATGGATTATGGTAGAGAAGCAGAGGAGTGATCAGAAGTTTTGCAGCTTAATCTAACCTAAAGGCTCAATCTGAGAGCTGGAAAAAATACTTCTATTTAACGCTTGATCATTTTTTCACTTCTACAGCCAGAAATCTATTTTGGAGACTAAAGTATACAAATTAAATTTTCAAATTCATTTACATTTATGTGGTTCAAATTCTGCAAAAGAAATGTACTGCCTAAACCTCAGAGTCATATCGCTCTTCCTGTTAGCAAAACAAAACATCAACATATAAAGATTGCACAGCACCTTCTAGAAGAATGGTAGAATCAGCTTCACTTCTTTATTGGAATGGAAAACATGCTGTAAATAAGATATTAGTGCCACTGAGAGCACAACTGTCAAAAGGCTGGCAAGGCCCACAAGGCCAAAGAGCCTTTGCACCAACAGGACCATCCACGGGTGCATTTATGCAAGATCAAGAGCTCATCAAGATTGTATTTTCTGTAGCTTTGCAGAAAAGGGAAGTCATAAAATCTGAAGTAATTTAATAACCCAGATAAAATCCAGGAGGGGAACTCAGGGATTTTTCTTCTCCCCTCCATGAAGGCTATTTACATTATGTTTAAATCCTGAGTAAAGATCTGTTGTTCTCTAAAAATAATTCCATGACTGAAAAAGGGCAAGACATTTTTAGGAAGCCACTGAAAATAGAACAGAAAAAATCTTGCTCCCTTTCAAAGTTACAATTATTGAGAAAATAAGTATTATGTTATGAAGATAGTGAGAAAAGTAAAAATATTTCCTAAAAATACATAGAAGTAATTCTAGAAATATATACGACTATGCTATTCTAATGGGGAAGGACATTGAAAAACCTAAGAGGCTCATAGCTCCTCATTATTCTCTCTAGCACTGAAATCAATAACAAAACCATCATTAGTTTTCATTAGAGGAAAAAGAGACCCACATTTTAAAAAGAAATCACTGTGCATCTGCAAGAACTTATATTTGTAACACTGGAAGACACTTCTTGTCATTACACATCTGTGCTTACATCGATCACTTTATCTGACTACCCGCACCATCATGTTTAATCTTAAATGTCATAAAATACTTTCATTTTTACCCACACAAACCACCCCAATGAAAGCAGAACACATTTGCAGAAATTAAGTTGGGAAATTAAAGTCTATATAGTAGCTTCTGCATTTTATATGGGACTGATATTATTGCATGCATTTACCTTCTGAGCATCTTTGCTAACACGTATCCATATAGAGACTCCCAAAATAACTGAACCACACACCTGTGGGAAAACAAATAAAGAATATTTAGAAAGATCAACAATTTTAGATTAAGGTTCAGCATCCAAATAGCACCAGATGCTGGCCAAAATTCAGAAATAATTTCTTTGGCAAAATGAAAGCAAGATGAATTGCTAGAGCACAGAATATTGATTCATATCCAGGAAACTTCATAAGGATAGTTAAACCTTCAGTTATGCACCAAAGCCCTGATGTTTCTACCCCAGAGGAATCATCATTTCCTTGATGATTTATACATATGGTTGTAAGTACACAGAAATTCTGTCAGATGAGAGACGACTATAAATTGCTATAGTATGTACATAACATGACTGTAAAGAACATTGTTTCCTCTGTAATAGAAATGAAAGATTTGATAAGGGATGTTGGTACAACTGTTATTTCTAGAATTTTTCAGGACATATATCTTTAGAAATATTCTCTATGGTAAAACTATTAGGAAAAGTTCTAAATAAACTCTTCCTGCTTTCTTTGTTGCAATAATATTTGGCCATCCCAAGCTATTAGAATATTCCTCCTGGAAAGTGCACATTGTGGTAGTTATTATTTCCATTATATTTTTATAGAAGACAACTTTATCCATCTTGTGCACATGAAAGATAATCATCCAAGTCTAGCTCCTCTGACCTGTCAGGGACACATATCCTCAGATGAGTTAAATGACCCATTGACACTACCAACTTAAAAAGAAATCCAGAATGATTTGCTTTAAGATGTTGAAGTCAGGGTGGATGAATCCCAGATCTAGACATATTCCTTAATCACCAGTTGTTCTCCAGTTTTGTTGGTCTTTGAGGTACTGTTCCACTATGCTCCAGCTACTGTGTTCCTTACCTTGTTTGTGATGATTCTCACACAGAATTTCTCTTTATTACCAGGTATGGGAGACAGGTAACTTTAGAGGCTAATCATATGTAATTATGTGAGCCACTTGAGAGGACTGGTAGGAAAGAGAAATCACTGAGGATCAAAGTCTGGTCAGATTCGGAATGATCTTCCTGTATGCCTTTAATGGTCAAGTCAGAAATGGCTCTAAAATGTGGTTATGAGCTTCCCATGAAAACTGGGACCTTTTAAAATTAAAAGAGCTATTTTTACATGTTTAAGTTTTTTTTCCTCAAAAATACTTTCCTGCAAAAAGGTTTCATATAATATTCATCATCAAAGACCGTAACGACTTTAGCAGATTATTTAATATGGAACACAGCCAGCCCTCAGACATGAGTACCACACATTTTTCTGTTCTAAGTAAAGCTCCTATAAGTACGTTTTACACATGAAAAAGAAAGTTGTACAATCGATGACAGCTATATCATGTTATCAAATTTAACTAGAACTCCCCACTGAAATCATTTGAATACCACTGAATCTGCCTAGAAACTGATGGTATCATATGACTCTGTATTTGGGTCTTGTTCAGCACCACTGTGTGAACCATGTGGCTATGCACCAGACAACGTGGGCTTGCTAATGTGAAAAGTTCCACTGAAGCAGCTATTGCTGCAAATCCAAAAAGAATTTGGCCCACTGCCTTATTCATTATATAGGACCTCCCAAAAAAATACAGCACAGTAGTAGAAATAAGTAAATCTGAATGTACAGGAACTTACCAATCAGATAGGGATGCTACAATATTTATTTCCTCCATTCAAAAAACCAAAGCATATCATTTTATATTGAAGTTTCCACTATGGTGTATATATTTTAACTATAGAAAATAAAATTGGTTTAGATTCATAAAAACACTCCATTTCAGTAAAATTTTAATGTTTCGTTTCTGTTTATTTTCATCGTATACAAAGTGTACAGGAAAACACAAAGAAAATAATGGAAATTACAAATCAAAAGTTCTGTTCCCTAAGAGTCAAAATAGAACACCGCATGCTTGTTGCAGTACTCCATCCTAACTGTTAGTTTTCCTTAAAATAAAATCTAGCTTTCTTTCACCGGACTGGAAGATGCAAAGCTCTGTGGGTGCTCCAGAGCCCAGTGCCAGGGCTGTGAATTCCTGGGGGCACACAACACATGGGGCCAAGAAGAGCGAAGTAAAAGCCACTTTGCAGATCTGGCTTAGCCTGTTCCAGGATTTAGATACTCAAGGATATGCTGTAAAAGCTGCTAAGAAAAAGGCATAAGAAGACTAAAAACCTGTTCCTGAGGCCCTGATGGGGGCAATCCAGACTGCATAGGGGTTAAAACAAAAGGACTCCAGATAAACATACAGCCGTTGCTGTTGTCTAGTTGAGATGAAAGTCACCTTTATTCCCTACTATCAGTTTAACTTTCCACCTGCCAAACTGCCTTGTGCACCAGGGAGTGGAAGCAGCAGCTGTGAAGACATTACTTCTCCCTGTTCTTTACCTCAGTAATTTAATGATTTCCAGGGATTAGAAACAGGAGTGTTACTCAAATAATTCAGATTCACTGTACTCCACCTGTGTGTACTGCTGCTTGCACCACACCTCTTCTTCCCCATCTTGGTAGTACTAAGCCCCTTTCTTTAAAATAAGTCAGTATAACTGCATTTGTGTCCTCCTCTGTATCATCAAGGCTGCCATATGCACAGCAAATGCTCTCAGCATTTTCTTCCCCAGAACAGGGTGCAGATTTTCCTGCCTTTAGCATTAACACGGTCTTGGGAAGTTTGTTCCATGTTGCTTTTTTCCTGAACTCTCAGGACTCCTCCAGGATCACATCCTGGGTCTTCTCCCCAGAAACCCATGCAGTCCCTGGAGGCTTAGGCTGCCATATATTTTCAATCTGCCTTGGTTGATGTGGAGGAAGAAAAGTGGGGGCCTGTCCTGACTGCTACTGGCCTGTTAGGAGTTTCTTTGTGAGGTCCACAAGAGATCAAAGAATTTTGTTAATTCTTCTCATTTTGGCTAGCCACAAAATTTCTACGGCTACTGTTTGTGATCTTATTTGAATTCTATCACCTTTTCACTCAGAAAATGTCATCTGAGGCAACAGACGTACTGGGGTTAGTAGTTTTGCATCCAGTTTCAGCGAACCTCTGGTGAACTTGACAAAATTATGGTAGGAAAGCTGACAGTGAGGCTGAACCATTACAGAAATTATCTTTAACTCGAAACTTTTCAGAGCTTCCAAGACCTGAACCTTGCAAACTAGCCGAGATGTGACAAATAGGCAAATAGGGTTCAAGTTACTCTCAGAAAGCTGCCTGCTCTCCTGTGCTGGGCATAGGGCAGGAACGACCTTCCTATGTATGCTGGAGAAAGCTGATCATTTCAGTACAGCTCTCGGCAGCAATGCCAGCCCATACCATTTTCCAAAAATGTACAGTCAACCATCAGAAACTAATTATGACACTGAGCATAAAGCTAAGAACCACAAAGAAGTATATGAAAACGATTTATCAATTAGATGGCTAAAAATACAAGTGTATTTTCCTATCTTCTGTTGCAATTACACTTTCAGGATTATGCAGTTTGGATGCAAACAGGATACAAAAAAAAAACAAACAAACAAACAAACAAAAAAACACGAGAACAATGCACATTAGGATAAGTTAGAGTCTGTTATCTTCTGATTGAAATGAGTGATTTCCCTTGACATAAGGAGCACATTGCAGGCAGGGAAATGGAGACCCATCTGTTCTACTTTTCAATATGGAGGGAAGGCTTTTTTTGTAAGAAAAAAATACAAAGGAAGGGCAAAAATTAAACATTCTCCTCTCCCTGGTTTAGAACCATACTCTGGTTCCATTTATGCTCTATTTTATTTACAATTTCTTCAACTACAGCATTTGGATAATGTTGAACACATTTCACGCGTCACTAATAACAATTTAAACACCAACTTACCCAAAATAAGAAGTTGAAGACGAACATGGAGTACTTCATGCAGTTGCTTACACCCGCCATTTTCAAGAAGCTGAGGCAAAAATGAAAATTGCAGAAGAACCTTTCTTAAGGGTTTGACCTCAATAGAGTGATTGTTCCTTTTTCTTCAGGAAATGTCTCAGACCGCATCAAATACACTGCACTCTGCTACTAAAAGCAAAAATTGTGACCCAGGCATCTACAGTTATTTAAACAGTTTACCACAGGTAAATATTAACTAGAGCACTGGGGAAGCAATACCAGGTGTTATCACTGAGTCTCCAGACTCTCCTTGCGTCTTTGTGAGGTGTACCTTTTAATGGTGCTGTTAGTCTCGTCCTACACCCTGTGAGTAAATAGATGGTGCAGCAAGAGCAATAGTTTCAAGGGGAAGGGAAGTTTTACAGATGTGCTTCCTTTATGACATGGAAATGAATGCGTTTCTTAATGTTTTTAAGGTACAGGATTTACTCTTTCATTGTCCTCAGATCATTGCTAAAATTCACTCAGTGATGTTTGCAGTCCCACTGCAGACATCTGGACAGAAAAAAAGGAATAAGTTTGTTTTGTCCCCACAGCAGAAGGGTAAGGAATCTGCAGCCATTTTCTCCCTCTTGCTGTCTGTGTTATCTCTTCCTCACCAAACCAGCACCCCAGGAACCTGAGCACCGTGGTGCACAAAACACCCTGCCATGCAGATTTCCTAAGGTGCTCTGAGCCCCAGCACAGCAACCACAGCTCTGGCGTGAGATTCAGGATGCCTCCTGGCAACGGGAGCTCCATTTGTCCCAGAAGGCAAGGCAATAAACCTGTTTCATTAGTTTTATGTCTTGTTTGTTTTCTTTTGTGCTCCTCAAACTAGAAATTGTGAGGGGAATATAAAGGTATCACTGCTCTGTCTTTTCTATCAGCCTGTTTTCTGGAGAAGCCTGATAGACTAGTTCTTGGAGGGATGAGGGTCAGACACAGGTTCCCCTGGGTTCATTATAAAAAAGAAGCTTTATTTTGCAGGTGAGCACAAAGGATTTAAACAGGAGAGATTAAGGACTTGCTGGACAGATGTGATTTATTAAACCCCTTGGCCCAATCCCAGTTTTTATCCTTTTACTGTTGGCTCTCATTCTTCAATGTTGCTGTCTGTATTTGACAAAAAAATAAAGGAAAATGTTAGTATATAACACACCTGTAGATGGTGACAAAAATATGTGACTTAGAGACTTAGAGACTGGATTTTCTAGGATCCACACACACACACACACACACACAAAAAAAAAAAAAAAAAAAAAAAAAAAGTATCCACACTACAAGCTATTTTCCTTTGGTTGCTCTCTAACCCAACTTTTAGTGAAGGTGTGATGTTGGAATTCCTCCAGTTGCTTTCCCTAATTCTATTAAAACAGATGCAAACATTCCCACTTTTAAGAACTGACTTTATACCTGCCTTCAACTTTCTGGGCTCCTTTTTGAGTAATATGCTTTTTTCTAACCCTAGGAGATCAGCTGTCTGACTAGTTTATTTCACAATATCCACATCCACTCTGAATTTGAGAATGTTCCTAAAAATAATTGCACTCATGAAATACAGATTTTGTAAGGACTGGGAGAAACAACTGTGTGGTATGGTTTAGATCTAAAGCACTCAACAAATAAGTAAGTTGAGAAACGTGGGTGTCTTTATGGAGAGATGCCATAGCCACAGATGAATCACGAGAAGAGTTTAAAGGGCCATATAAAATTGTATGTAAAGGGCCATGAAAGGTAATAAGAGAATCACAGATGACACAGGACTTGAACAGATAAGTCTGCAGCCAGACCATGCAGTTGTAGTAAACCAGGGTTTTTGTAGGCAGAGTTCAGGAACAACATTTTGTACCCAAAACTACACAGCTCTAAGTTGTCACACACAGTAGATGCTCATTAAAGAAGTCTTGAGTTGTTGCATTGTGTTCTGTGAAATGCTTAACCCAGGCATTCAGTAATAGATTTTGGAGATAAATGGTGGAAGGATTGCAGTGCTATAGAGGGGAAGCAAGAGCATCCACCGACTGGCCCTGCATAAAGAGCTGATCTGCAAAGACTTGGCGTCTGCAAGCGGCCCACTTGCTGTCTGCCTCCCTGCATCACTTCACAGCACCCCTGGATTTAGGGCTGGGCAGGGACCAGCACCAGCACCGCCACGGAGGGGCACCCAGAGTAGTACTGGAGGACCCAGGCTGCCTAGGACAGGGACCCTCACATTGCTTCTCCCCAGCATCCATCAGGAGGTGCAGAACCAGCACAGCAGAGGGTCCGGTTCAGTCTAGGAAATTTAAACAAGTGAGAATAGACACAATATTGGCCTGAAAACTGTTTTCATTACATTTTTATACTTATGGCTGTAGATGCTGAAGTAATTTCCTAGAACTGCTAGGATATTTTTTATTTTTTAAATATGTTTACTGACCATTAACCACAAGCAAGATTTGGTAAGATCACATTGCCTCCTAAACTATAAAGAATACATCTACTTGTTACGTTTTTACTGATCTCTTTGGAAAAAGCAAAAATAGACCTTCTGAGGACTAGTGTTTGCTCCTTTCCTAAGATGGGAAATAGGAAATAATATCAAAATTAAATATATATCCTAGTGTGTTCCCAGGGTGGCTGCCAAATAGAAACCCAGTATCTGAAATTACCACAATTCCTACATGTTTCATATCTATATTTAATGGTATTTGAAGTAAAAAAAGTCATCTAACATTAAAGGCATACAACCAGTTCCCATCAAGTGACAAGTTTTCAAGTTAAATGTTCTGTACAAGTGACTGTTTCTTATTTCCTGGCAGCATAGTGCTTTTCTATATGTCTTGGAGAAGAAGGGGGACTGTGGCATGGTTCATGTTTGCAGTTGTGCCTACAAGATGAGTTGCCTGTCCCGCAAGCTTATGCAGGTACTTGCAGAGATTGGTGAATGACAGCAAAGGCAGGAGAAATGTTGCCTGTAAATCTTTACCAGTATTTGACTGCATATACAAAGCTGTTCCTGCTACCTCTCCGCTAGCTGCTGAGACAATTGGATATGCCATCCTGGCATCACAGCCCGTGGCACAAGTTGCTGGGGGGCAAAGCAGCTGGGAGCCCCTGTCCCTTCTGCCCCTCCTCGTGGCACTGTTGGCGCGCAGCCTGGGTGCAGCACAGGGTGGGAGCCTCTGATGCAGTGCATGAAGCTCCTAGCCACCACCAGGGAGCTGTGACAATGCACAGACTTTGCCCCCTGCGTCATGCAAGGGAGCAGGCAGGGATATTCTGGTGGAAAAAAAAATGACAGTATATCTGTCACGGACCCAGAGTAAGTCACCTCTCCTTTGAGATTTCACTAGCAGTTACAGCTGGCTTTATAATGCTTTCATCATTCTCCTCTGAGCTCTTCCTCGCTGTGAGCCATTCTTCATGGGCATAGCATTCCCCAAACAGCTTACCCAGGCCTCACACACCTCTCCAAGCTCTCTTCTGCATGTTTCTTTTCCTGCAATATCATCCTCACAGCTCTCTGGGTTTACATATGAAAGCCTGTTTTCTTCTCAAAAATGATAGGCAAAACATATGCAGATGTGAGCATCCCGTTCTGCTATGTGTCTTTCCTCCTTCTCTCCAACCTAAAAAATTCTGCCTTTTTCATCTTTTTTTTTGCAGCCTTCACTTCCCTTGTGAGGTGCCCCTCCATGATCAGGCTGGGTGACCAAAGCCCGTATCAGGTGATTCACCATGAAGCCAGTTATCACGTAAGGTCCAGACTTGAAGAAACAGTTTATAAGTGACAGCAGCAAGCTCTTTGAACAGTGGGATGTGGACAGTGAATGATAAAAGTGTGTTTACTGCTGGAATTCCTGTTCATCAGGGTGACAGAAGAGATCAGGAAAGGTGGGTGAGAACCGATTGCAATGTGGAGATTGCAGCCTGAAATAGATCAGTTGATCTCTGTATCCCCTGAATCAGCAGGGACAGTCTATGGAGACTGTGCAGAGTCTGATCTCAGGCTGTTGAAGCACTCGTCCTTCAGCAGAAGGGATAACTTATCTCTTGCAACCTTGCCTGCTGTCCTGAGATGCAAAGTTCCTTCACAATGCGTTGCTCTCCCACGCAAAGTGAAACAGCTCTTCACGTCATGAGTCTTGAGAGCATTTCTAATTGGGGAACACTGCCTAAAGAAGAATTTTGCAGTCAAAATGGTAAGGCAAACAATGGGAAACTGGAGCTTCTGTTTTTTTCCTTGGAGGTATTTGTAACACTGTGTCTGACTGAGGTGGCAGTCAGTCTTCTATGCCTCACATCTTGAGTTCAGCTATAGCAAATAAGAGATCTTACTGCAATACCTTAACAGCCAGTAATATCTCAGTTATAAAACTAAGTATAGTCTTATGTCTGACTCTTAGCAAAATGCTACAGCACCTTAACAGGTCATATATATGGAGAATTATTTTATGTTGGAATATATGTAGTGATGACTTGGACAGTGAGTATATACTCAGCTCACAGAGTCAAAAAAATTACAATTCCTGGCCCTCATTTTAAAACAGCCTTGATATGAAGGGTAAGGGTGGAAAGACTAACAGAAATATGCCTGGAAAGTCCATATGCTGAAGAAAAATTAGAATAAACAAGACAACAGAATTGTGCTTAATCGTATGAATCTTACACCATTCTCATGATTTTCAGTAGCTGACTTGTGATGGACAAAACTGTAAGGAGATACTTTTTTTGCAACTTTTTTTTTTTTTTTTTTTTTTTTGGCTGTGATGTGTTAGATAACTGTGGTTGAGACCAAGACTGATCCTACAGTTAACCACATGATAAAGAAAAAGATATGAGAATATTTTCAGCCCATGTTAGGCGTGTATGTAGCTGGTTGAGTCAGCTGTCTAGGGTGTCTTCACAGCTTCTGCAGATGACTAGGAACTGCTAGGGAATGATTTATGTTATCCTATAATAGGCATGAAAACAGGCCAGACCCACAGCAGCTCAGCAGCGCATACCCACAACTACCCCAGTTCCAGCTTAGAGTGAGCTAGAACCCACCTGGAAAGCAGTCCACTCGGCTCCTTCAGTACCAGTGTTCCTTTCTTCTCCCCACTCTTCTCCTCCTCCTACTGCACGCTGAGCTACTTTGAGGATAAACAAGTTGCAGCCCAGAGCAGGATCTGGAGCTCCTTGTTTTCCAAGGCTGTATATGAGTGAGCTGGGCTTCTGTTAGTGGCACAGTAGGAACTGGTTTCTGACCTGTTAGAACTCTGCCTTTCACTTTTAAGTGGTTAGTGCTCATAGTCACTAACAGCATAACCTCTATTTTCATGATGACTATGTTCCTCCGCACTCCAGCCAATAACACTGTAAAGAGTTTATATAAATGATACATCCCAACATGAGTTGCTGAGCAGCACAGCTCAGAAGAAGCAGTAGCCTGACCATCAAAGCAAACCTGGATGTCCAACCCATGTCTGTACACTCAGGAGCAAGAAAATCCTGATGTGGTCCATGCTGGTCACAGCTCTGATCTAGGAAATATGTAGCTAGGTTAACCTGATGATCTCCCTTCTGCGTGTGTCCCGGTGAAAGGTAGCATGGAGATAAAATACTCCTCACCCCAGAAGGTGCTCTCTGAACCAGGACTCCATGTGAGTGTGTTGGCCAAGGGGTCAAGGCTGCATCACTCCCTCCCTGTGACCAGACTTTTCATGTTAGCATTGGAAATGTTGTCCCTGGTGAGGAGAGGGAGTTTAAATGGGGATATGTCTCCACAAAAAGGTTTCTGTTCTGACAAAACAGTTTCATCAGAAAATCCCCAGCCAGCTCCAGTGTTGGACTCCTATCCAGGCACTCTGTGGCCTGGTGCCAGCATCACTCATATGTTCCTGCTTTAGCAGGGTCTAGTATCTTGAACACTCTCACTTCCCCTAAAGCAACAGCTCTTCCACCAGAAAACAAACCTCGTGCAACAGGTCTGCCTCTGATCCGCTCTCCTCCCAAAGGATGCAGCCTCCTTTTCCCTTATGCTGCCAGTTTTCTCCTAAGTCTTTCATCTGAAAACTCTCTGAAATGCATATTTCTAAGCTTTCATTGATATTTGGCTCATATTAAAATAAGAGTAGACTTTAAGTACAAAAAAACTCACTTATCTAACCCACACATTTCTCTTACCACCTCCCCCCTCCCCAGGCCTTTTCATTCACCACTAGCTTTCTTGGCTGTTTTACATCCTTTTTGCTCGTTTACATGCTTCATGAACTAAGCTGTTCTTTTATGTAAGGCTCATGTCAGGGATTTCCTATTTCCCAGGGCGTGGTCAGAATTTATTTCAGCTAAATGTCACTGGGTTTTAAATATTTTGTTGGTTTCAAAATGAGTTCATCATGGATTAACAAGCTAAGTGGTGTCAGTAAGGGTTTCACTATCTAGCCTGCAAGTGTATTATCAAACTTAACTTTGTTAAAGAAATCCTTGCTAAGGAACCTATACTGAATATGATTTTTGAAGGTTTGTATTATATAGGCAGGTCCCAACACATGGGAGTTGTCACTAACACAAGAAGTGGTATTTCTGACCACTGGCATTTTCAGTATATCTTGAAACTACCTGTGCGATTAAGTACTGATCACTGTGAAGAAAGATGCCTTAAAAATAGAGAGAACAGCCTTTGCCAAAGAAGAATCAAAAGGCTTCAGATGCATATTTAGGGTATCACCTTCTTTTTCTAGCAGGGTGGGGGAGTGTATCCATGAGTGTTTCTCCTGGAAAAGGACATGCATATTTTATATTCAGGTCTAAACACCAGGAACTTGATTCTGATTTTGTTTATGCTCATGTAAATCAGAAGTTGTTTATAAGGCAAGTCACTGTCAGTACAGATTAGAAACTATATGTCTAACCTTTCTCCCTGCCCTGATCTTTACAAGGGAAAAGGAATAAACCTGCCAGAAAAATGTGACACTGCCTCTCTGAATTTTCCCTGCTGTCGTGGATGGGAAGAGTCATAGTCCCAAATGATATGAGGGCCAGACAAGTATACAGATGTTTTGTGATCCAAAAACCAGATACTGATAGGTTAGAAACTAAAAGCTATATTTTTCTCTTGTTATGTTATAGACATCAGTTATGCGAATTTAGTGATACTATATAAATGCTATAGCAATACTATATACTCATCTTTGTCCTGCAAGTGTTACAACTGTAAATATGCTTAAAATCATTTTGAAGTTTCTAAATGTCTTACATGAAGACTCTACATAATACGGGCAGGCAGACCATGTGGTCACCAGTTATGTTTAGAATTAGTACATAGGAAGTACATAACATCTGTCATGAAATTTTGCTCAAAAAATGCAGATTTGATATTTTATTTTGACAAGTGTATTTCCTCTATTCCAGGATAATATGACACTCAATCCCCACTTTCACTGAGGCATACCTCTGTTTGGCAAAGTAAGTAAACACATACAAAAATTAACAAACAAACGTAAGTAAGCAAGCGTTAGCTTTCAACATTATTAATTCCTTAAGTCCCCTTTTTGGGTAAAACATCCATGCTCTGAAAGTTGAATGGGAGCTTCTTTATTTTTCTATGGTTGCTGTAGACAGAGTAATGCTATCAAAATAACACTACACAACAAGTGAGCTACAGGCTTCACATCCCACTGAGACTCAGAGACCCTCTGGGACTATTCTACCAGATGTGTGTAGTCTTTTTACAGTCTAGAGAGACATTTCCATCGAGCCTCATCTGCTCACTGACTTTCACAATCCTACTGACATTAAACTTTGCTGGTCTGCAGTGCTCTGTGGACACTGGAGTTTCTTCTGCTTCAGATTGTTGCATTGCTTTTTTAGTTTAATCCCCTCATACACAATCCTTTCATTTCTGCCCCTGAGTGCTGTTTTTTACAAAGCTTGAATATGAAAATTCTATCATTTGCAGACTATAAACATTTGCAAAGAAAACCCTCCTATTTTCATTCCCACTCATCTTTGTCCCACAAGTGCTATTCATTTATCCCCTATATACATAAAAGGCTCTTTTCTTTCCTTTTTTTTTTTTTTTTTTTCTGTAGCTGAGAGGACAGGAAGAGAATTGAAGAGTATTACTGAAAACTCTATAGTAACTACCAAATAGCAGAGTTAGTGACTTTACCTACTGGCAACAATCCAGATTTGTAACTCGCACATGTGCAATTCACATTTGTACCAAAAACTAATTTCCTACTGAAGCCATTGAAGAAAGATGCTGTAAAGAGACCAGTCCTCGAAAAAGCCAAGAAGCCCATGCTGGCCTCCCAAGACTGTAATCAGAGCTGAGAGTGCTGAGCTGCTTTCAGAGGAATCTTGGTACCATCCAGCACTAAGCTCCAAATGTTAACCACTACTGTAAAAATAGTTCCCTTTTTTCAGCTGGGATTACCTCCTTCCGAACAGACAAGCACATGAAGTTACTATATCACAGCAGTAGATAACCGTTGGCTGTTACAAAAAGATTATTCTCTTATTTAATGCTACAAGAATTGTCCAAAATAGTCCTTTACTGAGATTGAAATAAAGATACATACTGGAACAAACCAGGGGCTTTTGTATCTGCAGAAGTTCTGAGAGACCACCCCAGCCTTTCTGAGACCCTGATGTGCTTCCTCACTTGCTCACTGATCCCCTTGGCTCTTTCTGTGTCAAACAGTGCAAGACCAGAAGGGGTGAGCTTCTGAAGAAATCTTCGATTGCCTCTGTCCATGAAGGAATCCAAAGCTCTGCACACAGTTGTTCTTAGAGCTGACTCTGAAACTTTGAAAATCTGCTCTGCAGGGCCAAGGAAGATAATATGTATGGAACTGCTGTGCCTCAGAATATCTGCCCTGCATGGATAGCTAGAATGGCAGAGGTCCCTGTTAACCTTTTAGTTAAAAAACAAACAAACAAACAACAACAACAACAAAAAACTGATGTAGCAACTTAGGCCAAATTTAAGTTAGGAAACTTATTTTGTTATCAGAATTGCTATGACAAATACTTGCCCCTGAGAAAGTATTTGGTCAGGCCAAAGCCAAGTCTTGAGCAACCATGTTTATACCCATGGCAAGAGCTAAAAGAACTTAGAGGAAGTGTGAATTAAAATCAATGAAAGTGATAAATCTCTAGTTTTAATTTAAATTGACTCTATATAATTAATAGAAACAGAGGTAGGGAAGCTAAAAGGAAGAAGAGCGAAAACTTCACAGCTAAAAGTGAAACATGATCATTTTCACACGATTTCTCCTTAGAGCACAATTGCTGTAGTTCGTAACTGTTAAGATAATAAAAGGTGTAAGCTGTAGGATCCTCATCAGCATATGGTTAGGCTTTGTGTCTTTTCTTTGTTAAACCATTTGCCATCTCAAAATGACATATTTCTTCCTTTGTCGTATCCATAGATGAGATTAGCAAGCACACACACTTTATACACTTCATTAATCCTTGTGATGATTCATGTGCATGAGGTTCATACTCTAATCCAAGTCAGACCACTAAAAATACTTGACCTCCAGATGGCTGTGCTGATTGCTGAAGCTTAAGAGCGGAGTTTGGACACACCGTCTTTATTCTCATGTGCCACACTACAGATTAAACATATTCAAGCTATCTTTGTAAAAGGTATATGCTGCCTATGCATAAAAGGAGTCCTTTGGACAAGGATTTTAATTAGTCAGAGATTTAGTTCAAAGTCTGGCACCATTGCACTTTAAAGAGTCTTTGGGTACTGGAAATAAGAAATAACCACAGTGCTGCAGGCAGTAAGCTCCTTGTCAAAAGATGTCACATATAATGGTAGCATCCTCCTGGATGCACACAGCTGGTTGCACGGGACTGTGGTTCAGGGTGTCTGTGGTCTCTGGAAGGAATGTCAATGAAATATTGCACCAAACAGAAATGTTGTAAGAAAAGAATGAATCTAATGACTATCTAGTTATGCTTATGTTCATGTCCATACTAGATTTTTAAGGTTTGTAGCTCTTTATAAGGAGTCTTAAATTTATTCCCAGATCTTAGTGGTTTCCTCTCCTGTCCTTTTTCCCCATCACACGGAAATCAGATCCATGTTTGCATAAGTACTGCAGTTTTGTTTTATCTTGTCTTATTAGTCCACTACTCCAAATTTATTCCATGAGAGCCTCTTAGGATTCCCTATAAAGAGGATAATTCTTTTCCACAGTTGATACATTGGATTCCTTTCACTTAATTTCAGCCACCTGAAAGATAGGTCTGTAATTTGAGTTATTTTTCTAACCGGAAGGAGATCCATCCCAAGTATATAAAACAGGTGAGGTGGCTTATCATTGGCAAGTTTTTATCTCTCTTTTCTAAGTACAGACAGAACTTAAAGCATTAGCTTAGGGTATGAACCAGATTTAGGAAGCTAATATTAAAGGAAATACTACCCTAGCAGTATGCCATAAGATAAAGTCTGCTGGTTTTACCCAGAGGTAAAATATATAGCTGTTTTCCAACCTGTTGGATTACTTAGAAAATATTTGCTCATCCCAGAAAGTCCGTTAATCATACTCATAAAGGATCAAATTCTCTCCTGCTGTAAATTGAAATCACTTTACTGATTTCAAAGTTGGACTCAACAGCAGAAAAAAATGTACCATGGGCTACTAAACCCTCCTGAGGCTATTGAAAAGGAATTCATCAGACCAGAATAGATGTAGGAAGTTTAATATCTTCCACAATGATCTGTCTGATGTATTTCCTCATAAAGCCTGTCAACAATGGCAAAAAAATAAAAATAAAAAATAAAAAAATCACGCAGGTCAAAAGCTATTCTCTCAAATCCCATCTGCACCGCAGTTTCAATAGATGTTGCAGTTCAGTGTGGTGGATTCTACTTCACTTCAAGCTTCTAAATTAAATCTGGATACCTTTCTGAAAAGATGTGGTATAGATCAAAGAGAAGCTTGGGCCTGAAGCAAAAATGAGTGAGTGCGTTTCTATGGGCTGCATTGCATTAGAATTCAGAATTGATGATCTTAATGCTTTTTCCTCACCTGAACACATGAATCCAGTCTCATTTAGATAGACAGTAATTCACTGCCATAGGTATGCTGATTATGCTGAACTATAGAAATGTATCTAATTTTAAAAACTGGGCCTTAAGTTCAGCAAGTCCTCCTGAGTTACAGAAACTAGTCTCTTGTTATTGCACACATCACATTATATCCTTTTTTATCAACTTCCATTTTAGCAGTTTGGGTTTTTACTTCCTCTGCAATACTGGTTAGAAAAGTTGTTCAAATTTCCAGTCTGAATTTGCACATGGGCAGTTTACATTTATGCAATTTATTTCTGTCTTTTCTGAGAACCCTCTCTTTTAGCTTAAATAGTTGTTTTCTTTCCATAACATCTTTATGAAATGAAAGACTGCTTTGCTAAAAAGATACCATATTCTTCTAGTTTCTTCAGACAAGATGCTTGCCATTACCCTGTTGAACCTCACAACGTTTCTGTGCACCTGTTTGAGTTCAGTCTTCTTGAATATTGGAGCCCCATGTAGGACATGGAGTTCCAGATGATGTTTGAAAAATAGCCACTCTTCTGTCTACAGGTAATTGCCCTCCTGTCCGTATTTGTCCTTCTTGGCTGTATCACAACACACTGGTAGTACATACTTATCCTGGCAAATAATATGCCCAAGTTCCCATCCTCTGTTGATTTTAACTGATTACTTTCTGGTTTATAACAGAAGCTTTTTTCTTGTCCTTGTCCTAGATAAATATAGGAAACTTTGTTTTGCAGAAATGTATCCCACTCTAATCTATCGCATTCATTTTTTTTCTGTATCTTGATCATTCATATCTTGATCATCTCTCAAACCTTTGTGTCACCAATTCAGTCCTATCAGTGGTCCCCAATATTTCCTACTGCAAGTGAAACATGTATTGTCCCAACTCTGCTCCTTTGGTGCTCCTGCTCTGTTCCTACATTCCACTACCCAATAACAACTTTATTGTAAGCAGCTCATTGCCCAACATAGACCACTTTTCATCCGTCTCCATTTTCACTGGTTTAACTGATAACACCCTATGTGGCATCCTGTTACATGCTTTACAGAGGTATGATAGAGAAGAGCTATTGTATTTCGACAGTCTACAGAAGTGGTTGTTTTATCAAACATATTTCACTTCTTTCAGGACAAGGCCAATGATGGTAATTTTCTACATATTATCTAAAGTACTTTTCTGAGAAGTAGAAGACCTGTCTAACCACATCTCAGCCTTGAACAGAGGGAAAAATCCCCACCGTCAGTGGACAGGGAGTGTATGAAGGAAGGTAGGGTGTGCAAATATTATCCACTCATCTTGAAGCTAGACCCTTGAAGAGATAAGAAAGCAGGATCCAGATGGCTATTAGGAAAATAAGACTAACTCTGTATTAGGTTACTCACCACTGGATTAACTGTGGGATTCAACTACCTTTATGCATGTTGCTTTAAACTGGTTGTAGAATATGTGAAAGAAACAGAAGATCCCTGAGTTTTCACCGTTAAGTATTTGCCTTTGCCCAGCAAACTGACTTTCAATCTGTTCCAGCTAGGATCTTACTCTTCAGAGAGGTGGGTGGATCTCCTTTGTGCCTGCCAAGATTATTTGACCCCACTGAGTCCTCCACTCACACCCTTTTTTCAGTCAGACAGCAAATATTTCACTACTACAGAGCCATTCAAAACAACAGACCTTTGTAAACAGAAGTCCCAGATATATAGACTAGTCACTTCCAGATGCTGGTTTTGAACTTCACTCTTTAAGATCCATATTATCCTGACTACTCTTTTTTTCTCCATGTGTATTTTTTCTCTTCTTCCCCAGACAGTGGTTGCCACTCTATTCTTCCTCCTGTCTTTTTTGAAGCTGGTTATTATTCCCAATTTCCTTCTTTCCCACATTCTCTCCATTCCTCTTTTTCATGTCACAGCACAGAAAACTCATCCCTTAATTACTTGTGTCTTTGAGTTGACTCCCTGTTCCTGTACATTTTTTCTTATAGACATACTGCCCTAGATTAATTTGTCTAGAAGAACAGCCTTTAAATCATCTTGTGCAGTAGGTATCTGCACATTCTAAGTTTTCTGTGAAGCCTGTTCTCCACCATACCATCTACATCCATCTGTGGACATCTCCACCAATTGATTCTACAATTTGGTTATCCCCTTTTCTTGGGGGGTCATGCTTTATACATGTACAGCTCTAATCAGATATGCTTTATAATTTAATGATTTATATGAAATTTCTTCCCCAGCTAGCTCTACTGACTCTACAATTCCTTGGATTTCTTCTTCTCCTGCCACAACAGACATCGTTGTCTTCTCTTAGTCCATGCTTTTGAAGACAAAAATGAATTATGGTTTTAAGAAAAAGAAATAACAACAGCTACATAAAGTTAACCTTTCACTACTTTCTATTTGTTCCTGCAATAACTTAATTTTGATTACTGGAATGTTACATCTGGCTGAGATCCCTCAGCATCTAACTAGGCTTTCATATCCAACAATTGTGTTCCCAGGCAATGTGTCTCCCAAATTATGACAGCATACCAATACAGACATAAAATGTGTTTATGAGTCTTCAACTGCTGTGGAGGATGTGAGATCATTGGGCTGAATACTTAACCACATTAGGCTTGCTTGGGTGCTATTGCAGGTTTCATGAGAAAACTTAAAAGTAGCTAAATAGCAAAAAGGGTGTCCTCTGTGCACAGAGGAATCCTCTTCTTTCACCAAAGTGGCATAACTAGTCTGGCACCAGCTGGGGTTATAGAAAGCCTTTCAGGGCATGGCCAAGCAAGAGCAACCCTGGCTGCAGGAGCACTGCAGTGCTCCACGCTGGTGTTTGCAGCCCTGACACTGCTCCAAGCCAGATGCTCTGCTCCAGCATCTGGAGCAGGAAAAAGAACAGGAAAACAGAAACAAGGCAGAGAATCGATGACTAAGAAACTACCAGGCACACCGGGGGAAAGAAGAATAATGCGAGCTACTTAAGAGGACGGGGGCTAAACATGGGCAGTACTGCTGAAGAAAATGTTAGCAACAGAGACCAAAGAGAGGTGAATTAAAATGCTTCTGAATAACCTCATAGTTGAGGCAACAAAGCACACCCATAGATACACATTCAGACCCCTCAGTTTGTGAGTCATGTAACAAAGGTTCAGCACTGGAAACCCTCCTTTGAAACTGCACCCAGCCTCTCCCTTCCCTTGTTCTGTTAATAAATAATTTTCATTGATAACAATTACTGGCATGTAGAGCTCATGTAATGATGGAGATTTCACCCACATTTACATTACACATTATCTACAAACACACCTTGAGAGATGATAAGAGCCTGTGTGTGATGATGTGTAACTTGCGGTGACTGGTACCTTACTGATTAAGCAAAAATACAGCATGTGCTGTAATGCACACAGCTGTGGAACAAACAGGAAGGAAAAGGAACATGGTGGCTAATAAAACAGTACAAAATTCTCACTCTTTTTCTCAGCAGGTTCCCAGCTTCTTTACTATGGTACAACTGATACAGAACATTTTAGCAAGTTTTATTAAGTTAATATTTTCCTAGATATTATAAATCAAACAGGTTTATCATGATTCTTTATAGCTCCACCAGTTTTTAACTCACTTCTTGGTGGCTTTTCAACTGTTGGTTACCCAAACCTCTGTATTTCTTACTCCTTGAAAGATATAATTAACATTTCTCTAGTGCTGGCAGCAATATTTACATTACTTCAGACTTTGGCCCCAGAAAGTCTCCTGCACCTGTGCTCTTCTGGAGCCCTGCTGAGCCCCCAGTGACCAGCTCTGTGCCCTGTGTTTTGCCTGGAAAATTTCATTGCCCTCTGCAGCCAGGCACATTGAGCCCTGCTCCTTGCTCAGGACTGCACACAGATTCCCCTTAACCACACAAAAATAGAAAACAATTGATGTAGTAAATATTTCTATTCAGGAGCAAGGAAACAAACCTTACAGGTTAAGAACATCCAAAAAGATTTGGTGGACTAAGTTGTTTTCTCTTAAGAAAAGTTACAGTACAACCACAAGAAACATTCTTTGTGTTTTGAGATCTTAGGCAAGGATTACTTAGCTGGTATTGTCTCCACTTTTATGGCAAAATGATTGTGCCAATTTTAATTAGACATGTTTAACAACACATAAAAGTAACCCCAAGCAGAACTAGAAAAAAAAAAAAAAAAAAAAAAAAAGTAAATTTTTTACTTAACTAAACTTCCATGGTAAGAGGAATTTTATTGAAAACCTTAACACTGCAAAATTGCACACATGAACAGGCAGGGCTCTGTAAAAGTCACAATCATTCATAAAATGTAACACACAGGGTTGCTGGAAAGAGCTAAGAGAAAGGCCTTTCTATTCCAAAACAAATTTACAACGTCAGAAATGAAATAAAGATGAGTGGAAGGTAAGAGAAAGCAGAACAGAAAATATTAATTATTTTGTGCAGGGACAAAAATGTAACAAAAGAAGGGAAATGAGAAACAGCATTTTGCCAGCAAAGCTATCATATGAGCTTTTAGATGCAGTTGTTCATAGAAATTGGCAGGAAAGGGACTTCTATGTCCACAAGTCCAAGACAGAGGTGGATGAGGTGACCACTGTTTTAACCTTATACTTCTGGGACAACATTTGTAAATAGAGACAAGAAAGAGATGCATCCAAGGCTAAAATGAGATGAAGGAAAACATATGAGCAACTATAAACTAACTTCTTATGAAAAGCGGAAAATAGCTGAACTCCTTCCACCTTCTCATGTAGTACTGTAGCTTAGGCCCAAAGAGCAGCAACAAAAATTGGTAGCTGTCATTGTTTTTGCTGTCCAAATGCCAGCAGCAAATGCCTCACAGAATATATGTGTATGTATGGCTTGTAGCTGGAGTTTTCTCAAAACCAGAAAATGTTACTTGCAAACTAATATGGAAATAAGTGTGGCCAAATGCCAAGGCAGACCTGGATGCTGTGAGATAGCTGGCAGCATGATGGATGCACACAGCTGGAAGGACATAATGCCACACTGACATCTGCAAAGTCTGCCCAAATATTCATAGCCCAACCCAGCAACTGCAGGGTCTTGCATGTAGTGGGGTGAGGGCAGGCATCTAGAAGGCCATTTGGCTGAGGTTAAATGCAGTAGCAGCAGTAGCAGAGCAGGAGACCCTTCAGACAACACATAGGGCTAGCTGCCAGATACACAGCCCTGTTCTCCTTGGAAGTGTCCATTTAACAGAATGCCCCTTTCTTGAATATGTGCTATGCTCCACCCTGGGAGTCTGAAAGAGGGACACAAATGAGGGACCCTCACAGTTTTTACCCCATTCAGACTGATCAGGGATGGTAACCATTGCCGTGTGTAATTGTGCTACAGACACCCAAGGAGACAGGCCCTATCTAAACCCCAGGCACAAGGCAGTTTTCAGTATCACTGCTAACCGCTCAGAGCAAATTGAAGTGAAGACTGAAGCCAGGCCTGTCAGAAAACCAACAATCCCTTGAGGTATGCATGGCAATGTTATATGGTAGCTGAGTCCTTTTTGTTAGGAGGAAGCAAAACACTTGAGCGCCCAGGGGAGTGCACATCCATCCGGTCTCACTGTGGAGCAGATCATTTCTTGCTTCCTTCTCTGTGTGCTTCTTGCTCGTCCTGAAGGATGCAAACTGCAGAGGTCTTGGCAGGGATGCTGGGTGGCTTTGCTCATTGGGGTGAACAAAGCTCCTGCAGAGCCTCAGCAGGAGGGGTTATGCAGCTAGAAAGACAAGGTCAGAGTGGAAAACCCTCTGGGAGAAAATAGTCTCTTTTTTCCTTCAACTATTCTCTGTCTTCATGTGTGTGCTCCAACAGCAGATGTTTGGGCAGGCATGCCTATATAAGCATTTTAGTCCATAACTTAAATAAATATGAATTACTATTGTAAACAAGTTATTTTCAGTCATTTCCCAGTGTGTGACTTGAATCAGGTCTTCTGCCGCTGGACAAAAGCCAAGGTCCTGGAGCCGAGCAGAGAACTGCCGGGCTCGCTCCCCGGCCCGCAGTACTGCCAGGAGGCAGAAGGTGGCAGAAGGAAGCCCTGCAATGGCATCCCACCAGCACAGGTGGGGGAGCCTGACCTCCCCGTGAGGATGTCTTTTCATCTAGGCGATTTACAGTGATCGCTTGGCCCTGATGTATGATGCGTCTCAGATAGCCAAAGAACTGGAGAATAGCTGAGCACTGTCCGAGAACCGAAAACATTTAATCCAGTAATGGGCTGGGTGTGAATTTCTGTTTTCACCCTGTTATTTCATACTGCTTTTGTAGCCGTGGCTATTGCTGAGATCAGATTCTGTTCCATTGTGGCACCCTTTGAAGGGTCACATTCCAAAAGGAGAGAAATCCTCTGAATTCTTGAAACAGATGAAACACCAGATATGGGGTTTGTGTACAGCTTATTTTGTAAGCTTTAGCCCTGCGCTTTCTTTAATGAGACTTTCCTTTGCTTTCTGCTTGCTAGAGTTCGTTTGCAAGCTGGTCCCACCACAGCATCAAGGAGAAGTAACAACAGCACCATGCCAGTGCCAGCCCTGCTCACTTCCATTCAGTCAGTGATAGTCAACTACCCTTCCTTTTGAGCGAAACTCTGATGATATCACAAAATACTTTTTTCTACATGGAACCTCAGAATTGTTAGATTCTGACAGAGCCTGCAAGGCTGAAGACAGAAATAGGATTTGATGGTTGAACATCTATTGCTTTCCCTCTGGCCTCCTAACTTGAACAAACCTTTAAAAACAGGAGTCAAAATTCATCTGTTCTGGAACAGATCCTAAAGGCAGTCAGTGGGGCGCAGTGAACACTTCCAGCCCTCCAAAGGCAGCTGAAGCCCCCCAGCAGAAATATAGCATTGTGGACTGACCACGAACCTCCTCTTCTCCCCACCTCTCTGCTTTTTTTTTCTCCCCAGTGCAATCTACTTGAGAAGCTCAGTACTCACAACAGCTCTCCACCATCACAGATTTGCTGTCAAGCTCCTCTCTGCACCCTTCTTTCCCCTACTTTTGTGGATGGAAGAGAGCAGGGGGCTTTCACCAGGTGCCTTCCAGGAGGCTGCTTCTCCTGATGTGCCTGCTGCGAAGGCAAGGATGGGCAGCCTCTGCCCCCAGGGCTCCTCCTGGTGTTCTGCATCACTGCGAACCTCACAAAACGCAACAGCAGTGAGAACCGCTGTGATGTGCCTGTACTCACATGCAGGAGGATGTCCTCCCAACCATCTGTTGCCTTGGTGTCCCATCAAAGGCCAGTCTAAGCAGAGCCTCACTAACGGGTGCTTGCACGGCGTGCCACTGCTCGCTGTCCCCTGACGCTCTCACCCTTGCTAGCCCTGGCCTGGTAATGCATGGTGCAAGTGGAAGATGTTTGGGCCGTTAAATGAGACCAGCTGTGTTAATTTTATCTCCACTCAAAACAAAGCAAAACAAACACGCACAGAAAGGGTTTGACAAGGGGGAAGAGAAGAAGGAAATCAATAGGGAAATAAATAATGCTTTTTAAGCTTCTAAGAAGGGTATTAAAATAATGCAGATTAAAGAGCAAACAAAAGCTCTGTAGCAAGCTGACGGTGTCCTTTTAAGTGAACATGTGTGGGTTTATACATTCACATATGCCCTACAGGTGCACTTGCCAGCCATCCAACCAGACTGTATAAAGAATACGCGCGATTTTCCCTCCTTTCTCTCCACCCCACCAGACATGTTTATTATGAAAGAGGCTAAACAAGTTTGGTCTCTTCCGAATAAAAACTGTTAATAATTATTTCAAGTATAGAAATGCTTGCTACTTTTCTTTCTCTCTTCAGCCAAAATGATCAGTAAGATGTTCTGTTTATTACTCTCATCACCTCAGCCATCACCCTGGAGTTTAGATACTGGCTTGAAATTTAGTAGGAAAAAGAAGTTACTAATACCTCTTCAAATAATTTCCTTGGCTTTTGGTCTCTGTTTCTCAGCAGAAATCTGTGAGAATGTTGTTGATACTGTTTGAAAGACTTAAAACCTGTTGGGAGATGTGTCCTGGAGCAAGTCTGAAAGCCAACTCACCCTGATGTGTAGCCACAGAGAATGAGCCTGCTATTCTGGGATTAAAGGAGAGAGTGAAAAAAATGCACAGAAGTCCTTACTGCCCCTCTCCTCTTGAGGCTGGCAGGGAGGGCATCATGACCATCAACAAGAATGAGAGAAGAGTGGCCAGGAGGTTCAGAAGAGCTGAACCTGGATGCAAAGCTGGTGGTTTTGATATGAATGATGTGTCCATCAGATCTTTCCTGGTCTGTCAATTTGGTAACTCATTGTTCACCAGACAGAAAAGCACAGGATTATGTCACTGTGAAAATTAAAGAAGCCACTACTCTAATAATACCAAGTGTCTTGTTATATATCCAGAGTACTTTTATATCAATCCCACAGAAGACTGTTCTCATTGTGCATCCAGTAGATTGCCACATTTTGATATGACTCTTGCAACTGCACTGAAACTCTTCTCCTATTTCATAAAACTCATGAGCTTTATTATGTCTGCTATTGGCAGTATCCCCCATCAGCATCTGGAGCATCTGGAGCAGAGGTGATTGGTTCTGCACTCACTGTACAACCAGTTGTAGAAGCGTGATAAACATAACAAAATTGATTAAATGATTCTTTTAGTAAGTAAAGCAAGGAAGATTTGCTACTGGTGATGCCCATGATTTTTCAGCTGCATGGACATTAAAAGAAGAGGGACAGAGAGACAGAAAGAGCTCTTGAAATATCTTATAGCTCTCTCCTATCTGTAGGTGCCTTTCTCCTAAAAATGAGTCTCTGCAAAAGACTCACAAATTTCTCTCACTACCTCTTTCTCAATATAATTCTTATTCTACCACTTCCACATCTCTGACAGCCAGTAATGGCTAAAACAGAATTTTCTGTCCACCTTCCCTGATTTTTCCACTGCCCTTAACCTCACACTTTCCCCAGCCTATGATCAGGGAACATTTTAGACTTTACTCCCTCTTTCAGTCACTGCATGATCCAAGTCTACTTGCTTCCTCCTACATAATAGCTCACAGATTCATCCTTCCTCTCAGCAGCCTGCTAAGGCTCGTAGCAGGATCCCATCATTTTTGCGCTTTGTCTGTAACAATCTGGTCTCCAGCCATATTCCAGCCCTACTGCTGCCTTCACTTCCATTCAAAACACAGAGATTAGAACCACGTTCCTGGCCAGTTGCTTTGGCTGCATCACCACTCTCCTTCTGTCCTTACAGTGGCTTCTCATTTTCAAGCACAGGCATATTTTTTTTGCCTCTTAGACCCTTCACATTTAGCCTCACCCAACCTGTCAAATACATTGGCCTATCAGGCTGTCAGCTCCTTCCTGTGATAAAGGCAACCTCCTCAATCAGCATGCCTATTTTTTCCTGAGAAGAAAAGAAAGCCACCTCTGTGCTTTCATCTGCCTGTCCCCTATGCATAAGGAAAACTACTATGGAGAATCTTTAATTTAAATTCTCCCAGTTTCCCTGCAGGCTTCTCTGTCTGAGGACAGACAAATAAATTCTGTAATTCCTCTCCTGCACTGGCCAAGCAAATGCAAACCTGTGATTTTAGCATACCTGCTAAGCCCAATTCACTTTACACATGCCTCACCCTTTCATCTGACTCCCACTGTGTTCATCCACTGTGACTGACATGGAAAGCAATTGTATGCTTTGCTACTTGCCTCTGATCTGCACAGAACAGAGAAACCCTTATTGCTCATAGAAATGGCAGAGTGACTGCAAGGAATCATTCTGTGGAATTATAACAAGAGAATAGTAAATAACTTTATTTTTGTAGGGATAGGGGGTCAGGTCTACAAAAGCTATTGTGTGCCCAACTTACATTTAGATGCCTCACCTGTCTTGGAAATCATTAATAATTTAGGTACCTTATAGACACAAGATGACCCCTTCCTCCACAGATTTGCAGGTATGTCTTTGTGGCCTCAAGCCTAGTAATGGGTGCAGAAGAGACTGTGGGTTGTCAGCACTGCTTATGCCCAAACGTGGAGCAAGGGTTTCCATATTTACAAGGAGTAATGTCTTTAAACTAAAAGAGGGTAGATTCAGATTAGATGTTATGAAGAAATTCTTACTCAGAGGGTGGTGAGGCACTGGCACAGCCTGCCCAGAGCAGCTGTGGATGCCCCATCCCTGGAGGTGCTCAAGGCCAGGCTGGATGGGGCTTTGGGCAACCTGGTCTGGTGGGAGGTGTCCCTGCCCATGGCAGGGGGTTGGAACTGGGTGGGCTTTAAGGTCTCTTTCAACCCAAGCCATTCTGTGATTCTATGATTCTACATAACTTTGTCTCCATCCAGCAAAGGGCAAGTCTCATGTTGTTTTGTCTCTTTTTCTGTCTCACACTATGCGATCCACTTTCTCTCCTCTTTTCTTCCACCATTCAGTGAATGCCACCCTTGGGTAGTGGTAGCATCCCATAGCCATGATGTTATTCCTGCTCATGGCTATGTGGCCAGTTCCAGCTCAGCTTGTCACTCATAAGGTCTTGCTCCCTTGGCCTAGTTATAAGTCATAAAAGAACTTCTTCCTGCTCTGTGCATAGGGGCTTTTCCATTATGGTTGCTCAGATGTCACAATCAGGACCTGCCTTTAAGGTAATGACCTGGTCACAGACTCTAGCATTGCAATGATTAATTTTACTGAACAAAGGTGTTTACTCTCAGCTATCATTATTATTCTGCCTGCTTGGGTCTTGGGAACCTCTCTAGGCTGTTGGCTTGATGCACCCTGGGAGGGGTTGTGGTACTGAATAGCCCAGGACTTTGAGACAGCCTAATGGATATTAATGACAAGACTCATTGTTGGATAATTGCAGAATATGGGGAGGCTGTTATACTCAAGTAGTTTTGGCCACCTCCCCTTTTTTCACAGTGGCCAAACTCTTGTACCTGAACTGTTTTGCTTAACAAAAATGTGGTCTTTCTGACCATTTTTCATCTGCTTCTTCCACTACTATGAATTCTTGGCAATGAACCTTAGTGTAATAAGAGTTGTGATATGGAGTTAAATGACAGAGTATGGAAGAGGTTTAAACTTAATTAACTCTTAGCCACCAAAGTAGAATGGTGTTATATTTGGATTTTTTATTCTTTTGATGTTTCTAGAAATCCTGCTGAAACACGGCTGACTAAAGTTCAGTCACTCATAAAACTTTATAGATCATTAAAATTTCTGTTTATTTCAGCTCTGAGGGAGATGTATGTTACACTATTTTAGATGTTACTAACTTTTATTCTTTAAGGACCAATAAAAATTAGACCTGAATTAAATGCCAGGGGTTTCGTTTAGAGGTTAATTTTTCCAGCAGACAGCCAAAAAAATTAAATTTTGCCTCTAAGAAATCACAACCATTTATATTTAATGTCATTGCCCTATGTGTAGAACATGGACCAAAAGTCAAATAGACAGGAATCCTTGAGGCTGTGGTCTTTCCCCATCCCTTATAGGAGGTTATACTTTTTTTATAAAACACTTGCATCTACACTGTCACCTTTCACTGGGCCTTGTACCCTGACTGCTCACAGAAAGCACACAGTAGTTTACTCCATCCAAGTTTAAATCCATTCTGGAGGAACCAAGTCCCTGAAATATAAAACCTCTGAAATTTCTGGATAGCAAGTATTGTATAAATATATGTGTAAACCATGTTGTGCTGTTATTGTAAAAAGACCTCGTTTGTATGTGCTTTGTGAGTTCTTTGGACAACCCAACCAGGGTTTTTCAGTAGTATGTCCTGAGGAGGCAAATCTGTCTTAAACATAGGGATCCATCAGAAGACAGTGAATTTAATCATAATGACTTCTCTTCCACTGTGTTGCGCTATGTGCTTCTTTGCTCCTTATCCAAAATCATACCTTTTTTTTTTTTTTTTTTTTTTTCTCCTGTTTCACAGTGTTTCACCAGTATAGTGGCTTCCACAGTTCCACAGACCTGCCCCAGGGGAGCCCTTAAGCACATGCATAAGGGCTCGGCATATGAGTAGCCTCAGGAGACCAGCTTGTGCTTATGAGTTTTTCTGATCGGGGGGTTAAAATGTTGAAATTCTGGCAAATATTTGGATAGTAGCATCAGGTAATTTTTTTCAGACTCCCTCCATCTCAGTACAAGTTTTGCAGGGTTATTTTTTGGTGCTGTCTGTGTGCAGGGCTGAAAAACACCAGTGGTTTTCCCATTCTAATTCATCTTCCTCGTCACTGTGCTCTTTTACTGCTTCAGGTTTCAGTGATGATTAAAATCATAGAGAAATCTTCAGCTATTCCAAGGTCAAAAAGATCTTCACTGGAATCTCCGTATCATTTAACATGCCATGCTGACACTGCTGTACTCTAGAGAAACTTTTTTAAAGCTTTGCATAGTAAACGCGTGATTCACATGCAGACTATAACTCACCAGTTTCAAAGGATCTGCTTTTCTGTCCAAGTGCTGCATAAATACATCATGTTTTTCCTTTTTTTTATAGGATTACTTTAGAACAAACACTTTGTGTTATGATCGGTAATTAAATCAATAAATCTCTAAAACAATTCACGGCTTTCTGATTTATTTGAGTGGTCAGTGCAACATCTTGTGTTCACATTGTGCTCTTTGAAAATTATATATGGCTATGTTGACAAGTTAATTTTTTCCATGCCATCCCTTTCTCACTTCCTAATGAGCCTGAAGACTGCGTATAGCTCAAATATTTTTCATAATGTACTTTCTGAAGTACTTAGCACTTATGTTTTATATCAGTTTATATTTCCAGTAATGAATTCACACTTCAGCCCAGAAACTCCTCTGACAAGAACCTAAATGTCCATGTGTTTTCCCAAGATTTCCAAGCAACACATGCAAATGTGCACACAGTATACACGTGTGCTCATCAAGGAGAGGGATGGGGGAGTATCAAAATATTTGGATCTTTGGTTCAGACAAGCATGAAAAAGGCTGGATGTTTATTCAAAGTCTATCAAAATGTATCTGAATCTCTTGGTTCTGGAAATTAATCAGAAATCTTGCAAGGCCAAACTTTCTCATGAGTTTACCTCTAATACCTCTTCAACTTCAGTCAGGCCAGTAAAAATACCACAAACTACTCTCTTGTCCACTTTTTCTCCCAGTTGAAAATGGAAAAGACGAGGAATGTGAAAATTAAACAATTAATCAAATTTTTTCCAACCCTCAGGAAAAGGTTTGGTTCAGTTAAAGCTTTTGTTTTGTTTTGTTTTCACAAGGTTTCAGGTTTGCTCTTGTTTTATGCAAACTTGTTCACTGAGCCCAAATCTGTATGCGAATTGCCCTCGTTGTCGTGGTCAGAACTACTCCAGTTAATTTTAATGGGCTTAAAAACAGGACCACAGTCTTTCAGTCTCAGCATACAGTGTTTATATGCAAACTCATTATGAATTTCTTCCCACTTCCCACTATTATCAGGTACTTTTTTTTTCAACAACTCTCCTGACAAGTAAAGAAAACACTGATGTAGAAAACTCTTTTAACTGTGCATGGGCCTACACCTCACACAAATTATGCTGGACTAATGTGGAAGTTAATGTGATGCAGAGATATATTGCAGGAATTTTAATTGTCAAGCGTGTTTTTTTCCTGTCTGATGATTCCTGAAACATTATCTTCTGCTGAGAAGGAAGTCCAGTAAGTCTTTTGTCCTGATCTTGTAAAGATGATCTTCTTCAGATCAGGTGACCTTTTGATTTTCTAAAGCCTAGTTTTTGTACAGTTTAGGAACAGTTTTAGATTGTTTAACAAACAACATTTCTTAAAAGCACTGCAAACTGGTACCTCAAACTTGCACAAAAGCAAACCACATTCCTAGTAATAAATAAAATAAAATAAAATAAAATAAAATAAAATAAAATAAAATATGTATTAATATGCAAATACTAAAAACTGCCTGCATCTGAGGGAGGTTTTGAATAGCTGCTGATTGTCACAGGTACATGGTAGCACCAAATGGAAAGATTCCAAGTAGAAATTCCTCTTTCTTCATTCTCCTTTACACTGCTAAGTCAAATGTCAAGGAAATTATTCAAAAATGAAGTTTTTGCCAAAAAGCTCTGTAACCAAAACAGAATAAACATACTTTTTTTGACCACTTCACAAGAAAGGAAATTAGAGCCATGAAATTGTACAGATTATATTATTGGATTGTTTGCTTGTTTTCTCTGTAAAGAAGCTCATGATACAAGAGGTGAAAGCTCTGCAATAATTAAGGAAAAAATACAGTTGCAAATACAGATCTGAACTCTCTCTTTGCTTCAACAGATGTGAGAATGCCAAGTTTTTATTTCTGAAGATGTTCATATAGTAATACACAAAACATAACTATTTTTTCTTTCAAATTTTAATGCTATTTCTGTATATTTGACTACTTTGACTGAAAAGGAATCATAAAACTTTTTATGTTTGCCAGTCATCTTGCTTTATTCTGAACACCACTGTTAATTTTGTCAAGTTTGATAATTCCATTCTTTACAGTCCTCTATATGTCTCACAGAAATACATGCTAACTCCATAGCAAGAAAAGAAATAAAAAGGACTTATCCCAACAAGAAGCCTTCACTTTTCCAAGAGGTCAGTAAAACAGAAGGTGTTTTGGACACTTATGATGCAATTAAAATGACTCATTGCACTGAAGTCATTGGTTGGCATGAGGCAAGTAACTTTACTGGGATTAATACCAGTTGCATTTCATTTCAGCTCCTGAATTTCAGCTGCACTGAATTATTCCTGGTTAGACAAGGGAATAAAGTTATGGAAAAAAATAATGGAGGGATAATGTTGTTTCAGCAGTCCAGAGAGATGTCCATCATTTACTTTAAAAGTTATATAGATATGTTTATTCAACATTTTCACAGACCTTAGCTTATTTTGTAATGGTGTGATTACTTGTCTTTAGCATTTTTTCTCTGTCCACAAATTACCACTGAATGACAATATTATTTTCATTTTATGAAGTGGGCAATATTCAGCGAAATTCCAATTTAAGTCAGAAAGACCAATGAAAACTCATAGCACACTAAAATGTGTGCTTCCCATGCAAACAAATTCAAGCTCCCTCCTTGGTGTTCTAGGCTTAATGGGGTGGATGTTAGATATTTTAGACAATGTTTACACTACTGAAGACATCAGTTTGAACAATTTCCCAGGATCATCTGTTACATAAAATTGTTAGATGCCTCCTAGGTTTGTACGAGACAACTAATACTCTCCCAGAAGGCATGATATAGAGGATAGCATAGGGCAGGAAATTTTCCCACCAGGAGCATGGACGAGGCTGTCCTGTTCTGAGGAGTAAAGCATTTAGTAATCACAAAGTATGCCATGGGAGTTATCCTGGAGGTTGAGATCTGTCCCATTCTCTCTACTGTAGGTCTCAGCTGTCTATACACGGGGCAGGGAGTCAGATGTGCCTGCTAGGGATGCTGTGGTGAATGCAGCCAAAGATGGAACTTGACTGAGTTGCCATGAAACGTGTCAGGTCTTAGACAACTGCACTCTTTATCGACAAGGACCAAGATATATCTGTTGGACATGTTTGGAAGAGTAGTGACAAGTCCTTCACACATCATTGGTTTGAAAAATGAGCTACATATCTTTCCTCATGCACAAGAAAACAAATTCAGTCATGGCAGAAGAATCTTGAACTGTGGAAACAGGATTTCTTGCAGATGAAAAATAAATCTGATAATAGTTTTATACTTAGAACTAAGCAGCATCTACACAGATGACAATGTAATTACATGAGACAGCAAATAATAAGCTGAATTCCTCATGAGAAATTTTTATCCTGAAGACTGGCATAACCTCTTTGTTATGTTGTGTTAAGCAGTTATAAAATTCTTCTTCCAGTAGTTTGTGCATTCCTTGGCCATAGCAAAATAATTCTTTCTCTCTCTCTCTCTCTCTTTTTTTTTTTTTTAATTTCTCTTTAATTATTATGAGCAGTGCCAGATTCATAGCACTGGAAAAGGAAGACCTCAGCTTTATGGAAGTTAAGTTAAGAATATATTCATGATGTACTTCCACTTTTTAGTTTTACATGAAAGCAAGCCTCTGTGAGAATCTGTTTTTGGCACTTATATTGTCAAGATCTCTTACTATTCTTTAAATGCATTTTTCCATGTGTAAGAGCATGTGATAAAATGAATGATGGAAATATTTTTGTACTTTTTTCATAGGGTTTCCTCTTCTTTCTTCAGTCAGAATGTGTAATTTCTATTCTAGTGAGAGAACAGCAGAGGAGTTGTCTCCCAAAATCAATGACCCTCCCAGCATCTGGTGTTGAGGAGATGGTACCATGCCAAGACATCAGAGACTCCTGTGAACTCCAGATTTGTTCCCTGAACAGATTGCAGGCAGGTTTTCTGCCACCAGAAGATGTCCTCTCTTTTTTCCCCTGGAACCTCCCTTCCTTCTTCCTCCAAGGAATATGGATGACAAAGGTTGGTGGCAACTCTATTAACCCTGACAATCTCAGCATCCATGAGCTACCAAGAGTTTAAACAATGGCCAAAGTGGATCAACTACCAGTCTGTATTTCATACTCATACTCGTACTTCATATTCTCTCCTCAAACCACGTGCACAGAAAGATGGGCATCTGGGGGTCAAAGTTGGAAAGCAAGGACAAGACAGCAGAGATGATCTGTAGTAGAGCATGCATGGCAACCTGGATCTTACACTGGGAATTGCACTGAATTGCATCAGGAGCACTGAAATTTCTTTGATGGGAACAAAATACACAAACTGAGGAACTGGACTGAAACCAGCTACATATTTCACTGTATAACATCAATGATAAATTACCAAATTTGGTAACTAGATTTTGCAGAAATATGAATCTAGTACATGTCCAGAAAAGAAGATTTAAAGTGAAATAGGATACCGTGTGGTAGGAAAGAATTCCAAATGGCTGCCACTAGTAAAAACATAGTTTGATTCTGTTGTCTAAGCAGAAATATGCAGTTTTCCAGGGTATAAATAGAGTTGGTGAAGTTCTGTGTCAACAAAAGGGCAAAAATGGTTTAAGGTAAGTTAATATAAAGGCCATAGGTTCAGTGCCAATAATCTCAAATCAGCCTCTTCTGACTGCATATCAAATGTATGCAGACTGTTCTGGTTTCAGGCTTATTGGTTTGGGATTTTCCAGTGCTCTGTGTTGCTTGATCAGGAACACATGAGACCATAGAAGTGTCAAAGGATATCATTGGCAATATCCCAGTAGCAAATCTTTCCTCTTCTCTTACATGGTCCATTTAATTGAACACTCATATCAGTGGCAGATTCATTGCAAAACACATTTTTCATTTTTATGCCCTTTTTATGAAAGCTGTAAAGTTATATGCTTAAAAGACTTTGGCTAAAAAAATTATGTGAAAACGGATAGCATTTACTTTTCCTAAGCTTGGGGTGGAGTACGCTATTCAAATCGTGAATATTCCTGAATATGATGCATTTTTATTAACATTTCTATTTACAAGCTATTACCAGATGTCTGATTTAGAATGCATTTTTGAAAGATTAAACTCAAAATACCTGCTACGTTTATGAATCTGAGGAGGTCCAAGTGTTCTTATAGGATACATTGGGGAATACTGGGGGAAAAAAATGGCCGATGAATTGGTTTTCCTTATTTTTTTACCTTTTTATCCCAACCTGAGGGTTTCATAAGTAGAATACAGATCCAGGATCTTTCTGCCCACCAATGGGTGTTTAGAAAACCAGCACAATTTGAAGTGGCCCAAACTGATAAAAAATCAGGGCCAAACCTGAGTCCCCATTTTTTATGGAAGGAAAATTCCCATTGACGTCAATGGGAGTTTTGCCTAACAAAAAAATAAGGGAATTTTTGCCTAACAAAATAAGGAGTTTTGCCTAACAAAAAATTAAGGGCCCCAAATTATATCTCCAAAGGGGGGCTTCACTCGCAGCACACAGCTGGCTCTCATGAGCCAGATCTCCAGAATTCCATTATTCTTCCCTTTCCCTCGCCTTGTGAACTTACGGGGAGAGCCAAAGCAAAAATAATACCTTTGTTTCAGGAAGTGAGGTTAAAATGTGTGCCACACATTTTGAATGTGCATGCACAGATTTCAATCACATCATTGTTCTCAGAAGAAAAACTATAGTAACAGGCCACCATGCTCGCTACAGTAAAACATAGGGAATTCACAACAGGGTCGTCAAACCAATACAGAGACATAAAATTAACAACAAAATGACCTATGGGTAGATCCAAAAAGAGTTAGGCCCCTGAAAAGGGTGGGTTTTGTTTTGTTTTGTTTCAGTTCATTTCATTTAATGCAGTGACTTCTTGATATAGTACACAGAAATGGTTCTCAGGAAGTAAAGATCAAGGGTTCAGGAAATTGCCAAGATCTCCTTCTTTTTCTCTGGCCCAATGGATCTTGGTTCCATTTTCTTTTTTGTATTTCATTTGACAAAATGGACACAGATCACTTACCCATGCTCACCCACAGCATTCTAGTGGGAGACCTGAACCCACATGTCCTCAGGATGAAGAGGGCCTGAAACCAGATTACCTACACCTCCAGGCTGAAGGCTCAATCAGGCAGATTATTATATCAAAGAGGATGGGGAGAGTGTCTGTGCTCTAGTTTAATATTAAAAGTGGCAGACAGAAAAAAAAAAAAAAAAAAAAAAAAAAAAAAAAACACTTTGAGAGGAATGCCTTTGTCAGTACATTTTGAGTCAGTCCTGATCTCCCAATAAAGCTGCTCAGTGTACTTTGGTGAGGAGGTGTCAGTCTTGAACCCCAGCTGAGCTTACGCACATCTGTCCTAGCCTACTTGGTCTGATGTGTGCAGTCTTCTATCACATGCTTGATTTTGGGCCCTCACTATTCCCAAACCATGAGCCAATGTGAAGTGCCAAGAGGCCCTTCAGCAGCCTAACAACAAAATTCACACAGGGGTCCTTTGTCACCACCAAAGCTGTGAAACCTGTGTCCTTCTATTTCCTGTAGACAATGGCAGATATGATGGGAAGAAAATTAAGTTAATGAGCCCACATATTTATAGTCTCTGTTTAATAAATTTTCCTCCACAAATAGGAAGTGCTAAACCGCTGTGACACTTTTTTTGTTGAGCCCTGCCAGATGTTGCAAAACAGCTCTGTCTTGGCCCTTGACACTGATAGGGAATTTCACTTTCTTATCACTGATGTTTTCTTCTAGAGTTCTTTTAATTTGGATGGTTTTTCAACTGCAATGCGACACTTTTTTGACACTTTTGTGAGGTGACACCACCTCCAAATACAAATCCTGGAATGCAATATGGGTTCTGGGCTATGCAAGCTTCAAATTGGTGTTGCAGAGAGCAAAGTACTGAATGTACTTTATGCAGAATGCTGCCTGTTTGAGCAATGAGACTGCTGAGTAATGACATGTTTTTCTTTCTGATCTTCTCTTTTTCTGGCATCACAAGCTGGAATATTATTAAAATATTTATGGAAAAGTACATGTCAAAAGTATGAAAGAAGAAGAGAGGTAAAAACTCTTTTCCAAGGTCATTGAAAATGCACCTTGAACATGTGGGGGCTTAAATATCAGGATGTGCATCAGAAACAGCTTATTGCTGTAAGTCAGAAATGTTATTAGAACCTTATCAATTCTTTTTCATTTGTTTGTTTTGTTTTGTTTTTGTTTGTTTTCTTTTACTGTCTGGAGTGATCAGTGTTGATATTTTCTGGACTGTTCTCAAGTTGTATGTGATAAAAGCCTCACGCTGCTGACATGCTTTCTTCATGATCCAGCCATGTGCCAGTGAACAACCAAGGAGCTGCCTCTTTGAAGGCCTCAAACTCTAATTTTTATTGATCAAGCTATGTCACTGTGGATTGAAGCAAAGCTTTTTTTTTTTTTTTCCAGCAGTTTAATGGGCTGCTGCCACAGTAATACTAGTATCTTCCATTTCAGGAGGAGGGCCATATTTGCAGTCTGAAGAGGAAACACATCTCTCACATAACCATGCTTGGCATCATTGACAGGCCATCCTTGTAGAGAAGACCAAAAAGACTGGCATATCAGCCACTTCTCACAGCTCTGTGTCTTCATTCAGCAGCCTTGCTGAGGGTGTGCTCTGCCCCTTCATCCAGGTCATTAACAAAGATGCTAAACTTTTCTTCCTACAGAAAAGAGTTTAAGTTCTCTCCATAACCCTGAAAACATTTGCCACTTTTCAAACTGTGACCTGGTTTTTATGATCTATTGATGAGTTCTCAGCAAGTGCACAGGTTTCAGATTAGTTCCTTGTTAAAGTTAGGTAACTGACAGGGAGAAAAAGCAATTAGTATACAGAGTTACATTTTGAATATTGATGCAGAAGTTTCCCTGACATTGAAGTAGATATCAGAAGAGCTGCCAGATAATGTAATCATACCGGTCTCCTAAAGCTGAAGCAACAATGCATGATTATCCTTCACCAGGCTTCCTTCACAGGGTATCCCCTGCAGGAAAATAAAGCTCTTGTCAGCTTTCTGGAGTCAGCGAGATCATACTGCAGCAGGGCTGGGTGACAGCCAGAAAACGATTGTCTTCAGAGAACTATGGGTAATACCTTGATAATTAACTGTAATGGTAACCTGGTAATGGTTAATAGTGGGTTAGGCATTGCTTTCGTGTCTGTCAGATGTTATCCGTTCAAGGAGAAAAATATTTGTGAGGTGATTTCACTAAGGGTTTCAACATATTCTAAATGAAAAATCTTTGTTCTCACACAAATGGCATTGTGTTGGATAACACAGTCAACAAGGTTTCATAAATCCTTTTCCAAGTTCAGTTTAATTGCAGTTCAATATTCTTTTGTCTCTATTAACCCAGGTAAATAAATAGAGTGAACTGGCAATTTTGAAATGTGATCTATGGCATGGTCCCGAATATACTGGCACACATGGAATTCTTGCAGATCACAAATCTGCAAAATAACATATCTGTGTTTTCCAACAAAATGTCATCAAACCTCTGAGGGAATCCATATTTATGCTTTCCATGGTGCACTATGGCTTCACATTAGAAGCAGGCAGAATATAAAGCAGCAAGCTTGAAATAGAGAGAGAGGGAAGATTCCTCCTTCAAGTCTTGCTCTTTCCAAGTGCTATAATTGCAATCTATTTCAACTAATTTATTGTATGATGAAACCATTTATCTTTTTTTCCTTTCTTTTCCTTTTCCACAGGACTATCTTTTTTATTTATTATAAAATGATCTTCCATGCTTTTGCTTCACTACCTAGTACACCAGCTCTCTGCTAATACAGTGTATTTTTCACAGTTCATTTTCTCTCTGTGTGTTGAAAATCACTTTTAATCTCTAATTGGCAAAGTCTTCACAAAATTTAATAGATTTTTGTGAGATCCTCTATCAAAGAATCTTAAAGAAACTCAGCTGTTATAGGATTAAAACTGACTAAAGTATACAAAACAAAATTGAGGTTAATAGGTTACTTTTTATAGGAGGATATCAATGTTGTCCTATGCTAGGCTGTGCTCTGATCTGTCCCGTTCAACAAATTTGCAGAGAATCTGGATGAACAAGAAGGCAGCAATACTTGCAGATCACATAAAAAAAAAATAAATAAATAAAAATAAAAAATAAAAAATCGAGTAGCCACAATAAAGAAAAGTGAAAAGAACTGCAGAAGAATTTCAGGGTATTATAGGTCTAAAAGAGAAAACATAATATGAAGTTTAGTATTGACAAGCATAATGCAATTCACAATGGAAACAGTACCTTCTCGTTCATTCACTTATTAATTCTTAGCATTAAGGAAAACAGTTCTGTTGTGATGGTGCGTAACTACCTGCAAAAATAGCGTAATACTCAGTAGTGACCAAAAAGACTGCTAGAATGTTAAGAAATATTATGAAGATACTTAAGAAGAAAGCATACCGATATGTGCTGAATGCACCATGTAGTTCTGGTTCCCAGAGGATATAATAACAAATAGAGAAAATAATGAAAAAAGTATCAGAACAGTTGGATTTAAACAGGTTCCATATAAGGACAGATTAAGGCATTCTTAATCCTGTACAAGGATCCTGAAGCCTCAGAGGAAAGCATGATGGGGAGGGTTAGTGGTGTGCATTGACTTACTGGTCCAGACACATGCATATCAATGAGCAATGATCCAGGAGAAACTTCTGGCTCATGGAGACCATAACCTGCTCACTGCCAGAAACTGAGAGAGTATAGTGAGGAAAGATAACTTAATACTTGACTTGGTCTTCCATTGTTCTTTAAGATTCAATAAGATTCCTGTTGTCTTAGGTATTATGGGTACTAAGCTAGATGATCTGCCTTACGTGGTAGTTTTGATTTTCTTAGGATTTCCTGAGATGAAAATCCCTTCCCTAGCCAATCCCTTTGGATATACATTTTTCAGTGCAGAAGCCTGTGTCTGAAGTTGTCACCAGAGTCTCTCATTATGTGGAAAATTGGGCTTTTTTAGGACATGATTCACCCAAACAAGTTTAGACACCTACCTTGGAATGATGTGAATCACACTCCAGAAGTGTTTTTTTTTTTTCCTCTCCGTTTATTACAAAGGTTCCCTTTTGTTCCAAAAATGATTATTTTTATTGTATATGTTTATATTTAGTTAGAGGAAATTCATCCACTTTATTATTTTTCTCTGCTATCAGTGGAATAAAAACAGTTAGAGCAGCAGAACAGAAACAAGGCCAGTTAAGATCTGCAAATGCACATTTGTGATGAGTCCTCAAACCACATTTTGTAATATGATTTCCAGGGATTCAGAAGCAAGGCAGATGGGCTCCTGTGGCACTTAAAATGTGAATAAGGAAAACTTCCAATAGGTAATCCCTAACTACTCCCTTCACAATGCAGTGGAGAAAAATTTTCTGCACTCCCGCCCAGGGTATCTATGGTACAACAAAATGGTTCCTAGGATTACTCTGATAGGTATCTGTTGTGGTTTAGCACTGTCAGGCAGCTAAGTACTACACAGCACAGCCACTGTCTCACTCTGCCCATGTGGAATGGGAGAGAGAAACAGAAGAATAAAAATGCAAGAACTCATGGATTGAGATAAAGATGGTTTATTAGGTAAAGCAAAAGCTGCATGCACAAGCAAAGCAACAATGGAATTAATTCTCTAAAGATGTTCAGCCACTTCCCATTTCCAGGAAAGCAGGGCTCATCACGTGTGAGTTTTAATGAATTTTAAATGCATTTTATTCCTAAAATGCAAAGAAGTCTTGCTATCAGTACACACAATTACTTCCCAGGATTTTCTTTTCACACAGCAACTACACGTTATATTACCTGAACATACATTGTCAATGCGCAGAATATCACTACACTTTACGATGCAAACAAGGAAAACATCCCAAGTGGTACCCTGACCTCTGTTTTAACCAAAACTTTCCACTTAAAACCATGGGGGTTCTGCTTAAAAACAGATAATTAAGATCAGGTACATAGAATTTCCACCTCCAGTGGTGGTTAAAATTTCTCTCATACCTGGGTCAAAGGCAAAAAGGATGTCAACCTCTTTCAAACAAAAATATTTTTTAATTAAAAGGTGGTAGACTTAGAATAAGTATTAGAAAGAAATTCTTTACTCTGAGGGTGGTGAAGCCCTGGCACAGGCTACCCAGAGCAGCTGTGGATGCCCCATCCCTAGAGGTGCTCAAGGCCAGGCTGGATGGGGCTTTGGGCAACCTGGTCTGGTGGGAGGTGTCCCTGCCCAGGGCAGGGGGATGGAACTGGGTAGACTTTAAGGTCCCTTCTAACCCAAACCATTCCTTGATTCTTTGATTCTATGTGCTGTTTCTTCTGGATTGGCTTAAAAAGATGAAAACCAGGTAATTTCTGTGGAGTCTTAAAGGGTTTTTGGCCTTCCTGAATCACACTCTGTCTGGAATTCTCCACCCTTTTTTTGGTTGGGAGACCCAAGTGGAACTAGCTAGCTCAACCTTGCCATCCCTGAAGCTTTGGCAATCTATTTAAGCAAACAGATCAACAAGGTGGAGATAGCCCCTAAAGCTTCAATCTCTTATTGAAAGTGAAGTATCACCAGCTATTTCTCTCAACATGTAGGTTAAACTCAGGATCTCATGAAGAATAAGACAAACCTGGTCTGCCAATGTCCAAAGAGGTCAGTGACCCTGAATTGGAGAGAGGTGGAGGAAAGGCTTTGCCTGCTGCTGCCCCAAAATAAACCTTAAGACGAGGAATTGGGAATGATGAGGAGAGTGTTCTGGACTGTTATGCTGGCTGCACCACTAGAGGCCGGGAGTCTGAAGTAAATGTGGCTGAGCTATGTACGATGTCACTCCAGTGTTTACGGAAAGAGTACCACATCCAAACATTTGGAACTTTGTGAGCATTCTCAGATGCAAATTGCAGTTCTTTCAACAACAAAATGGGTTTCATACTAGACTTTCTGGAACTTAGCTTTCTCCCTAGGATCCTCTATGCCCTGTCTTACTTCCTCATTCAGACTCTTCTTCCACCACTTACACTTTAAACACATGCCACAGATGCTTTCAATATATGAAAACTAAGAAATTGCTAGACAGAAGAGAGTAGGAGCACACTAGATAACAAATTTCTTCAATATGTTTCTTAAGATAATCTTACTAGAAAAAAAAAAAAAAAAATCTGCAAATTACAATTCCGGTATATACACAATACAAGGTAATGATAATCCAAACCACAATCTGTGCCAGCAAAATGGCAACTGATGCATGGCACCTGAGGGCAAATAACATTAGAGTAAACTTGGCCATTCATCCCAAATGCCTCCTAGTTTCTTTTGAAGTTTTAATGAATAGAATGAGGACTGTAAGGCCACTTTCTAAATTTCTTCTATCCAAGTCATGTCATAGCAGTGATATTAGAAAAATTCTCGGTACATAAAAACACTATCTTTGTTCATCAGACATCAAGTTTGCCTACTTGAAGTTTTATTTTCATACTGTTTCTTAAAAAACTACAACATTCATATATTCAAGTAGAAAATTATCTTAGTAGACAGATTACAGGTGCCTGTCTACATATAAATGCAAGTGTTTATTCGAGAACACATATTAACAGTTTAAAGAAATACTTATGGGAGGGTCAGTTTGTTTAAAAATAGGACAAGATGGGGTATTAAAAAGTATTAAGGGATGTCCACAGTGACTATGGAATGAAAAAACTGGCATTCCTACTATTATATACTTTCAAGATCATCCAACATAAACATTTCCTTTCTTTATTTTAATCTAGTGCTTTCTGTCTAGAATCCTGTTGACCTTATACAATATCAGAAGGACTTTGTTTATCCAAGCTGGTTCATTCATGGTTTCAGCACTGAAACATATAAAAAAATCGGTATTGGCTGCACATGTTTATATAAATGGATTTACATTTTGAACCTAACAGTATGCGTTTGCATACCCCTAAATTATGTGAGAAATCCAGGCATATAAATAGCTGTTTGAGTACATACATACAGCTAAAAGTCCCAGTACAGCATGCAAAGTGGTTAACCTACCAATATATAAGCACATACCAATTTTGTGTACTGAATACATTTGCACTAAAAGTTAGATTTTCCATTCTAGCTGATCTATATTTGGAGATAATGTAGAGAAAGGCTGAAAAAAAAAATAATAAAATAAAATAAAAAAATCCACATCAATTTGACCTCCTTAATCCCAGGAAACCTATATTTGGAATTAGGTCTTTTTATTTTCCCACTGAATAAAGAGGCTAAGCAAACATACCTCAGTGTTGGCCTGCTCTCTTGACCCCCACCCAGTCACTGTTCACATATGGCAAATGGCTTTCATTTATTTCAAGGATGAAAATGTGACCAATGCACAAAAGATGCTTCCATACCTCCATGAACTTTCTGCAAGCAGAGAATTGCCTTGCAGCAGGAACACCTCTGCAGGTCATCTTGAATTCACTGCTTATTTTATATTCACTGGTTGTCACTGGTTATATATTTAAATAGTTATTTTAAATTTATTTTATATCACACAGCAGATGTAAGGATTTTACCCAAACTAGTTCTAGCTAAAGCATTCCATACATCTGAAAATATGGCCCTAGATGTATAATGCAATAAAAGGACCTTGATTTCTTTCTTCCATGATTTTCTTTTATCTGGAGAAAAGCTACAATTTTATTCAATCTTCTCATAAAAGTGCTAGTATATTTCTATTACAGTTCTGTTTTTAAGGGCTTTGTCAACACTTCTATTTATAAATCTTAGTTTTCAGAGGTTTAAAGCTCAGCCAGAAAAATTCACCAAGTATGGCACTTGTCTGGCATAACTGTATGTTAGGAGGTGAATATCTTTTATTAACTTCCAAGTTAATAACATTAGCAAATAACGAAACCATAATAGGATTTAAGAAATGGAAGTTGTGTGAACTCATACATGATACAGTCAAAAAAGGCTACATCTTAGAAACAAAATATAGCTGTTGATTAATCCAAATGTCTACTACAGTCATAGGCACTAATAAGTCACAACTCTTAAAAATGTCTGTTGGATATTTGCTTCACTAATGGCTGAAGGAACGTTTTGAAAACCAAAGTGAAGTCAGGTTAGGAGTTATTAGGAGGGACAGAGCCAGGCACTCAAGTGGCATAACCCATTCCAAAAGCTACATTCATTTAAATTACCAGATGATCTGATATTTTGTCCATTAAAAATTTTAAAACAAAATCCAGCCAGTCCTTGTACAATGTCTTGTGACCAGATTAAAAAAAAAAAAAAAATGCAATCCAGGGGATTACTAATACACATTGCAAGGGAAGCATCCCTGGCATTTGCAAGCATACTAATGGACATAGCTCTTGCTTTTAATCACGCACAAGGCGTAGATGATATGTTCTGTAGCTCAGCAGGAGAGATGCCTGTTGCCAGCCACAGGATCTGATGAAGGGTTTCAGATGGTGTAGCTGTTTGTTTCACAGTCTTCCATTACAGCACTGGTAAAGAGTTAATTCCCTGAGTGGAAGGGAAAGGAAAAAACATTGCCTTCATGAAAACGCAAGAGAAATGAGCATTCAAAAGATTTTCAAAAAAATGCAGGGTCTAGGTTCTCTTGCTGGGAAGATCCAGCAAGAACAATTGCTCTAAGCTTCAAAGACATTTTCAGTTCTATAACCAATGAAACTATTATTGATCTTCCATTCTTGGGATTACCATCAAAAATGGGCATCTTCTAAACTTGAACCTGATATTACTAACAGCTTATTTAGTGTTTTACATACTGATCAGAGTGATAGCCTTTTTTTTTAAATTATTTTTTCTTCTTCTTTCTTTTTAATTGATGCCCTTTAGAAAGACCATGAAGTCACTGAGGAGATTACAGACAACCAGTGCATTACTGTCAACCAAATACTTCGCAATTATGATATTCATTAGGATATCAGGACTTGTATCAATACTATCACAGGTTATTTCAGTTCTTGGATTACATAATTATTATATTTTTTCCTTCTTAAAGGAATGTGTGCCTAAGGACTGGAAAGGAATTGCCAGGAAGCAGCTGGAGCGGGACTCCCCACTTTGGGATGTGCCAGTAGCTACAGACAGCCCCTGTACAGGCCAGTCAGGCATGCAGCCACCAACCAGGGCTACAGCAGTGCCAATAACAGCCCCACCAACCTCCTGGCCATCGTTGGAGACAGTGAAGGAAGGTCATGGGGTCTGTTCAGGCATCTCCACCGGACCCAGTGTGCATTGCTGGCAGCGACATGGCTGCCACGAGGCCTGGGATACCAGCCTAAGCCAGCCCTGAGCACCTGGGCCCACAGGTGGGGCTGGGGTCTCGGCCAGGCTGCTCAGGGGCACACAGTCCTGTCGGTGCCCTCCAGGCCCTGACAGGAACGCCTTGGTCACTTAATCCCTTTCATGCCAGACAGCTCTTGTTCATTAAGCTTATTAATCTCCATCTTCAAAGCTATTCTTCTCTTGCCTGTGCTATCATGCTAGCAGGGCAGTTCCAGCACCTTGCACTTCTAGTGGCTAAAATATTTCTTCTAATTACCAGTTTGATCTGAATGCAGGGTGATCTGAACTAAGACATTTATTTTCAGTTTTCTTCCTGAGAGTTTATTTTAATTTCTCTCACAAGGTAGACTCAGATACTACATCGATCAAACAGTTCTACTCTGTTTCACTTCATCCCCAAGTACAGATGAATACAATTGTTCAGTGGGTGCCAAGGATGGTCTCACTCTCTCAAAAATAGCTCACCTGACCCATCACTAAAATCACTTGTATCATCTTAAGCTTCTGTGTTATGTGGTGTTCCTGTGATCAAGCAACCTTCCCGAATCTTCTTGTCTATAAGCTGGCACATATGCATTTTTCAAAGTCTCTGTTGTCTCCAGCTACCAAATCCCTAGGTTGTAACATTCACCCATTTCCATCTAGCAGCATAATTCTCAAAGTAATCTAATACTTCTTGAAAGATATTTTGATCCTTCTGGATATTTGCAATAACTCCTAAGTGTATGGTATCATAAAACTTCATGATCAACCTCCAGATTTTTGTACCATTTTCAACAGAGAAAGTACTAAATAAAATCAGTCCCCATGTGTGCTGTGTTGTTCACTTCTCAGCACTATGCGGTACTGCTGGCTGCCTGCTGCACCTACAAATGCCTTACTCAGAGCCCAGAGTACACATAAAAGTACTACATCTGCAAGTTAACAGTCCATGACTCTGAAATGATAACATTACTTTGTCTTAAAATTGGTTGTATTCTACTCGTTCACATTTCTGCTGTCCCATCTTTCAATAATGCACTGCTCACATTTGGAATGCTTCTCATTTTGATGCACATTGAATAAATATTTCCCCAAAATGAAATAAAGTATAAATAAAATGGTAAGTATCTTCCCAAAATGAAATAAAATACAATGGCTTCTTGTAACAAGAACTGCAAAGGCATTGCATGGTTAAGCAGTAATTGAAGCTGCAGTTACATACGGAAAGTAGATACCCTACAACCTGATTAGCATTTTTTCCCATGGAAGATTTGAGTCTATTCCTCATGATCCTGTTCTAGGTTACCCTTGATCAGAGAAAGATAACAATGCTAAAGTGAGACAAGCACCATTATACTAACACTACAGTTGCTAAGAAGTACTAAGAAGTACTGGCATTTTCAGGAGTAGGTTAACTTAATATTGCAACACCTACCTTCAGGAATGCCCAAAGTTTGTAGCACTCTACAGAATGAAAGTGAAAAGGACACAACAAAAGGCTCCAAAAGGAGCCAACAGTCTCATAAACACCATGATGCAACTGTAAGGTGTCTCAATTGGATAGAGAATGCAACCTACTAGGAAAAGAGGTAGGATGCCTAAAAGGAACTTTTTCACATAGGTATACAGATAACTATTTTTAGTGTGGTTGGAAATCCCAAGAAAGCCAGTGGAAATCTGCATCCTATAAGAAAGGCTCCTAGCTCCTTTTCCCAAATAAAACTTAAGAATCATTTGGTAATGGGTAAATGCTATTGAAATATTCATTCTTAGAATTATTTTTTCCCCTAGTGAAGTAAAAGTTATAATCACTTGGCAAGAAATCATAGCTGTGAATTGCTAGTTATGGTTGGCATTACATCCAAGCAGCACAACATTTTTTCCCACCTACTGTGTAGGATAGCTAGCAAGTCTCTGAAAATTAATGACCTACTAAGAAAATGATACTTAGACAATATTTTGAGAAGACTGGGACACTCTTTACTGCTAATACTGATTGATGAACAGCTATGCAGAACCAAGAGAACTCCAGAAAGGTCTATATAAATGTAGGAATCAATCCTCTATGTCTTTTCTCATCCCCAACATGGAGGAATCATTCATTGACTCCTGACTTCTATTGTTAGTGCAAAACTCCAGTCTAAAGCTATATTCTAGTAGAATGAACCACAGTCACTTAAAATAAAATTTATTTTGGAAAGTAGCAAAAAAGGAGTATAAAGTGTTGTTTTCTTTTTGCTTGCCATCATTTATTTGCCTTTTTCTCTTAATGTATCCAGAATCTTTCTTTTTCTTTTTGAATTTTGAGAAATTGTTAGAAAATATGACTTAACAATGAAGGCATTAATACTTTTTTCTTCTGTCAGAAGGAACTTGTTCTGATTATAACACAACATATGAATATAGCACTGTAATATTAACCTGTCCATCGGTCTGTGGTGTGACTAGAATAACTGCACCCTCATTTATAACACTCTTCATATGAACTGTACTGAAATGGGAAAGGAGTAGGCACCTCTCTCTAAAAAGAGAGTAAGGCAAAGAAATTGCCTTTTTTTATTTTTTCTTTTTTTCTTTTTTATTTCCTAGAGAAAATATTGCTGCTTAAATCATTGTATTGAACATTTATTGAAAAACTGCTTTAGACAATGCCAGTCATTGAAAATGACTTCATTGCAAAATTGAGTATATAGGTCACATCTTCAATAATTGAGATTTAGCATAAAAGGGCTTGTGCAAATCAGAATCTCTTTGCTCACATACTATACTGTCTTACACCTGCAAAGCTTTAAATGACTATATCAATTACCAGGAAAAGGGGACCAAGACCCAGAATTTAAATACAGGGGCTGTGGGCGGTTATGCACAATCTGAAATGTTTTAATATTTTCTGTCATTTGATGAATTCAGATAATTATGGAATTGGGAAACAAATTATCAGTCTGTTTTATATCAGGAAGACAATTGCATCAAGACATGCTTGGAGCCCAGTGCTGAGTAATAAACCACCCATACAGTTTCCATTTTTGACTGCTTGCTTTTGGGGGATGTGTGAAATAAGCTGCAGATGACAGTGAAACGAACGAACTTTGGTAGCTTCTTTCCAATGAATATATTTTCCTGGACACTTGCTGCTCTGAATTTTTACAGTGTAAAAATAAAAAGAAACAGTTGTGCAGTTTGACTGAGGTTTCATTTGAAGGAATTGCATGATGGATTCATTACTGAGATGGCAAGTACAGCTCAATCTAGTCAATATGGAATTTCCTTTTTCCATTCTCTAGATATAACAGGATACAACAGGCAGTGAAATAGGCACTTAGTCACTGGATTTTTACAAATCTTTTTAATTCCCTTATTGCCCAATCCTGCATTTGTTGTGAACTTGCCAATATTTCTGTTGCCATAATTCCTGCAAGAGCAGGCTCTTAAATGTGAAATATAATGAAAATGACCTTTAGCTGCCTTCTATGGATTGCCATCCATAGAAGTAAAAATCAAGAAAAATATTAACAAAAAAATGTGAAATTTGTTTAAAGCCACTAATAGGCTAACTACGTGTTAACTATGGGCCTGATTCACAACACCATTATATCATTTTATTCGCCACAACAATTAGCACAGCACAGAAATTGCCACTAACAGAATGGGCTTTCCTATATACACCACATGTTTTAAGGAACTAAATGTTCAGAACTTTCTTGAATTGTTCTCAAGAAAGGCCTAAGTTCCCAGCAAAACATAGACAGAATGAGATTTGCAGCAAGGGGCTTATCTCTGGATTCAGAGCCTTAGAGTTATCTTTTTAGTGACTGTACACTCAGTGTATAGATTCTGGCTCAAGTACCTGTGCTCTGGTAATGGATATCTGCCTCACCTTTTCCCCACTGTAAAGAAATCCCACATTTTTCTCCGTGGCCTGTTTCTAAATGTTGCTCTACAAGAGTTTCATGGATGACCAATATGTCGTCTAACCTTACACCTTCCCCCAGGAGAGTTTCCATATCTTTATATTCCAGAGTCATACTTCATTCATGCTGTCTCTTCAATGCTAAGACTACAGAAGATTTTGTCTTACCTTATGTGAACCTACCTTATGTGAACATATATTTGGATGAACTCCAGGTATTCTTATGCAATAATACATGCTGATGATGAATAATAAGATGAAAGAAAAATATGAACACTTACAAAAAGGCTGCAAAGTGTATATGCAGCAATTTTCTGTTAGTCATTTTGCACCCTTTTTTAATACTGCAGAAACAGGATAGACCAAAGTCAACCACAGTAAAAAGGAACCTATTTTTTACAAGTAAAAACAGCAGAATATGACTGGCAACATTCAAAACTTGAGCAATATCAATGATATTGGTCTTCATCCTTTTCCTTCCAGAAAAAAATAAAAAATAAAAAATTTCTTGAAGTCATCGAGAAATGGGATTGTGTGACTTGGTACCAGATTCATAATGAAATATAATTACAAAACAATTAAGCAACACAGAATTTTCTTACTGATGTCAGCAGTGTAAGATATCTTTAGATCCTGACTTCCCAATTAAACTTCCATTCATTTTTTTTCTGTATTGTACCTTACCAAGACTTTCTCCTTTGCTAATCTTTTAAAACCCTACATCTCCTCAAATTATGATAGGAATAGGGAAAAGAAGCCTCTCACATACACAAAAAGCCCTCATCTCTGGTTCTCCCAGATTATTCCCCTTTCTGTGCTGTTCTGTAGCTCCTTGGGAACTGTTTTTATGTTAGTGCACTTCATGGTGAATTCAAATCTATACATTAAAATCTGTACAAACACTTTTTTCAGTATTTCTTTCCCATCAATTATAATGATCACTGACACTTGCAAAGGCTTGCAAGGCTTTCATCAGGCTTGAAAAAGCATTGATCCATTCTCTAAAATAAAGTCAGTATTCAATGTTTTATATACTTTTGGGGACATTCTTTTTCTTAATGGCAAGTTTTCATATGCTTGATTTTAAAGACACATAACATATGTGAGGGTTCAGGTGTGTTTTGCACACACCAACTACCTTCTGAAAAACTTGCCTGCAGCATCTTCTTCTCAATCTGTTGCTTTCATACATTTTTTGTTAGTGTTGTAATCTAAATATAAAATGAGTATACCGTTCACCTAGGCTAATCAGATCTGACTACATCTGAATGATATTTGGAATTTTGCCCCGCATGAGGACATTCACCGCCTCCCTGAGGACATAATTGTAGTGTTGAGGTTTATGATCAGGAAGACTAATCAGTCTTGTGAGGCACACTTCAGGATTTCATTATTATGAGATTAATTTTTTTTTTTTTTTTTCTCCAAGTGTTGAAAGAAACTGGAAGTACACCTCAATGTTTTATAAACACGTGATGGATAATTTCAGGTATTTGCTTTTCCTCATTCTACTTTAGGGACCAGGACTGTGTTCTAACCTAAGAAAGAAGAAAAAAAAATATTTTATGAAGTGTATAGAGTGCTCCAGGCTGTTTAATTGCTTGTGTGACACCTATGAGGTGAGAGCAGAAGCCCACAAAACTTCACAATGGTAGTTTAGAAAAAATCTTCAACAACAGATGAAGTGTGATGGTCTCTTGCCTCACTCCTCTCTCAGGTGACCTACAATGAAAAATATTTGAAAAAATCAAATTCTTTTCAAGTTTCCTGAAGTCCAGAGACTTCGTCCATGCAGCACTCTCAGATACATTTTCTGAAGGAGTAAGCAAACTGTGTGTATTTTGTTCCTATGCTCCGGAAGCAGATATGAGAGTTACAGTGATTTGGTCCTGAGTTATTTTCCTAACAAATTTATTTTCCTTTGTTACCCAAAAGTCCCTGATATTTTCATCCATCACGTCCAATGAAAAATATACCTACACAGAGACTATTGCTGAAGGTCTGGTGGGTAAAGGGCCTGAATTAACAACACACTTTTACATGCTAAGATTTTAATGGATTTTAAGTGTAGAAAGGCCCCAGGGCAGCAAAGTCCTGAAGTTCATACTGAATATTAACCAAATGTCTGTTACCACTGTTTAGCATAGTACATATACTCTGAAGCTTCATATTGGAACAGTTCCTAACAGCGACATGGTTGACGTGTTTGAAGTTGAGTCTTGTTATATGCTTTGCAAATCTCACTTACTTATCTTTTGGTAAAAATAAAATATTATTTCAGTATACCACCTGAAGCATCACTGGCAAAGACAAATAAGAAATTTAGCGGATGTGAAAAGGGTGGTGTTTACTGAGGGAACAGAATGTACAGAAAGCCTAAAGGTTATTGTTAATTCACTTGCATTACCTTAGAAAGTCAGAGCCGTAGCCAGGGACCATGGCTGTAGATCACTGAGCAGAAAGATAGTCTCTCGTCCAGAAAGCTTAGTGCAAAAGAATGACAGAAGTGGTAGAGATGACCAAAGGTTAGAAAATATTACAGAGGGTGGTAAGAAGTGAAACAAATCTGTCTGCTAAGCAGTTATGGTTACAGCACAACACCATCTGTCTGCTTTTTTGCAGACATCAGCAAGTGCAAGTTTTGAAGAGAGATGTAAAAGATAACAGATGAAGTGGTTTTGCAAGTTTTACAAGGAAATTCTTCCCAAAAGCATGAGACAGCATCACTTGGCAAATTTTGATTAGAAACATTAACAACTCAAAAAGCACTTTGCAGTGAAATTATGGTGGATGACCACCAGAGACTGTGGCTTCCTTCCCTGGTTAACTTTTAAAATGTTAATAGCTAGTACTATATAAGACTTAATTTCTTTGCAGTCATTTGGGGAACCATCAGAGAGGAAGACATAAGTTATAATAGCCACTTACTGGATAAGTTTTGCTTGTTCTCCTGAATATTTCAGTAATTTCATTAATGTTTTCATCATTTGATTGTTTTTATTTGTTTCCTCTGTAGTCTCAAGTGAAAAATTGGAACTTCTATTTAATTGATAATCAGGTAAGTAATCAAGCATCACTTTTATTTTCAATATTTTTAAGTGTAAGTCAACATCAGGTTTATTGTATGAGAATTTGCAGAAGTTTTCTATAAAACGTTTACTCTTCACCATTCAAGTAGTTAAGCTAGAAAAAATTGTTTGCTGCTGGGCCTGCTAATACAATTTGAAGTCAGTGGCTGAAAACAAACAGCTGAAGTTGACTTGTTCAAGATTTCAAATGAAATACTTACAGTAAAAAATAGCACTTTTTGTTAGTTCCAGGAATAATTACAATAGTTTTCTTCATACACTTCTGTGAATTACAATCTGGAACCTTATTTAGAAAAAAATATTAATAATAATTGCATACATCCTTCTTTGAGTTATCTCTGTGTTTATTCTATTAAATACAGCTAGACAGGTTTTTCTTTGACACATATAATTTACAAACACTACACATCAGCTCCATGCTTCATTTTTTGAAATGTTTTCTTGTTTTACAGATTGTACTTACAAAGTTGTGCCAGTAGAAGTTGCTTTTGCCAAAGCACTTAATCCTCTCAGGACTTAGCATTAAAGTCACTTGAAGGAAAAAAAAAAAAAAAAAGAGCTTAATATTTCTTTTAGAGCTCTCCCTTACATTTATGTTTTTAAAGACATTGAATAAGCACAGGTTCCTCTATTGAAAAATGTTGCATAAAATTTGTTGAAAGAAATGCTGCCTAGCAGGTCTCCTGGTCTGACCCTCAGTCCGATGTGCACAGTTTGTGGTGTCACGTCCAGCTGCTCTATTTGATACACCGTGATTCATGTGTGTATAAACATAAAGTTTGAAAAGACCAGGGCTTATTCTGAAATGTTCAATTGGAATTGGCTTCAGTAAGAAAGATGGAGAAAAAAGAATCAAGAGTATCAAGAGTTGGCACAAGAAGAAGAGCATATGCAAAATTACAAGTATAATTTAAAAGCCAGATTTAAGCTCTTTTGAGCAGCAAAGCAGTTTAATCTGGTAGAGTCTTGATCACACAATGGCAACTAACTCAAAATACTCACTCACTCCTAAGGATTACTGTAGAGGAAATTATTCCTGGCCAAGGGATCTTAGAGTGGGTGAGATTTTATCACCATTAGTGCAGATTATCCTCAGTAAGAAGAGCAGAATTTAGCCAAATACAAAGAAACTATCCAGTGTTTTCTTAGCAAAGTGTGGTATTTCTGAAAGAAAAGGAAGAGAAGGAAAAAAAAATAAAATAGGAAACTTTGTATACCCAGGCAGTTTTGGTGATACTAATACCCACCCCTTCCTCAACTTTTAAAGTGCATGGAAAGATGGAACACAGGCTGACAGAAAAGACTTACAAGCTCAAACAGGAAACTGAGTGAAGCAGAGAAAGAAAAGCAAGGCAATTTCCATTGACTGATCACCAGAGTCTAATTAGAGCAACAGCATTGTATCCACTTTCCTCACCTAACAGCCACTGAGCCATAACGACATAAAAGAAATCATCAAGGGGGTAGGAAACTAATGCACAGTGGAAAGTTCCATGAAGTGTTCCCACAGCAGATGGTTTACAGGGATGCTCAGAAATGAACACTTTGTGTGTATTTTGCCATAAATACATCCCTCGGGAGCTTTATGTTACATTCAAGGATGTCTGTGTTGAATGACTTTGACAGTAATAAACTGCTTAGTAGTTTTAAATTTAACATGGCAAATAATTTCCAAAGTACTTTTTGGGCACTGATGCAAAAGTATAGCCAGCTTTTGAACTGTCTCACTAATGTGCAACTCTCACAGCGTATAATGCCAGTAAACCTGTTATTCTGAAGTCAAGTCTTTGTTGTGTCTCACTTCAATCGCACAGGAAGGTTGTGTTGTTTTTCATGACTCAGTTGCTTGGAATAAGAGACAGTGAGTCCCTCAGTCATGCATTACATTTCTACAAGTGAAGGATCTCACCCTTGCCATGTCTTACAGCTCCAGTTTGGTGTCCAAATAAATACCATATTTTATTTGTCTAATAATATAGTTTGCCACTGTTTTTCTTAGTGATAGGAAGCAATGTATTTAGACAGAAATGTATAAGTGTTAAACCACAGACAAAGACAAAACTGAGGCACTTGGATGACAGTAAGCTGGCGGGTTAGCTATGTGTCCTTGTCCAGTGGAGAACATATGCCTTACATTTCTATGTGACAGTCTTTTTTTTCTACACATGCCCTTTTATTTCCCCCATTTTTGTGTAACCCATGATGTCTTTTGCTTGAGTTGATGCTGCTTGCCTGTGAAAAGCATTGGTTTTAGGCACAGATCAAGCATTTTGCTATGTACAGCATTACTTGCAGGGAGCAGTAGGACAGCCCCAGCCTTAACCCTTTACCTTCTCTATATCCTCATGAGCAGCTGGGCAAACATGTGGGCAGAGAAATTTGCTTTTTTTCTTCCACCAGCAAGGAGACCTGCAAACTCTCCATGGCTCTACCCCTGCTATCTGGTTCAGCTCATTTCCATTCCCCTTTGGAGCAACAAATAGCAAAGGTGTGTAGATTTCTAGGCTACTCTGGGCAGCATGGTGAAAGATATTCCAAGCCAATGCTTGCCTTTTTATGCTGTTAATTATGTTTTGGCTTCCTCTCATTTTCCATTTTGTCTGTCTCCAGAGACTTCTACTTGTGATTGGTTTTGGCCAGTGGTTTAACTGCGTCTGCCTGTATGGAGGTAGCCTACAGCCACACTTTATAAGGAAGTGGAGTTCAGATAGCAGCAGCCTGGTATGTTTTCAAGCTGCAGTGCCATACAGTAAAACAGCTTTTACAACCATGTTAAGTATACAGGATTTAATTTTGAGGGAAAGATTTCTTTTTCTACATGGCATCTGTTTCTTGCTATTTTGGTCTTAATATCAGTTCACAGCAACTTTCTATATATTCCACTCATACAAAATGGATCTTGATCTCAGAAGAAAAAAGAGGGTTTATAATCTTTGGAAAAGTGGGCAGGCCACTAGGGAGGACTATAAGGATATCGCGAGGCTGTGCAGGGACAAAATTAGAAAAGCCAAAGCTCATCTGGAGCTCAATCTGGCTACTGCTGTTAAAGATAACAAAAAAATGTTTTTATAAATACATCAACACGAAAAGGAGGACTAAGGAGAATCTCCATCCTTTACTGGGTGCGGGGGGAAACTTAGTTACAAGTGATGAGGAAAAGGTGGAGGTGCTCAATGCCTTCTTCGCCTCAGTCTTTAATGGCAATACCGATTGTTCTCTGGATACCCAGTACCCTGAATTGGTGGAAGGGGATAGGGAGAGAGATGTGGCCCTCACTATCCATGAAGAAATGGTTGGTGACCTGGTACGGCACTTGGATGTGCACAAGTCGATGGGGCCGGATGGGATCCACCCGAGGGTACTGAGAGAACTGGCAGAGGAGCTGGCCAAGCCGCTTACCATCATTTATCAACAGCCCTGGCTATCGGGGGAGGTCCCAGTTGACTGGCGGCTAGCAAATGTGACGCCCATCTACAAGAAGGGTCGGAGGACTGACCCGGGAAACTACAGGCCTGTCAGTTTTACCTCAGTGCCAGGGAAGCTCATGGAGCAGATTATCTCGAGAGTCATCACGCAGCACTTGCAGGGAAAGCAGGCGATCAGGCCCAGTCAGCATGGGTTTATGAAGGGCAGGTCCTGCTCGACGAACCTGATCTCCTTCTATGACAAAGTGATGTGCTGGGTGGATGAGGGAAAGGCTGTGGATGTGGTCTACCTTGACTTCAGCAAGGCTTTTGACACCGTTTCCCACAGCATTCTCCTCAAGAAACTGGCTGCTCTTGGCTTGGACTGGCGCACGCTTCGTTGGGTTAGAAACTGTCTGGATAGCCGGGCCCAAAGAGTTGTGGTAAATGGAGTCAAATCCAGTTGGAGGCTGGTCACTAGTTGCGTTCCCCAGGGCTCAGTGCTGGGGCCGGTCCTCTTCAATATCTTCATTGATGATCTGGATGAGGGCATTGAGTGCACCCTCAGTAAGTTTGCAGATGACACCAAGTTAGGTACGTGTGTCGATCTGCTCGAGGGTAGGAAGGCTCTGCAGGAGGATCTGGAGAGGCTGGACCGATGGGCTGAGGGCAACTGCATGAAGTTCAACAAGGCCAAGTGCCAGGTCCTGCACCTGGGGCGCAATAACCCCAAGCAGAGCTACAGGCTGGGAGATGTGTGGTTGGAGAGCTGCCAGGCAGAGAAGGACCTGGGAGTGATGGTTGATAGTCGGCTGAATATGAGCCAGCATTGTGCTCAGGCGGCCAAGAAGGCCAACAGCATCCTGGCCTGCATAAGAAACAGTGTGGCCAGCAGGGCTAGGGAGGTGATCGTCCCCCTGTACTCGGCTCTGGTGAGGCCGCACCTCAAGTACTGTGTTCAGTTTTGGGCCCCTCGCTACAAGAAGGACATGGAGGTGCTCGAGCGAGCACAGAGAAGGGCTACGAAGCTGGTGAGGGGCCTGGAGAACAAGGCTTACGAGGAGCGGCTGAGGGAGCTGGGCTTGTTCAGCCTGGAGAAAAGGAGGCTCAGGGGTGACCTTATCGCTCTCTACAGGTACCTCAAGGGAGGCTGTAGCGAGGTGGGGGTTGGCCTGTTCTCCCACGTGCCTGGTGACAGGACGAGGGGGAATGGGCTAAAGTTGCGCCAGGGGAGGTTTAGGTTGGACATTAGGAAGAACTTCTTTACCGAAAGGGTTGTTAGACATTGGAACGGACTGCCCAGGGAAGTGGTGGAGTCACCATCCCTGGAGGTCTTTAAAAGACGTTTAGATGTAGAGCTTAGGGATATGGTTTAGTGGGGACTGTTAGTGTTAGGTCAGAAGTTGGACTTGATGATCTTGAGGTCTCTTCCAACCTAGAAAATTCTGTGATTCTGTGAAAATTAATTTACTGTACTTATAGGATAAGAATTTATTGATTAATTTTATCATATATAGTACTAGGTATTTACTAATAAGCAAAATCAAATTACCTTACATTCATTGTACTGGGATAACTATATGAAGATTTACACACTTAAATATGGATTTTCTAATTATGTATGCATTAAATATATGAAGACACATTTTGTGGACAAGTCTTCCAAACTTATATACAAAAGATATTCATAAATATAGGTACATATTTTTAATTGTTACATAAAGATATCAACAATTTCTTATTTAGCTGTTAGATTAATAATAATAATAATAATAATAATAACTCTGTAAACAGGGGTCATCACTTTGACACTTGTTGGGTCATTTTCCAACAAAGCCAGGAAAAAAAACCATCTATATATAGGGAAGTATTTTATTTATCACATCTACCGGCAGAAAACCTTTTACTAATTAAGGGAATAAAATGTAGCAGTAGGGTCAGACCACCTATACCGGCTGATAACTATTGCTTGGTAAATAACCAAGTTTTTTAATACGACCAAATACAAGGATAGAAGAGATACCTAGGAATGAAGACGGTGAACCAAATTCAGATGGGGGATAGATAGTATCCTGCAATGCAGTGTGACTGGAAAGCTTTTGAAAATCATGATTATTAACTACCGTCTGTTTCCAATATGGTTCTAGACAGAGAATATAATCCTTGAATAGAGGGATGTGTAACAATATCAAGAGTGGTAATTACTTAGTAATAGGGTATTAATGAGATCATTGCTGAAACATTCTGTTATCTGCACTTCTAAACGGATATTGGTAGCAGGGACTTAGAAAGGAGCTATAACAGCTAGTGGTCTGGAAACAATTATTTCGTAGTGAAAGAGGTGTCAAAAGTTCTATTTGTTTAGTTAATAAATAGAGTGACTGGATCATATTCCACCAGTAGCCATGTGGAAAAAGAGATTTTTGATAACAAATTGATTTTTAGCACAGCAGAAGAAGGCATAATAAGACCCAGAAGAGATATTTAAAACAGTGAATGGAGTTTCTAGCCTTCTTGTGTATTGATAGACAGAAATCAGGCCTCTCATAGTCTCTACTTCCCAATGATGAGTTCTCAGTTCACAGCAAGATTTTACATGTTCTCTATTGTATCCTGTTGTAATTGTTTGCAGTTTGTGTTGCTGAGTCTTCTGTCTAGTTTCCCAGTCCTTAAGGTAATGTAACTCTTTTCATTGGATATCCTGAGACTTCTCAGTTTTGTAAATTTCCCAATATTGTATTATCAGCAAGTTTCAATCCCATTTCTCTTAAGACGATCAATGAAAAGATTTCTCCTAATACAGCTTCTTAAGAAACAGTCCCAAGTAACTTCCCCCAGCCCAATGGTTGCTTTTTCAATCTTGCCCTAAATCCTTTACCTTGGTCATCTTACCGTTGCACTCTTAAACTCTACTTTCTCCAAGCAAGTACATAATTTTCTTTTCAGCAGCATAATGAGTCCATTGTAGAAGGACAGACAGAATATATCCCCTTCATTTCCTTTCTCTAGAAAATGAAGTCATACTATTTAAAGTGGGAGTAAAAAAAAAAGATCAGGATCAAGTTAGTTTGGCACATCCTGCTTTGGTAAACCAATATTCCACTTCCCTTTTATCTGTAGCCTTAGTGGTCTTTTACTTGAAAACCTGTTTTAAAGCTACACATACTACTGAGCCAGACTCGCAAGTCTTCAGTTGCCTACATTGATTTCCTCTCCTTATATAAATACATGCAAGATGCTTGTCTTCAAATCTAGAACAATCACTAACTCAATAGTCTTGATTTTAAATTGTTGCTATTGGACTTGTATTTTGGTGCAAATTCTTAAAGAAGTTGGCCACTGTTGAGTCTGTTACACCTTGTTAGAATCACCTTAATTTCATTTAACTTCTCTTATAGTTATTTCCATTACCTCATTCCCATTTACACTTCAGTTTTCTCCTAAATTTTCAACTTGCCAAAGAGCAGAGCAAATGATTCCTTTCTTTTGTGCTAATAGCTGTGGTTTCTTTAACCTCTTTAACATTTATCTTCTTATTTTACTTCTGCGGCTTCTGTCTTCATTCCTAGGTATCTATCCTTCTGTTTGCTGCATCAGTGCAGTGATGAATTGCTGCAGAGTAATCATCATTAACCTGTAGTTTGTCAGCTGCTTCATTGTGGCTGTCTATGCCTATTCTGTGGCTAAATGCAAGGCAGCTGATTACTTTCACTGAGGTTTGAGCTAATAATGTGTTTTTTCATAGTTGAGGTGTTTTTTACACCCTGGTTTTCTGTCTCAGCTGACAGGTTGCCGCTTATAAAACTGTTGATATTTATCAAAGGCATGTATCTACATACTTAACCTAGTAAAGCCTGGCCTTTTGAAATCCAAAATCCATTTACAGGTCTATGTCTGTGCATGTTACATTTAATTCTAACTGAACATTCAATAGCACAGTCTAAGGTTACTTTCTATAATATCTTCCTTAAATACAGACTGCCCTAACTACATATCAGGCTAATGGCCTTTCTAGTATCCTCAGAATTTGTCTCAGAAATTGTTAGTGAAGACATGGGAGTTCTATAACATCACAGAGATTTAACTTTATCTTCAGAACAGTGTTTCCCAAAATATTTTTGAAAAAAAAAAAAAAAAAAAAGAAGAAGAAAAAAAAGTCATAATGGCATGTTTAAACCAATATTTCTTTTTCTACTATAAGCAGTGAACCAGATGATTTGAATAAGCAATTATATTTTGTTTTCTGCTAGTAAGAGTGTCCAGGAAATACCATATTGCACTGAATAAAGAGGTTTGTGCCTAACCCGAGCTCCAGCCTAGATGCTGCCTCCTTTGAGCAATTTAGCCACCTTAGCATGCTTACATATGAAGTCTATGGAACCTAAAATTCATCAGTTTTGGACAAAGGGTCCTGTCTATAATGTGATCTCTCTCTTCTTTTCATTTAATAGAAGCTGACCTTACCTTCTCCACTTCTGAGTGTGGAAGGTGAAACATGTTTTTAAGACCACATCCAAGCACAACCTTGATAATGACTCAAGGGGGGGGGAACAGCTTAAAGGGCTTTCAAAAAAACATAACTCTAAAATTTTACTGCTTGCCTCTCAGTTATTGACTAATATTCTCCCAGTCATATGGTTTTTTGTATTTAGAACTACCTACCTCAGTGAAACCATGGCCCTTTTGATGTCAAAGGCAAGACTCAGTTCCATGACTGGATTTTACCCTCTGGGTTATATTTTCAAAGTATACATTTCAACAGTATAAAATGTCCCATAAGCCCAATGCCAACATCCCCAGCACCACACATGGTAGGACATTTTTGCATTGGCATGAAAATCCTGGCACCTCCCTTCCTGTGGTTTTGCTTTTTCTGCACATAGGCATTTAGATTTAAATTCTAGGAGAAAACAGTATTTATATATCTATCTATATAACATCTACATCACTACTGTTGCAATACAAATAACACTGTTAATAAATAACTGTAAGATTATGCCTGTTTTATATTTTTTTTACATTGTCTTTATGTTAACCCTAACTGACACAGTATTGATTTTACCTTTCATAAATAATTTTATATCTTAAAGTCCTTAGTCGTGTGGACCACTATTAGAGCAAAGTAGTTTTTGATCCTCTTCATAATGGGTATGTTCTCAATACCAGCAACCTTTCTGGCACTCTCACCAAAGTATTCATGATGTATTTACCATAGTGTGGTGAGTATTACGCATTTAGAATCTGTTTTTCTCCATTATACTTCATATGTCTCCAAAAAAACCCAGAAAATACATGCCATATAAACAGAACTTTCCTCATGGCTATTGTATTGCTTCTATAACATGATTTTTTTCTTGATAGATTGTTTCTTTTCACTGTAGATTGAAGTGTTCTTTTTTATCAGAATCCACTGTTGATTTGCCTGGATAGAGACCCTTACTTACCAAAAATTCCCACTAATTTGGCTCACAAGGAAGCTAGAAAACAAAATCTTTCTCCAACACTCTAAAAATGCAGGAATGCAAGAAATGTTCAAAATTATAGTTATATGAAATTCAGAGAGGAAAATACACAGGATTTAGCACAAGAATCATGTAAAGATTGCTCCAGAGAATCAACAATGATGGCCCAGTGCTCTTTCCCTGGTCTTTTTTTATAGAATCTTTCTAGTTAGTGACAGCTATACACATTTTACAAAAAGTTATGTTTTAAGTCTATCAGAATGATTATATTTTCATAAACATAAATTCAATCACAGATAACTGTTTCTTTAAGAAAATCAGTATTTAAAAATTATTCTAAAATAGCCTCCTTTAGTAAAAGACTTGAAAAAAACTAGAAGTAAAAAGTACAAGATCATTTGGCATAGATGGAGCATATGTACAGGAACAGAGGGAAATGAGCTACTGGGCTTTTGAGAAAACGTATCCCTTGCAAGCATATATATATTCCGCACCACAGCTTAATAATAGAAAGGTTTCTTTAACAGATAATCTTTGGTTCCTCTATGTAAAAAGATTTCCATTTATCAGATATTACATTTTTTGAGCGTGAGTATATGGAAAAGTTTAGAGGAGAAATGTAAAGAGTGAAACTAAAAATCGAAATATTCAAGGATCACCTCCCCAAGCTTAGGAGTAATGCTTCCCAACAAAGAGAAAGTCAGGCAAAAATGCCAGGAGGCCTACATGGATGAACATGGAGCCAAACTCACATACAGAAAGGAAGCTTACAGAGGGTGGAACCAAGGACAGAGAACCAGATGAATACAGAGAGACTGTCCAAGCAGCCAGGGATCAGGTTAGGAAAGCTAAACCTCCAACAGAATTTAATCTGGCCAGAGATGTCAAGGGCAATAGTAAAGGCTTCTATAAGTACATCAGTGGTAAAAGGAAGACTGGGGAAAATGTGGGCCCTCTCCTGAAAGAAATAAGAGACCTGGTTACCTGGGATATGGGGAAGGCTGGGGTACTCAATAACTTTTTTGCCTCAGTCTTCACTGACAAATGCTTTAGCCACACTGCCCAAGTTGCAGAAAGTGAAGGCACAGACTGGGAGAATGAACTGCCCACTGTAGGAAAAGATCAGGTTCAAGACCATCTAAGGAACCTGAAGATAAGCAAGTCATGGGAACTGAAGAGATGCATCTGAAGGTCGTGAGGGAACTGGTGGATGAAGTTGCTAACCCTCTATCCACCATATTTGAGAAATCATAGCAGTCCGGTGAAGTTCCCACTGACTAGAAAAGGGGAAATATATATTTTTAAAGGGGAAAAATATATTTTTTTAAAGGGGAAAAAAGTAATCACAGAATCACAGAATGGTTTAGGTTGAAAGGGACCTTAAAGACCACCCAGTTCCAACCCCCTGTCATGGGCAGGGACACCTCCCACCAGACCAGCTTGGCCAAGGCCCCATCCAGCCTGGCCTTGAACACCTCCAGGGATGGGGCATCCACAGCTTATCTGGGCAGCCTGTGCCAGTACCTCACCACCCTCTGAGTGAAGAACTTCCTCCTTATATCTAATCTAAACTTATTGTCTTTTGGTTTAAAGCCAAAAGACTGTCCTTTGTCCTATCACTGCACTTCCTGACAAAAAGTCCCTCCCCAGCTTTCCTGCAGGCCCTTTTAGGTACTGGAAGGCTGCTGTAAGGTCTCCCTGGGGCTTTCTCTTATCCAGGCTGAACAACCCCAACTCCCTAAGCCTGTCTTCATAAAGGAGGTACTCCAGCCCTCTAATTATTCTCATGGCCCTCCTCTGAACTCGTTCTAACATGTACATGTCCTTCGCATGCTGGGTGGCCCAGAACTGAAAGCAGTGCTCCAGGTGGGCTCTCACGAGAGCAGATCAGAGGAAGAGAATCACCTCCCTTGACCTGCTGGCCATGCTGCTTTTGGTCTTTAAGGTCCCTTCCACCACAAAATATTCTATGATTCTATGAAAATTATCTGGTCCTTTACAACAAAAAAATAAAAAATATTAATAGAATTTAAATAGATGTCTTCCATGAGTGGGCTGCTCATATCTTCCACCTCTGTGGTGTTTTTGCCTACAGTTACTCTGCATGATATACTACTTTAAAAAGCCAACGAACAGTCATACACTACACTTGTTTCCATTTGGTGGACAACCTATGCCAGAGCTTCTAGATCAGACACCATGCAACAGTCACACAAAATCCTATTAAACAGAACAGAAAAAATACTTCCTATCAACACTCACACTTACTGTAAATATTATCTTCTTACTCAACTGATATGCTTCCTCTCTGATTATTAGGCTTGTATCTACTGACTTTCTTGACACAATAACCTTTGCTTAACTTTATTCCTATAAGCCCAACAGAACCATTACTAAAAAGTGGTTTTGAGTAGATTTACTCCTGTGTGTGCAAACTGCAGAGTTGTTTGCTAATTCTAATCAGACTTTTTTTCAACCCTACTGAAGAAAACAGAATTACATGCAAATCACCAAGAGTATAGCTTACCCTCCACAACCTTTAGTGAGAAAATGTAGTTAGGAAAGATCTCGTTTTCATTACTTGCTCTCACAAGGTATTTGCAGCACTGGCAGTTTACACAACACCTTTTTTTTTTTTTTTTTTTTTTTTCCTCTATAAACTGAGCTCTTTCATTTTTTATTGTTGAGACTCAGGAAACATGGAATGTTATGATACCAGATTTATTAAATTTTCAGATGAAAAATAAGCTTTGACTGTTCTTGAAAATCCCTTCTCGATTCCACGGTTCATGAAGCACAAACTGCCCCACCATGAGAGCTGTGCCTTCATCTATACCTGACCTACTCCAGTTTCCTGCTCTATCTTCACAGCTCAAAGAGAATTACGGAAGATAAGTTCTGATACAGTCGAGTGGCTACAGGGTACTGAAAGCAACATTAAATAAATGAACTATTGTTAACTATCAGTTTGACTCTCTGCCAACCTGCTAAATGAATCACTTTGAAAAATTAAACAAAAAGAGGTTTAATTTGACATGACTGTTGTTTGACTTTCCGCTTTTTTGTTTTAGTAGGGACCCAATGCTGTTTCCATGCCATGCCAGCCAGAGAATAAGCACCACATATCTGTCCATTGCCAATCCATAACTAATGCATTAAACCCTTTTATTTTTCACTTGCATTGTTTGCTATTAGAAATGTGTAGTGCAGGCCTGTAAGCATACATTAAAGCCCCTAGCTATTTCACAAATAAATCTGCTCTATCCTATTAAAATATTTAGCTGTTTTTCTTTGCTCTTTATGTAGTAAATAAGCCTGGAGGGATATTGGACACAGATAGCTAAACAACTTCTTTCAGCACTTTATATGTGCCCTGCGATCTGTTGGAAAAGGCAAAGGGCAGAGGAGGCAGGGGTGTAGTAATAAAACTTTTTATACACTGAATTTATTTGGCTTTGTTGTATAAAACATTAATGTTGAAGTAAATCATCAGTTTGGCAAGTAAAGTTAGCAAGCGACCTGCTGCCTGACCATTTACAGTTCTGTGTTTCTCCTCTTCAATAGGTTTCTTTTCTTTATAATAGTGCTAATAAACACCCTGGGCCAAATTTTCCACCCTGTTACAGCATGCACTCACATTGGCATTAATTCGGTAACAATGGTGTAACCGAGGCAGAAGAATTTGCCCTTCACATTTACAGGCTGCCTTTCATCCGAGGATATCAAAGAACAAGTCTGACCAAAATCAAGTTCCAAGATCTAAATGCTCCCAAACTTTGGGAAAGTGCAAAGCCAACTGTTGCAGCCAGATCCATTTCTGATCCACATTTAAGGCACTTTTGTCTTGAACCAAGAGGTGCAAATTAGTAGCAACACTCCCTACACAGAACAGCAACCTGACAGGAACACTGAGAATTATTAAAACCTGTTGTTTGTTTCAAAATCCGTTTCTAGTTTAAAGACATAATTGTGGTTCTAGAAGGCATAAAACCAAAGCAGTTCTGAATTTATTTATTTATTTAATTTTTGCTTACTGCAATCCGGGTTGCATCAGTAGTTTTGCATGAAAGAAAAAAATAACCATCTAAGGAACTTGAAAACTTTGTTCAAGCTGGCTGCAGAAAAAAATAAACAAAATAAGCTGTTACTGTCATACAGCAATGTTTCATATGTTCTAATCACAACAACAAAAAACAATCTCTGTTTCTTAAGTCAGTCAATCTATTTAGTCAATGCGATACCTTTCCTGCAGTATTGATAAACGAAAAAGAAAAAATTGAAAATGATCATCACTACAGAACTGAGGAATAATTCATTTTAAAAGAACCCGTAGTAGGGGTCACCTACATTGAGCCCAACTGGCTTCCTTCCACTGCAAAAGTTTCTTCAAAGCATGTCCTTACCTGCTTATGGACCCCAGCTCTGCCAGATACTCAACTCATATGGGCAGGCAGCCGGGCTCCTGCAGTGGCACCACAGCCTGGTTCAGCTTGCGGTGATGGAAACAAGAAGCACTGCTCTTCTTCTCTCCCCACAGAGGAAGCAAGGGGAGATCATTGAAGCTTCCCGTGACTTTGTTCATGAGCAGACATGAAAAGCACAGGTCTGCAAATTAGTAGTCATAGTATTTATTAAAAAAAAAAAAAAAAAAAAAAAAAAAAAAAACAGTAGAGATGAACACAGGCTAGGGAATGGCTTGGTAGAAGTAAACCTTGAACTGAATTTATTACCTTTAATTTTCCTCTTTGGTTTGTCAAAACTATCAGAGTGGGGAGGGGGAGAAAGAATGATTAAATAGAAAATTCACAGCTGGGAAATTAAAATACCCCAGCCTTGGCATGGGACATTACCCGCTCTCTACACAGAACTCAGCTGTGGGGCAGATTTAGATGTGAGCAAAACAACAATTCTAAAAGCTCTAAGGCTGCTGATGTTGTCCTAAAATATATGACCAGAATGCTAATGGGGCAGAATCAGGCTCTGTTTCATGGACCACCCACTGAGTTCATGCTTCACGTGCTGCACAAAAAGAAGTTTTGCATGTTAGGCTAAAATTAACTCTTCCCGTTCTCCCCTCCAAATGAAGAAAAGAGGCACTCCACATGATGCTGCTGTGGGCCTGGGAATTCAATTCCTCAGCTGCTGTCAACACAGCTGGCCAGACCGTGAGGCACAGCACAACTCTCAACAGCAGCTGCTCTGCCATCCGTGTTGCACGTTGAGCAGTCCTTCCAGCAAAAGGATTGCCCATCATCAGGTTTCCTTCTCTCTAGATCGCCCCTCTGCAAGCTGTGGAAAAGCTGCATCAGAACTGACTTTTCTGGCACAGGGTTTTATGGATTTCCATTTGAGGAATCCTTTTGAGAGACTGACCTCCACACTTAAGTGAATTTTAAATTACGGGTAGAAATGAATGGATGATGAACAGTATAAACATCAGACACTCTCCTCTTTCAGAACGATTCGCTAAAAACAAGTGACCTATCTACCCATAGTCTCTTCTATGTCTCAGATAGCTATTGCCTTATCACTTCCATTTTACATGCTGAAATTATTCATTGACAATTTACCAGCTGGTGACATCTAGTTTTTTTTTTTTTTTTTTTTTTTTTTTTTTTTTTTTTTTATCTTCTATGTCCATTTTTATCAAATGTATCTGAACTGTAAGCTCTCATACTCAAAATTGGCTACTTTCATGTTTTCTAAATGGTTTAGCATCTGAGAGCAAAATAAAAAGTCAACAATAGCCATTTCATGCTTTAATGCACTTGACATACTAACTGTAGGTTCTCTGTTTTGAAAGAAGGGAGAGATTTATAAGATGTTTTAAAAGCAAGAACAGTATTTGCAAGTTACTGGACACAACACTTTTTTCCATTTTGATATGTATAAATATAATTTAATATAGTAATAATATAATTGTTAGTTGAATTTTCACCCAAGAAAATATAGAACTATTGTAGTCACCTTTTAGAACATTTCTTGTAACAAAAGAAATATGTGTACACAGCTTCTAGGTCAACATCCACCAGAAGAAAGTCCCTGTGTATTTTTATAACAACTGCCCTTTCTTTCCAATGCATTCCCGCTTCCCCAAATCTCAGATTAGTATGTGCTAAAAAGCAGGGATCTTGTGGTGTTTGAGATTAGATTAATTAGCTTTGCAAAATCTAATTAACATGCACAGAAAAAGATATGTTACAATCTACCAACTTCTACTTTACTTTAAAAAGCAGTAATGAGACCTCAGCAAAATCATACCAAAGAAACCCAAAACCCCAGAACACTTTGTTGGGAGTTTCTGAGCCCTAAAAGTGGCAAAGAATGAAAACATTACATTTGAGATTCCCACTGGCCATCATGAACCTATGCTTTGTTTATTCAAAAGAGAACAGACAACATATGCCTTACAACCAAATCTGAAGACTGAAGAGAATCACCGTTCCTTCAGGGGCTCCATGCAAAAGCACACTTGCACTAGCGTTCTCTAAGGCCTTTATGCTGCAATCAGGAAGAATGCGAGCATTTAAAACAGGGTTGAGGTGGAACAGAGGCTCTGAGGCCAGAATTGAGATCCAAATAAGACTCATAAGCTGTTGCCTAATCTTGAAGTTGCTTAATTCACTAACATATGTATCTCTTTGATTCAGAGCATTCTCTGCTACTGCCAACCTCGATATGGTCAAGATCAAGAAAAAAAAATGTTTTACTAGTTTTTAATCTCTAAGTAACTGAATGCAACGGACCTTCAGAAAGGCACTCATCACACATTCATGGTACTGAATGTTCTAAAGACAGCAAGTGGGAGCCATCAGGTGTTTTTTTTGTTGTTGTTTTTTTTAATGCCCAGGGGTGGGAGTGCCCCTTTTTACAGAAGATTATACAACACTTATGAAGGATGTGAAAAATACAAATTCAACAATTTAATGACCTATTTTGATAGAACTCAAATTCTACTTCTAGAGCTGTTATCTACTATGGATCATATCATGCAGGAAGGATCAACCGAGATACAGAAATTTACAGCAAAGATAATATACTACTGAATGATAGCAATACAGACCACTTGTCAACCAGGTAGGATATCATGGGTTCTAGTGTATTTTTCTGAGGCTGGAGTAGGGATAAAAATCACTATGAGGTAGGTGTCTCAACAAGGAAGTATATTTCTTCTTGGCTTTTCTGGATCAATTAATTTTGAATGTTTTTTTTCTGGATGGTGTCACAACTTCAATGGTACAGGCAGGGTATAATTTAAAGGCATTGCTGACCTTGGTTATATAAGATTCCTGAATCTGAAAAAGTGCCCTTCCCATGTCACATAGAATGGCCTGAGTTGAAAAGGACCTTAAAGATCATCTAGTTTCAACTCCCCTGCTCTGGACAGGGTTGCCAACCACTAGAGCAGTCTGCACAGATCCGCATACAGCCTGGCCTTGAATGCCTCCAGGGATGGGGCATCCACAGCCTCTCTGGGCAACCTGTCCCAGTGCCTCACCATCCTCTGAGTGAAAAACCTTCTCCTAATTTCTAAACTAAATCTCCCCTGTCATAGTCTAAAACCACCCCCCTTGTCCTATCACTATCAACACATGTAAACAGGTGTTCCCCCTCCTGTTTATATGCTTCCTTCAAGTACTGGAAGGCCACTAAAGTAGCTCAGCAAAATGCCAAATGAAGTAAGGTAGATATGGCAAAAGTTGCCTGTCCTTTTCTATGTGTTACCAGTTATGTATGCTTGCACAAGTCCAAACACAAGTTTTTAGAAAGATGAATATGTAGGAATGAAAAATCTGGTGGCTTTCTAACTGAAACTTAACTCATATTTCATGTTTGGAATTGGGAGACTTTCATAAAACCTCTTGTCTGGCCTTGGATGATTCTGAGGTATTTTTGTTGGGCCCTAAACCCTATAAACTAGCCACCACTAACAGCTTCCTTCTGTGAGAGTTTGTTTCAAACTATAGCAAAACTCAAAGGTTAAGTCCAAAATAAATAGTTCCTGTAAAAGTAAATTGATAAATAGCTCTCCTGTAATCACATAATTAGTGGTACAATGTGTTAACCACTTTTGTGAAAGCAATTTAAATGTTAACCGTTCACATTGTCAAAAATAGCATTGACCCAGTTGCTTAAAAACAATTGATGAAATGAATATTGGTGTTTACCATGGTTATTAATGCTGGGGCAGATCTCGCCATGTGCAGACAGCACTAGACCCTTCATCAGCATACATCCCCACAATACTTTTTTATTCCTTCCTGAGAAAATTTGGAGGTTGGGGCAGGGTGGCAAGGATCCACATCTTGCCTACTTGCTTATCCCCAAGTATTGAATCCACTAGCTAAACTTTCTACATAGTGAGCATCAGCAGCCATCAGGAAAAGAGGTATCTCAGTGAATTCAAAACATTTGGTATCTAAAGCTTTAGTATTACAATCATAACTTGCAGAAGATGAAATGCCCACAGTTTATCACTCACTAAAGACTTTCACATGAGTGAACACATGAAAAAAATATAGGGCTAGATTCTCATGTTTGTAAACCAAATAAAATCCAGGGTAACAAAAGGAATTTTAAGGAAATTTTCCACCCTTCATTGGGAAACAGAGATCAAGATGATTAGATTTAAGTATGATTAGGTCTAAATTAACGTTGGAATTCAATCAACAGAAGCAAATACCTTCATTTTAACTTAATCTAAGATTGTCACCATGACTGCAAAATTTCTGCAGCCTACAAAATGTTTTATCTTTATAAAAGGTCTAGTCCATATGTGTGAAAAGAGTTTTCCACTCGCCTACTGTTGAGCTGTTAATTGTAGAATAACATTTCTCAATATGTAGAACATTCCTTGTGATATATGAAAAGTTGGATATGGACTAAGTTTAGTGGTAACTCTCTTACAGAGGCTGAGCTTCCATTATTAAAAACTGAAACTATTATGCTTGTGAAAGGTGAACGAAAAAAATGGAGCAACTGGTTCAGAAGGGTACCTACGCCTGCAATCATAGCTCTGAGGCATGCACCAAATCCATGGGTTACAAGGGCTGCTAATGTCAATACTGCTCACTTTTTCACAACTGCTGCATGTAGAAAAGAAAAGGTACCTTACTAGGAATCCTTATCCCAGTGCTTCTGAGAGAAAGCAGTAAAAGCAGAATGTAATAAGGATAAAGTAAAATATATATGCTAAGGTGTTTAACCTTAAAAGCTAATGGAAAGGCAATAGGCTTGATTGATTTCATTTTGAAAGTGAGCTCAGCTTTTAAAAGACTGGGAAGTACTGTTACAGGAATATGTAATGATTTTACAATAACAGCAGATAAAAAATAGCAACAAACTACTGCACACAAAATGCCTGACTCACTAGTAAACAGCCATGCAGCCCATGTCTATCACTCTAAATCTTCAATTCCTTGTCTCCTGGGTTTAAAAGAAGATTCTTTCAAATGACCTTGGTTGTAGGACTCACAGGAGAACAAACAGAATGTCGCCATTTTCATAAATAAACCTTTTGCTCTGAGTTTTCAATACAAATATAGAGCTCTCTCATACTCAATCACATTTAGCTACAATTGTCCATTCAGGCAAACTCTAACCTAAACAAGATATTTTTCCTACAACCTGAACAAAGAAAAAAGAAAAAAGAGAAACTTATTTTGTTATAGGTATTTCTACTTTTAAATACTCAGGAAGAACTTCAATACTACTAGTTCCTCGATGGACTGTACAAGTAATTGTGCAAAGAATCCTATCCAGGGCATCAGGGTTTGATGTCAATGCAAAAGAGTACTCTGGCACACACAGCTCCTGTGATAGACTCGGAGGCAGACAAACCAATTTTCAAGGAAATAGCAAGCCAAAGCTATTAAATAATAAACATGGTGCTGAAGCCAGTCATTCAGTTTCCACTGGTTCAATAGTTCTTCCATACTGACAGGGCTGGGAAAACAAGTCACACCAAAGAATGCCATTTAGCATCAGTGATGAAAAATCGCGAAAATTAAGACTTGAGCTGTAAGAACAAATGGGAGAATGCAATGCAGGATCAGGGTTGCCACGTGTTGTTTGTTGTGGAAAATATCTAGAAGGTGACTCTGTCTATAAAATGGGCAATATAAATACATACTTTTACCAGAAAGACATCATAAAATAGAACAGCTCTAGATCAACAGGAACCACTGAGAAGTCTGGAATTTGGATTCTGTGAATTCAACCCTTAGATGATTTCCACTCTTCAACCATTTGTGTTCATGACAACCCCTTTTCTACAAGTCTATACTATTAAAAAGAATAATCACTACAGAAGACTGTCACCTGACTGTTGGGTGTTAGCTATCCTCAAGAATCCTCTTGTGCAAACACATTAGTTTCCTTGCAGCCTAGAGAAATGCAGCTTAACACAGACCTAGCAGCAGATGGTAAAGGCAATGTCCTGTTACACAAAGCAGGTACTATTTCCACTCCTATTCTCACCTTGAGTGTATGCCATGTTTTAGAAAAGCAGAATCAGAATCTACTCAACATTCATATTTTTGTACTACTACCAGAAAACAAAAGTTCAATCCTTCCGTGACACAGCTGTGTAGAACAGAGGAGAAGGAAACCTCAGCATGTTGGGGGAGGCATGGGGAGAAGGGGAGGCAACAGACTTTCATTGCATTGTTCCGGACATGCAGGAAGAAAGACAAGATGCAAGAGATGTGGTTTATTTTGGCTGCAGCTTTATTAACTCAACTCCTCTGGGAACTACCATCAATAACTTGTACAGTACAGGTCGTCATTCTTTCCGTAATCATTCCCACCTGCCGGAGAGCTACAGTTGGCCTCCTTTCTCCCATCACTCCTCCCCTCCCCACACACACACCTCCACAGCTGGTCACCAGCCCGCTACTGACCACCATATCCCCCCAAAAAGGGCAAAGGGGCTGGAAGAGATAGTTGTCTCCTCACTGCTACAGATTTCAGCAATTCCTATCCCCTCTCAGTTTCTTTAAAGTATACCCTTCTCCGTGTCCTCCTCTAGTACCAGTTTATCAGCCATTGAGATCTTCAAGGAACAAATACCCACACTGCACATCTGCCTGATGGAGGAGAAAGCAACCAGCTCAGCTGAGCTTTTCCACTCATCTGCCCCATTTACCAAACATTTAACAGTTCCCCTTCGCAGCTATGCATAAAGCTGTTACCAAACTGTGCATACCAACTCAGCAAAGTGCCTCAAATAGAAATAAATGTCACTTATCCAGAATGCTGATTATCATGATATTTAAGATTGCTGTAACAATGTTTACGAAGATCAATATTTGCAACTACCATTTTAAATAGCAAAGGAGGTGTTTTTCTACATTGGTCAGAGAAAGTGAGATATAGTCGTCATATATACATCAGATGGTCTGTTGACCTCACATTCTCGACTTTGTTCTTAGGCTCTGCGAATGGGCATGGTACCAGCAGGGAGAGAGAACTGAGGGCTTGGAAGGAGAGGGACAACATGCAGCCAAGACTATGAAAGTTGGATGCACCTACTATCTGCACACACAGACAACTCTTTGGGTTACTCAGACATGAAGGTTATATGAAATGTGTGTGGCAGAAAGATGGACCTTTTGTGTGCAAATCTTGTGGAGAGGGATGAACTATGGCACATGGGAAAAGAGAAGAAAACATAGCTGAATTATACTACCGTCAGAAGTCCATCCTTCAAGAAAATAACACAGTGCACAGTCAAAATCATGCAAAGGGAAGGCTTTTCTGATAGAATGACAGCCATTTATCAGGTAAAAGGCACAGAAGTGTCTAAGGAAAATTCCATCTGGTAATCAAAATGGTATGACCACTGCATCTTAAAAAGCAATCACTATATTTTTATGCTTCTGGTCTGCTAAGAATTTTTTATTTGTTTTGGCAATGCATCTACTTTTTCTATGAATTATCAGTGAATGCAGGAAAGGCTTTTTAGGATCTTCATTGCAACACGTGTTTGATTGGAGATGCATATATTTCTTAAGCCATTAGAATGCAGTTGTATGCAGCAGCTATGCTATCACTACTCTGTTGCTTTAGATATTTATCTCCCTTCTACAAACAATAGCTAATGCAGACCCACTAACCCTCCCCACTCCCGAACTCTCTCTCATTTCTCCTCTCCTATTGTTGCAGTAACTGAATTAAAGTAATTAAAAATTATACTGGCTGTAAATGCTGTGTAAGACCAGAAATTAAACTGTTCCCATTGACTTCAGAGAAAATGGGTCATAGGTATGCATGATGGATAGGAATATATAATTAGGAGGACTTTGCATTTCTGCTTTGGTTTTCATTTTTTCCACACTCAATTAATAAGTAAAATTAACTGTATAATGGGAAAGTGTGTCTATCAAAATGGAACACATTTTCATTTGCCTGTTAGATTTTCCAGATGAATTCCCTTGAAAATGAAGTATATAATTGAAACAGAAAATATGTACTTATTGCTTATAAAAATATATCATGGGTAAGATGGTGAATGTTGAACTACTTAGAGAAATTTACTCCTTTGCATTTTTCACAAGAAGTTCCGCTATGTGAACTGATAGATCTTTGCTGGAACCCAGGACATTTGTCTCCGTTCTTGAATGCAAAAGAATGGAAATATGGTATTCTATCATTTTGCTGTACTTGATCCAGATCCATTCAATTTTTTTTTCTAATGTTTTGGAAACATACAGACATGAAAACCAATGTCTGCCTGGCCCAGCAGGAGATAGTAAAATACTTCACAAACACCAGATGGGATTTTAACAATGTTTGTAAAAATATAAAATGCTTGAAGCATTCTCTGCAAACCTAAAACTGAACATGTTTCATCTCATTACAAGCCTTTTTCTCACCTAGTGAATTCCTTTAAATTTTCTGTTTGAAGATTGACAGTGTTAACAGACCTCTGACATTTAAAAAGAAACCCCAAAATCAACCTCTTTGGAAACGAATATCAATACCTATGATAAAATACTTGTGTGATATCACCAGTGCAAATCCTATGTAATAATAACAACATGATTGCTCAGTCTCAGAGCTGGGAAAAACATAATGATATTTTTGTTTCATTCTTCTGTTGGATAACTAAGGCATAATATAACGTATTATGTTTATGTTTTTAACAATCAGATAATACTTTAAAAAAAAATAATCAGATAATACTTTAAAAAAGCAGACTACCTATCCATCATCACGTTGAAAGAAATAATGAATCCCTACTCCTCCAGGACCAGGAATGAAACTGAATGGAAAAATTTAAGAAATCTACTTTTGCTACAAGATACACAATGATTTAAACTGAAATTGTTTGGAGGGGGAGAAGAGCCAGCATCACTGAATTTCTCATTTAAAAAAAAAAAAAAAAAAAAAAAAAAAAAAGTATTGGGAAAAGTTATTTAGATGATTTTCTAATTGATTTTCTGTTTGATCAGATTTACTTTCAAAGTTTTAATCTTAAAATGTAAGGCAGTATAGCTGAAATAATACACATTTATTAATTAAATTATGTATTTAGAAATGATCAAAAAGAGCAACTCATGACAAAACAATAGTTAAGCTCTCAACTGTTCTGAAATTTCAACATATTGCCCTGACAAGGGATAAAAAGAATCATCAACATCTTGAAAGTTTGATGGGAAAGGAAGAGAAAACATTCTATACTGCATGAAACAGTGAAGTTAACTTGCATGCAATACAATAGAATTCTGTAGAAGGAAACCTTGTCTATATAAAAGCAGTCCTGAAACCTACTCATTCTCTTAAATCCAAACAGTATTTGAATTAACTGTATATTTTGAAGTATATGGTGCATAAGTATTATTTCCCTTACCAAACATTTCTGATTACAGGGTAGCTGCACTTTCCTGAGCAATGGATGCACAACACTTATACAGTTTGATATTTTTATGCCTCCACGAGACAAAGCAGTTATTCCAAGTCTAGATTTGTAGCTAGCACTAATAGGTAGAGGGGTGTGTTTTCCTGATCCAAGAGCCCTGGTCTCCCTCGTTTGGTAAGTGGCAAAGTCGAACTTTCTGCTTTCCTTTTGACAGCAGCACCTTGTGTTCCCAGCAGCAGTGACATCTGGGTTTAATGCAAGGACTCTTTTCTCAGCATGCACTGCAGTAGGAGCTGTCATGCTCCCAGGGGAAGGGAAAGGCAGTGCCTGCAGAGAGCCTGGAGTTTCTCCTTCTCATTTTCTGTCTGGATGCTGTTAGGCAAAAGGTAAAGTAATGTTGACATTGCTTTAGCAATCAGGTGGTCAGGATCTGGTGACTGATTGCAAATATGAGGTTGGCTTTGGATGGGAGGGGCATTTCAAGGAGAAGCTCCTCACTCCCACAACCCAGCAGAAGTCCAATGAGAAGAGGGCCTTCTCACACAGCCTGCAGGCACTTCTGCATGGGACTGGTGGCAACTTCAAGGGCAGTCAGGGCCATGCCAAAGGAATTTTAGGCAGTACCTGAAGTGGGTAATGCTGGAAAATAGCTTTTCTGGCATCTTATTTATGAATTAGGTACCTCATTTCAATGCAGCTTCAGCAGTCATCAACTTTTTTAGGTGTTCTGGAGGGGAAAAGGGAGCTGTGTTGATAATACAAACTAGCTTAGTTTAGAAAGATTCAATTCCAGAATTGCCTATTTCCATCTGAAGGTACTTAGTGGAGTGTGGCATTATAGGTATTTATGCAACAGGCTTACCAGATTCTCTCAGTTGTGATTTATATTTATTATTTAATTTTAAAGAGGCGTCAAAAGAATTGCGGCCCCCTTAGAGTATGCCCTTTCTAGTTGTGACTCTTGGATGACTTTATGAACAAAAGAGCAGGGTGTCGATTGAAGTAAAGCCACAAATGAGTTATGCATGGTCATCTTTAAATCGGGAACACATTAAGTGTCGTTGAGTTTCCCTATCCCTTTGCACTGTAGGCCCAAACTTCATAAGGTGAAGCCTGATATCCATATATTTTATGAGCCTAACTTTTGCACCAGCAAGTGCCAAAACTGCATCCTCAAACGTAGCTTTATTTTGAGAAAATATATGGATATGTGGGTGACTGAGAGCCCAGTGAAGGCTAACTGAATTCAATGTGTACCTTTCCACCAGCTTCATTGATATTTATGTTAACAGTTAAATCACATTTTTATTAAGAAATGAAAGATTTCTGTAGACAGTTGCATGAAACAAACAGCAAAACCATAGAGTCAGATATCTCATAGAATCATAGAATAGAACCATAGAATGATTTAGGTTGGAAAAGACCTCCAAGATCATCTGGTCCAACCATCACCCTACTACCATTGTCACGCACATGACCTCTGGTGTGCTTTGTGAAAATCCCACACTGAAGGTCATTCAAGGAAGAATGATTTCAGTAAAGCCAATGCTGAAAGAATCTTTTTGTTATGCTTTTTGTAAAGTTGCTTGTTCTATTAATTCAGTAGCAGATATCAGCTATAGCTACTGACATACTATGCATTATTAATTGGTGATTTTTATTCTCTTCTCCTGTGGTGTACTATTGCATTTCCTGAGGGTCTGGTGTGAAGTGCAGTTTATGTTTTTTGGTTAAGTATTTTTAAAACACTAATACTGTCGTGATAAAGAAAAGCCAGAATAAATTCTACTCATGAAAATTTTATTTTGGTTAAGTAATGTATATGCATCGCCTACACATTTGGCTGCATCCATTTGCAGACAAAATCTGCTTTTATAGAAATTTATGTGCAAGAAACTAGGGACAAACTTTAAAAGCTGGAACACTTTAGCAGAGACATTTTACAAGGGTCCTACAATTTGTGTTCATCAGTTCCACATGTGGTACCTCCTGGAAACCTACATTAATTTTGAGTATACAGTCACAAAAGAATTGGGTCCTATATATTCCTTAGTGAGAAAGATATAAGCAGTCAGTGTCCTCAGGGAATTCAAAGAATAAAGCCTATCTCAGTATGCAGTTGTGTACTAAAATGCATCTTTCTAAAATCATGGTTCCTTCAGTATTTTTATTTTTCCGTGACTTAAAAGTTAAAATACGCTTGGGTTTCCCTTTTGCAAATGACAGCGCTCCAAACTAGGCCTGAAATGCACAACTTGAGATAGGTTTTCTCAAGTTAATACTCATCAGCATCAATGGTGAAAGAAGCTCAGCAGCTGGAGCTCCACTAACAACGCTATTGTACAAGACTGTCAATAAGCCAAATCACTCTCATTATATTTTCTGGCTCTCCAGAAAAGGGAAAGCAGCTAAAACATACAGGCAGGAGCTCTGCCACCTTTGGAAGAGCTGTAAGCACCATGTGTCCAGCTCCTGTCTGCCTGCTGCCCACACACAACTGTTGAAGGACAGGCTGCAGACTGCTCACTAGGGCCTGCCTAATGGTACATCACTTTGGATTTGGGCTTGCACTGGCTTCCCTTTGTTCGATTTTATGCATCAGGTTTCCTTAGCCTGTGCTTGAGATCCTTCATGAGCCCTGAAGGAGCCCATACCTCTATAGTCCTGTGGTCCTCTGGATTACATGGGCACTACCATCATCAGACTACCCTCATCCCTACAGAGTCAACACCGTGAGCTAGCAAAGCTCAGCACACAATGGGAGAAGAAAACAGAAGCAAAAATGTTCCATTTTTAGTGTGTGCCTTCACTTTATTGACAGTAATTACCCTCAGAGATGCCTACAAGGTGAGGTATAGCCTCTGAGTTTCAGGGAAAATGGGAAGGCATATCCCAATTCACCTACTTTGGAAACGGCTATCTGTATGTTACTTATGATGTTGCAAGAATAAAAGAAACAGTCAGATGGAGAGAATATTTTTCCAATTTCTTTTTGGCCATGGAACGAAACTGTCAATTATTTGTGCTGCTGTGTGTATGTGTCCAGATGCTGCTTTTCAAGTAACACATCCTACCCAAGCTCCATGTAATGGCTGCATCCACAGCTAGTGCCTTCAACCAAGCTGGGTTCTCTTTCCTGTCTTCTCTTTCTCATCCAAGAGAGAGTCTATAAGGCTGAATGAGTCCTGAATTATATTCTTTTTAATGGACCCAAATGCTAACTGCCCTTTCTGTGTTTCAAAATTCACATCTGGAAGCAATAATAAAGCCACTTTGCCTATAAGTAACTTTATCCATACTACTTACAATTTAAAGAGCATTTTCTTTGTATTCCTATTTAAAAAATTTGGCAAAGAGATCTCTCAGACCCTGGCTGATTCTCCTTGTCTTGGCTAAAAGGTGCAGTGCACCCTTTCAGCCTCCAAATGTGATCTTTCTGTCTCTTCTGAAAATAAAAAAGTTTCCCTTTGAAGTTGCTGAGGCAAGCCAGTGGTGGTGGTTCATGCGCTTGCTTCCAGAAAGCCTATTATTCATAAATTGGAACACCTACCTGATGACTGCAAAGGCCCAGGCTACAGGCTTGGATACAGCACATTTCAGCAAACATTCTCCCTGTCATTATTACAGCAGACAAACATGATGTGTGGAAGAAAATATTTAAAAAAAAATAATTAATGCTTGTATAAAACCAGGTACACTGAATATAAAATGAGGTTTAAAAAAATAGCATAGAATATACACTGTATTTTAATGAACAGTGCATGTTTCTTCCAGGATTTTTAGGCAGCATATGGAAGAATTTATTTTTTTTGGTTTTTTGCATTTTGTGATGGGATCAAATATACTAGAACTCAGATAGCACTGAGAGTAGGGTAATCATACTCATATTTTTACATGACTTCTTGAAAATCCAGGCATTTATATAAACTGCATAGTCTGTTTTCCAGTATATTAAAAATGTGTTAGAAAATAAAAAGCATGTAAAAATCTAACACCTACAGCCACTTCCCTTCTTTGGTTTCAGAAAGCAATTTCTATTTAACAGTGGCTTTGATTCTTCATCTTCTTGAAGACATGACTTGAGCTTGCTCAGCTTTGCATTTGGCCTGAAAGACATGTCAGATCTGTCCAAGAAAGCTCTGGTATATCAATATATGTATACACAGGCATGTAAACAGCCCCGCTGTGTAGCATGATATATCCCTTGTGAGTCAAAATTTCCACTAACTTCAATTAAAATCAGCAAAACAAGAGTATGAACTGAAAGACTGGCCCTTACAACTATGGATTTAAGATAACTGTGGAAGGGAGTCCAGCCCTGAAACTACACTGGGCTCAGTGTGAGCTGACCTGTCTACCATTTCATAACCTCATCTAGCTCAATTAATAGATTTTTTATATATATATACATATATATATATATATATTTGTCACAGAAAAAAACAAGTCTTGAAACCTCATCCCTCAAATCCAAATATGTGTGTCAAAGTGAGTGAGAAATTCCTAATGCGAGGGTGTTTGCAAAGTATGTTGTTTGCTCTGTTCATTTGCCTGCATACAAGTTAGATTGGTAAATGGTGTCTACTGACACCATTAATGGGCTAAATGCAAGTAGATTGTGCACAGCTATCTAATAAACAGAGAATATCTGAAGTAATCACATAAATGCAGTGAGTTCTAAAAATGCCCTAGAACTTTACAACTTGTAAAGAATCACAAGGCTTCTCCATGTTATTTCTGTACGTTCTGATTTTTTTTCTTCTATCTCCTGAAAAACTGTCTAGAGAATGAAAAATATTTTGAGCACAGAGGACTAACTAATGATACAGTGTCTTCGTGAGAACTATCATCATAAAGCTACCAGGGTGTTTTGTACCCCTTCCTCCTCCTAGTACTTATGATGTAGCTGGGTTCATCACTGCTAACATGGAACTGAATTGGTCACCCTATGTCTTAAAGATTTCAGAATATTCCTTCAGGATTGCCTTTTGTAACCTTGAAACATATAATAATTCTGATATCATGTTTCTGAAAATTAGTAGAAAAAGTACAGTCCTTTTGAGAGTTAGCTCTAACTGAAATCACAACACGGGTCCAAACAAACTTTTCATCTGACACATTCATGGGGAACCTGTTGTGGCAAGTTTATCTCGCCACTTTTTCATATATAATCCAAGCTCATCAGATAAGAACCAAAATCCATTTCCACCCATGGCCTGAAGAACCAAGAAAACCACACTGGACACCAAGTGAGGGAAGGGAAAAAAGTATTCACAAAAGTTAAGTTTAGCCTTCAAAGAACACTTGCCAGACTACATTTGTTGTACTCGAGGAAAAAATCAAGAACACCCAGATTATGGCTTTTGTTCTGAACCATCTTCTAAAGAAGCCTCTCTCTCTTGTGAATATCGTATGCATTTCCTTGCTTCCCTCAGGCACTGTAAATTTTCATGTAACCTACGTACTGCTGTTCAGTATTTTGGGAAGGATGGAGAGTTTACATTCATCCACTCTCTATCCCATGCAGTGAATGGTTGTGGCACGCAACTCTGTGGTAAGTGCTGGTCACAATACAGGGTGTTAAAAACATTCCCTTACTGTCATACAGTCTGTGCAGCCTTTTCTCATTGTACAGGAATGCCAGAGACTATCAGCTGAACCCTCAGTCTAAAACACATGGTCTAGGATTCCTTCTTAAATGAACTGTAGGTGGTTTTCCACAGCTTAATTAATAGTTGCTAGCTGGTGCAGGGGACATGCAGGCACTTTCCTTAATGACAGAGCAGCTCACTAATCTGCAGCCTATTCCTCTGCACCTGTATTACACCTCTCCTCTTGCAAAGACCTCCTGGTAAGCAAAGGGTTACTGTGCAGAAAGTGCATCCAAGCCCCTCTCTTTATGCTGGTAGAATGCCACTTTCTACATTTAAAAGCTTTCCAAGATGAATGTTGGGTTAAAGTCTATATTATACAAACTCTTTGTTGTAACTCTAACCTTCCTCTCACATCTAGGATTGAAATACAGAACAATGTGTGTTGGGAGTGGGGAGGGCTTACAGAAGAAATCTGGTTCAACATCCAGCTCAGGGCAGGACTAGTTTCAGGTCAGGTTGCTTAGGTCCTTACCCAGTTGAGGATCTGAAAAGATATCAAAGGCTCTTGAAATAAGCTTTACACCAATAAATTTAAGAGGGGATATTAGTTTTCTGTTGAGTTTTACACAAGTTAGGATAGGTTAGACTGCATCCTCACTTCTTCATATACACCAGTCTCTTTAGAATGTGAAATCACAGAAAGTAAAAACATATTTTGAGGTCTGTCAGTTGCTGTTTTGCCATAAAACTTGCTATTTCAGAGTTTCTGGGCATTTCAAATGCAAGTTTTACGCAGTGGCTGCATTTAACGGGCTGGATTACATTTTTGCCTTCTACTTCAGTTGTTTAAAATAACTTGCAGCTCCTTTCTTTCCAAACGTTTTGTCCAGAGCGCCTGCTGAGCATCCTGAGAAGGGCTCGGAGCACCACCGCAGCCAGCAGAGGGAGCCCACGCTTTTAGCTTGGTCTGGGCTTACTGGAATCAGTAAGAAGGATTGAGAGCAGTGTCAGAGGCAGTATTAAGCATACAGCTTCAATACGAAAATGCAAGTGTTGGTAAGAGATGGTAGCCAAGTTGCTTTTTAATTCAAGCAGAAACCTCTCTCTTGTGTGTGCGTGCTTTTGGCAAAACAATAAATAAAATCCCCACCTTCCAGTAATAAGCAGTACAAAATTATTTGCTGCAAATACACAAATGTATGGGAAACGATTCAACTTCACAGATCAACTTATAGATACAGTTGGAATCTTTTAATTAACCCTTGGCCTCATATGCCTTTTAATCTGTCACTACTTTTTCAAAAGCCAAAACAATGTCTTCCTCTACTGCTTTATCTTCTCCACTTCGCTAACTTCTTTCGACTGCAGCATTGCAAACAAATATATACTTTGTCTATATAAACAGTCCCAAAGAAGTTTTGTAACATATGAGAAATACATTTATAATACTTACCTGTGACTTTTCTAGAGGGTAGTTTGTCATTTTAATGTTTTTCTTTAATGTTTTTTTCATAACAGCTTTGTCATAACTGATGTTAATTACTCTTTCTGTCAAAGTATTAATAAAAGGTACCATGTTTTTCATGTATTATAGGTACATTTTTTACACAAGTTTCTCCGAAAAGTTGCAATTCACCTGAAGATAATTCTAAACTTGCTAGTTCTTACTGTGTCAAGGTGCTGAGATAGAAATGGAAAGAATAGCCTTGCGTACTAAAGGCAAGGGAACTACCACAAAAGCCTCTATTATTTGGATGAACAACAGTGATTAATAAGTTGCATTTAAGAAACACCTATGTACCTGATAATACATTTTCTTGCATCTGTCAATTCGCAGAAATAATAAGAGTTGAAATAAATTATTCTTATCAGATTACTCCAAACTTCTACACCTCAAAATAATTTAATGCTAAAATTAACTTAATGCTGAATTTGATGGTTTCTTTCAGATGTATATTCCCAAGAAACATAAAGCAAGAATTTTTGCTGCTGGAAAAAAATGCAGTGGAAAAATCTTTGCAGTTATACTTCCGGGCACCTGTAAAACTGGAAAAAAAATCGAAACACTAAAGCTCTGAAGTAAAATATACTTTTAAAATAATCTTTTTACTTTTCAAATAATGTTTTTTAATCAACAAAGTAAATCTGAATTTAGGATTTCAAAATAGCTTCCTTTGTCTCGTTTTTCAATTTGTTTTTAAGTTGTTCTCAATTAGTAATTAAGTTGTCCAAGGTTAAGACAGCAAGAAACAACTAGTGCCTCAAAAATTATCAGTTACATTTTGAAAATGTAAATAAACAGAAATACCCTCTTCTGAAGATTTCTGGGTACAAATGAGCATTGTTAAAGAGTAGTATCTGATCTGACTTCAACTAATCAGTGAATAGCATGCTCCTGCCCTAACAAACATTAAATACAATGCTAATGTATACATACATAACATAACACAATGCATAATCTGACAACTCTGGCACTGTATGGAAGAAGTAGATTTTTCTCTCTGTTACAAATAAATGGGTCAAGCTGCAAGTTGTTGAGAGGACATAAAATCTCAAGCAAAAGAAGACAGCTGAATTCATTATGGCCACCCGTGAGCAACACAGCATCCATCATGAAACTTTCCTCTCTTCCCAAATCATTCATACCATATTAAGTTCCCATGTTCAAATAAATACTCCCTAAAATCATCAGCCAACAGACATGATGCTCGTGTCTTCTTTCCATAATAACATTTTCTAAAATTCAGCATCAATCGTTATTGTTCTCAATATAAAGTGCATTAAGTGTATATTTGTTCTACAGATGAAGATGTGTTCCCTGAAAAGAAAAACCTATAATTGAAATGAAAAAGTATAAATGAAATGTTTTTGACTTGTTGCTTTTGAAACCCATTCCAAGTGGTCAAACTTCAAGTAATTATTTTTCAGTACAATGCAGTCTGTTCTCTTTTGTCTCTTTTCCACTTAGTATATTTTTGATTCCATCTGTTTTTACCATAGTTCACAGAAATATTTCAAAGAAAAATTAAACTTGACCAAATGCTGCTTTCTATACCACTGCTTCTTCTGACAGACTCCAAACTGCATTAGACCAAAATCATTAGTACTGATTTATTTTCAACCCTCTATTTCACCTGTCTCAGGGGCCCATATGTTGAGCCAAATGCAGACCAAAAAAAAATGTTTTTAACCAGAATGTTAAGCCAGGGCTTTTTGTATTAGCCGTTGTTTGACAAAGTTTCCTCTTTCCTACATATAACTACTCAGGGCTCTGCTCTACTGTAACATTAACTCTAATCATAATCAATGCAAGGTTACTTTTGCTCAGCAATCTTGATTTAACTATCCACAGATACATAAAATAATTAATATAGGTGCTTTGAACCACCTTCTGGAGGAGTCTATTACTCTTAATCAGCTTCAGAGAGATGCCTGGGAGATTAAATTTGGGTGGTATGAACACTCTCTCCTCATCTCTTACTATCTCCATTAATTACTGAAGAAAAGTAGCCAAACCCTTAGAGGCCTTGGTTATTAACAGAAATAAACACGCTGGCTTCCTTGAAACCATACTAATGCTCTACTGCTGAGAATCTTGCCCTTTCAGCTACTGCAACAAAATGAATTTTACTCTGGATTTCCAAGGGTTTAACTGCAGTCTGAACCAGGTCTATAGACTATATATCTGAACTTCTTTCAGATGCTTTTAAATGAAAGTGCTGCAGCAACCATGTATTCGGACATTTCAGTGCTAATGACAGCACTTTGAGTATTATCCAGCATGGGCATCTTTGATAGCCTTGTAAAAGCCTCTGAGGTTCCCTGTGTGATCAATGGGCATCGACAGAGTTCTCTTGGCTTAGAGCTGGGGCCAGCAAGTGCCTCTCAGGAACCCCTTTGGCTTCATCAATGATGGAGGAAGCTCGATGATATAACATCTCGTTCCCCGCTTTTGTAAAGACTTTACACATCACAGGTCTATGCTGACACTCCATTAAGGCAGGTTTTATAAATAGAACACTCTTTCAAGTAAGTCGATGGCCTCAGAGGGAACCACAGCCCAAATATCCGTGCCTACCCTAAAGTCAGCTAACCAGCCTTGCCAAGGAACACAAGAAGAGCAACCCAATGCATGTTACAAATGTGTTAACTTTATATAAAGCCCTGATTCTGATATTCAGTCCAGAAACATATCTCCATCTTTCAAATGTTTTTTTTTTTTCACATTTAATGCAAATACATAGCAATTAAAAGACTATTAACACTATCAGGTGCACTGTTTGTGGATGAAAGGGCACAGAAACATGACAGTTGTGTACTTCATGACTTCAGCTGGCTGACTTTAGTGCAGCTTCCAAGACTTCTTGCCTCTTTCCCTTGCAAGTTCTTTGTGGGCCACCTTCTTTCCTTCTCACTGTAAAGACCTCCCTGTGATGCCCCTGCTCCAAACTTCCTATTAGTTCTGAATGTCCAAGTGCTCTTCTTTCAAACACAAGGGCTCTTCCAACATAAGGCTCCTTCTATCTTCAGCTCCTCAGCAGCTGTCTGCACACGGTCCTGTTTTTCTTTCCTGCTGGCTGCACCATCCCATTTCTGGGCCAGACCTCTTCTTCCACCTACAGCAGGGGGCACTGCACAACTGCCAGCCACGCAGAAGAAATAGCACTTCTTGCACGTCCATGTAAACAGTCCACATTCCCTACAACAATGGCAGGCTGTAGTGGAGGTTTTGTGCATGTGTTAGGGTATTGGGCCTGCATTTTACTCCTTCCCTCCCTTGTGTCATTTTGCATTACTGTGGATGGGACTCATCAACTTGGAAGAGTCAAGAGGTGAGTAACGCATCCTGTGCGTTTGTCGTAATGGTGATAAACTCATCAAAGTGAGGATGAAGCACGTGAGCCACAGAAACATGGATACTTCAACAACTGCTCCGATTAATTATGTACTAGAAAGCTTTGTTGTTTACTTTTTCACTGGATAATATGCAAACAGTTTTCAAAAACTTCTTAAAAAATAAAGTCCTACAGGGTAATTCCTGTCTGATTGTTCCAAAGAGCAGGTCAAGAATAGGAAAAGCACTGCTATATTCTGGTCTGACACACTACCAAAAAATTCTTGATCTCCCTCTCTGCAAAGAAGTCTGCTTTTTCTGTGCTCAGAAGCCAGATACACAGAGACAAAAATAAAAATTCAGAACTCCCTCTTCTAGAGTGGGATTTACAGGAAAACAAGGTATTAGACCACATCTAAAGTCTCCCGATAATTTGTCACAATTAGGTGTTTCTTAGATACATCTCTTCCTTTTGTACGGTGGCTGATCCCAAAATGTCTAAAACTATTAAAAATACCACAAAAAAAAGAAAAAAAAAAAGAAAAAGAAAAAGAAAAAAAAAAAAAGCATTATTGTGACCTCCTTCAAACAACTACAAAACAATATAATCGCTCATTATACCGTATCATGCAAATACACTTCAAAAACCACGGGAACCCCAGGGTGTTTGCCACACAGACACAGCGAGAGAAGGAAGGATGAAAAGAGTTGGACAGAATTTCTATATGAGCTGCTAAATTAAGAAATGACTCTGTGTATGCACATGTTATGTATCAACTCTTGTCTTTTACCCAGAAAAGAATGCAGATCACCACAGCACGTACAGGACACAGAAATACATCATACATCTCCACACACTCACATATTCAAAGGTTTTATGTTTTAAAAGTGTTAAGGAAAAAAACAGTGCAACCCTTTATGAACTGGAGTTAACTTCCTCGCAGATGTGGAGGTATTGGCTTTCCATGGAAATGCTAAACTCTGTTGCATTAAGTGAGCAATATTTGCAGAGCTTCCTCAAAGTACCCCTGACAAGCACCACAGAATGCAGCACTTTCTGGACTCACTGCTGTGCTATAATGCAAATTATTTTAACATTTGGCTCTGACACCTGCTCTTACACTGGCTATTGATTACTTGGGCTGGATGAGAGAGTAGAGTCCAAAAATTGTGCAGTTTGGGAAACAAAGTGACTCATCCATCACAACACATCCTTCCAAAAGTCAGAAGCTTTTTTCAGTCTTCTGAGCAAGAACTGAGCCCACTTGCCAAATGGGTTCAAACCTATTGCATGATTTCTGTGCATGTAAAAACTGGCAAATGCATGTAAAAACATGACAGACCATCTCATTCAGAGACCTGCTGCAATGACTTACTATCAGAAAGCACAGTTAAGAACATCATACAAATAAATACCTGGCTAGAGAAAGTATAAAGGCAATTTGACCTGCCTTGCTGCCATACTGCTATGCCTCACGGTTCTTAAGGAACTGTATCATAGCCGTGCATGACTCTCTAGGGCTAGAGAAAGACAAGATTTGTATGGACATTTAGATACAGTTTGAGAAAAAAAGACAGATGAGCCAAAAAGAGAGTTGCTGTCTGTTTTCAAATCTTAGTTGTACTAATAAAAGGTATTACAGCTCCTCTACTGTCTCATAATTCTTCACGGACCTTTGCACACAGCTTACATGTTCCCCTTTCTTCTTTTGGCTTTATGTGAGATACAGACATAAAGATAAGGTAACAGAGCAGTTAACGTTAGAGTTGAAAAGCATCATTTCAAGTATTATTTAAAGCACATAGTTCCTACGTTGGTGAAATATCCACTTAGTGCTTTTGCAGACTGGCTGTAATTCCCTAAATGATGTCACATCCACCTCAACTCATAGTAATAGGTTTTCTTTATATAGCTTATTTCCACATCTTCACTCTAACACATGGATTTTATTTCCTATACAGAGAATTACTGTAACGGTCAGTTTTCATTCCCTCCAAAAAAATAAAAATAAATAAATAAATCAGTAAATTTGCATCCTCTGTATTTACATTTTTTTCCTCCTTTATTTTCCCAAATGCCTACCTATTGCAATGTGTCTGGGTAAGCTTGCTGTATGCTTTACTATCAGAATCTTTTAGAGTGAAAAAAATGTTAATATCAGCACATCACAACTTGCTTGAAAATTACATTGAGTCAACTGTCACTGTATGAATTGTAACAATAGTAGTATTGTTCTTCTAGTTTTGTCCCTTCTTCCCATCAGCAATTTCGTTACTGAAGAATATTTCAGGTGAATCCAAGTAAACCTCACCTGTCAAATGTTTGATCTTGCTTCTAGTTTAACTACAGATCTGGTGAGGAAAGAGTGCAGCTAGGTGGCAGTGTGCCAAACAAAAGAATCAACCCAAAATGACGATTTCTAAAGATCCATAGTATGCCCTAAAAAGCATGAAAACCAGAACAAAAACAAGTTAACGACACATAATCCATAATATCATCGCAATTGACAGGTTATGGCCCTGTGGTAAATTGTTCCATGGTACTTAAACTTCTGTATTTCTTGATGGTTCTAGGAGTGACTCTGTCCTAACCATTCCCCGTTTCAGGTACCATCATTTATTACTATGTAAAACAGAAATGGTCCTGTCTGCCTTGGTCTGAAGAACATTGTATGGCTTAATAAAGTGATATAAATACATGTGTTAGCCTAAGATCCTCACTGAAACAAGCTAAGTACATGATGCAAATGTGAATGTATACTGACAGGTAAATGGGAAATTGGACGCAGTACATAGCCTTCTGTCGTACAAATAAAAACCCTTCATAGTGATAGATGTTAAAAGGCATACATAATTCTTCAGGGCTGGGCAGAATAAAAGGACAAAAATCAGGTGTCCTGCAAACGGAAAAAAGATCTTTCTGCAGAGATCCCTGGGCAGAGCAGCCCTGCTTTACAATAGCACAGCCTAAGGGCTAATGGAGCTTCACACTTGCCTAATGAACCCCTTCAACATAAGGACTTCCAACACGTCCAATGAAGAATTTGTTCTCCCAATGGGCAGAAAAAGAAATTCCACCCTGCACAATAGCTTTATTTTTTCCACAGTCTAACCACATGGCTGCACTTCCTTCTAGGTACTTACTCATCATCCATAGACACAAAAAGAAGAAACATGATATATTCAGCTGTAAACTACCTTGTCCTTCCCTGCTGTACTTTTTTACTTTGGTATTCTGTTGGACTTGACTTAATATTAAAGCACTAGCTGCTACCTTTGCTAGTGCAGAATCTCTTAATGTTTCTACTTTAAACTCCATTTTGGCTGGGACATCCAATGATTTCAGGATTAAGCATAAATTTCCATTGCTAAACGCTTTAGCCACACTCTTTTTTTTTAATCAGTTCATCCAGTCTAAGCTTACAAAACAGAAATAGAAGTGAAAGTTTCTTTTTACAGTCCTGTATTTTAAAGCCAGCATTCACATAAAATCTAAAGTCTGTCATGCTGCAATTAACGATCTGCCCAAGAGATACACGTTAAAAATATATCTGCTGTGTATTCTTGGCCTATGAATTGGTATGCTCTTTGTTATGCTAACAATTCATAACACACTGTTTTGTTTATGAGTACATGGCACTCCAGAAGCATATTTTGTATTGATAAACCTGAAGCTGGAGGGTCATCACATTAACACAGTCAGAGGGCAGTTTGCTTTAGTATAAGGAAGATAGGAAGAGATTCAAGACAACCCTTTGCTGAAACCCCTCAGGGTTTTTTTTTACTACCTTGGTAAAAGCTAAAGACTGCTGATGGGTGCACTACAGATGTCACTCCAAGTGACCAGGACATTATGCTGAGTGTCAGAACCTGCGGAAAATCCAATGGTCCCAAAGGCGTTTTGAAACAAAAACAGCAATTCCCTAAAACATTACCAAACTGACCGATGATTTTCCTTTTCTCTTTATGGAGAACCAGAGACCTATAAGAAACATGAAAAGAAAATAACTGTAAAACCTAATTTAAATGTATGGAGGTAAGAACAATCCATAGCTATTCCTATCACATCCTTCTGTTAATCTTCAAGATGCTCTTTTTCAAAAAAAAAAATTTAAATAAAATAATAGCATATTTAATATATCAAAGAAAGTCACTAGCAAGACAAATGTATGCATGAAAAATAACCACTCAAAGGAAGATACTTACAGTTAAACCCCACTATTAATTAATCCACTTGTCCGTCTTCAGGTATCTTGTGCAAGGTGATTAAATCCTCTACAGAAAATGAACAAGCAGCACACTCTTCGCTTTCTAGAACAAAATATGCGTGTAATGGCCTCAGGTTATATATATACTACTTCCCTGCAGTTATGAAAAAGATTTGCTTATTTGTTAACTAAAACTATTCAGATGTCTTTTGGCAGAGTACGTTAATGACTCTAATGTCATGCAGTACAGATGCCTAAAAGAACTGTTTCACTCCACAAGAGAGAAAAATATTCACAATTTATCAAGCCACTGGCATATATCTATTCTGCACAGCATGAAATCTCTTAAAGACCATGCAGTTTAGAAACAAAACTATTGCTGCTTTGCAGTGATATTAGACAGGGATAAGGAAGTCTGAAAACTGGGGGTGAATGGGTCTCCTGGACAGAGATCATAATACATAATGAAAATTGATTCCTGCAGAACTTTTCTCCTTGGCCATTTCTTCCTGTAAATTTGTGCTTTCAACCACTGTTCTTATTAGTTTAGGATACAGTGATGCTTGGGGAAAAGCTTCCCAGCAGCCCCGTAGGCCTAAATCTACAAAACATTCTGGCCTAACTAGCAAGACAGCAGATTCCTTCTTTATTAATTTAACTAAAGCACTTGAGCTCCAGCGCAAGGTCCTTCTGCTGCTCAGATTACACCAAAGGATGGTCCAGCGGTGGGAAGAGCGATTATAAACTGGGTAGCATATAAAAGTGTGCATTTTGCTGTCCTTTTCATTAAGCTCTCATTTCAGACTTAATTGTAAATTCAGAGACAGTATAGCTGAAAACCTTCAACTAACGCTCTCCAGTGCATACCAAGTAGCCTGACCAACCATTTAGTCACCGGTTTGAACAAGAATTGGGCTGGCACTTGGTTACTAATCTGGTAGGTAGTCTCTGGTAGGTAGGTAGTCTCAAATCTGGAGCTTGTGGCACAATTTGGAGAGAAAAGTGATTTTTAAAAAAATCACGTGGAGCAAGAAAAAGGTTTAAAATTTAGTGGTCACCAGTACCTTTGGTATCCCCAGTTAGAGAGGAGGTTGTTGAAGGCCTCTTTCTGCACAGAGGAGGTGGTGAAGTTACAGAGGAAGGAGGTCGTGAAGGCACGGCCAGGGGAAGCTCTGGCAAGAAGGTGGGTGCAGGACAGCCCAAGAGCTTTTGGTAGCACCCTCACAAGTTAGCTTCCTTGGCAGATGTGCTTGGGTAAAGGATTGGAAGATCTTTGAGAAATGATTGCAAGCGTGTGATTAAAGTGAGCAGGAGTGGGAATCTGGTGGATCCCAATCTCTCCACAGCTCATGGCTGGCCAAGTTGCCTTGTGAGAAGCTGGTGTGATGGGGGACTACACCTCCCTTCCACCCCAAACAAGCACCTGAGCCACCTCAGCCCCTTCCCCAACATTTTAACCGGGGAGGGGGCAATGAGCGGACGGGGCAGCATGTGGGGGGAACACAGCAAAGTGCCACACCGCGGCAGGCGGAGGCCAGCCGCCATTCCCGCCGCCTTCCAGAAACGCCGACCGCCACGCCGAGATCCCCGCCCTGAGGCGAGCCCCGAGGCACGGCGGCGGCGGCCGCGGGCCCGGCGGGCGGGCGAGGAGGCG
>NC_048893.1:38072924-38322975 GCF_011077185.1 Oxyura jamaicensis
CCCGCCTCCCCGCCCGCCCGCCGGGCCCGCGGCCGCCCCCGCTCGCACGGCGAGGCGGGCAGGGCCCGTCGCTGTTCGGCGGGCAAGGCTGGGGCGGCGTCAGCGGGAGCGCGGTGCCGGCTGCAGGGCTTTAAAGCAGCGCGTAAGCCGCGATGCTACCACAGACAGCGGCGCGGCGGCGGCGGCCGCAGCAGCTCCCCCGAGCCGAGCGGGCGCCCCGCGGCTCCCGGCGCTCCCCATGGCGGCGTCCAGCGCCATCTTCCTCCTCCTCCTCATCCTCCTCGCCTTGTGCCCGCAGCGGGGGGCGAGGGGCAGCGGGCAGCGGCCGCGGGGCTGCCCGGCGCCGTGCCGCTGCGAGCAGGAGGGCATGCTGCTCCGAGCCGACTGCTCCGACATGGGGCTAACGGCCGTGCCCGCAGACCTCAGCGCCTTCACCTCCTACCTGTAAGTGGCTGCGGGACGGGGGCGGGGGGGGCCGGCCCCGGAGGTGACAGGAGGGCGAGCGCCCGGTTCGCAATAAGTTCCTAATCGCTTCTTAATCATCCGGGGGCTCCTAAAGCGGCTCCGGTGCCTGGAGGGTCGCCGCGCGATGTGCCGTCCGGAGGGCGATGGGAAGCGGTTGCGAGAGCAGCAGGGCGATCAGGTCCGCGGGGACGTTGTCTGCACCTTGGCTTCCCGGGACGCGGCTTTGAACTGCGGCTGCTGCCGATTTACTTGTTAACGCGTCTCCCCTCGGGCTGCCGAGAGCCGGGCAGGTGGCCGGGCCCCGCCGCAACCGGAGCCGAAACCGGAGCCACATAAACCGGAGCCTCAGCCCGAGCTGGAGCCGGAGCCGCAGCCCGAGCTCAGCCGCCAAGCTCCTGCGTGAGGGCATCGCCAGCAGCCCGCCCGCTGCGTTCGGCAGCTCGGTTAATACTAAAGTATATACATATATTCTTATTTTTGAGAAGGGTCAGCCTTCAGGCTCTCTTGGTTGCGTGTATTGGAAGTGCTGATGTGAGGTATTCTGGTGGTCTTCGTGCTGGCTTCACGCAGGTCCTTGTGGCTGCGTTTCCAGGGGTTCTGTAGTGGAAGGCTTCTCCTCCACGTCCCACACGCTGCGGGTCGCAAAGTGTCCATCCATCCATCTGTCCGGCGGGTTTGGCTGGCTGTTGACATCCTCGCTACTATGGTTACTGTAAGGATGGTTCATGGGACTGTGTGCCTGCGGTACTTCGGTGATAATTCTCACTCGCTTCTCCGTTAACGCTGCTAATTCGTCAGAGGACATAAAACACGGCGCATCTGAGAGAGCAGATGAAAGTCAACTAGAAATGGCCTTCCTAGGAGAAGGGCAAACAGGACAGCATCGGCGAGGTAGAAATAAGATGCCACCAATAAAATGTAAGTTGTAAGTATACGTTAGGGGAGAGCTTAGTTCAGTGGAAATAGTGGTTTAGAGAGGACGTGCAGCTGAAAGTCTTTTCTAAATATTGTACACATAAATACCGTTTTGAAATTTATCTTAATATAATCGATTTTAGCTTAGTTTATGCTGAGCGTTTCAAAGTCAAAGCCATTAATAATGTTAAAACTCCATGTTATTTAAAGACCACTTATAGAAGAGCAGAGCTTTGGCTATACACAATAAAAATACAGTCTTTAAGATATGTACAGAATTCACCACCGGTTTCTAACGTATCAGGTGAGGATTTGGGGTATGCACAAGACCCAACACTTTTTGGTGCTTTGGAAAGTGGTAACCAGACAGATAGGTACTGAACATACAAAGGCATACTTAAGCTGTACATGTCCCGTGTCAAGCAGATGCCTTAATTTCATTATTGCTGGGAGGAATGCTAAAACTGGAAAAAAAAAAAAAAAAAAAAAAAATTGAGGATCTACTGCTTGACTGTTTTATGAAGAAAAAGAGAACATAAATATGCACAATTATGTCAAAATACCACTGGTGTGGACTTCTGCTGTTCAAAAGCTATATACCTCCAGTAACCTGCTTCTAAGCAGGACTCTAATCTGGTACATGCTTTTATTTTTAAATCCTCTTGTCCTTCAGCAAGGGAATGACTTTCTCCAGTCAAGAATTCTGTGCTCTTCCATAACACCCTGAAGTGTAAAAACTCCACTGCAGGACAGGCAGACTTTTACATGACCAAGACTACATACATGCAGTGTAATAGTCAAGTGGGTTAAAGACTGGTGCATCCAAATTTACCAGGCTGTTATTCTTGGATTGGTCAATTATTGCCTAATTATGCAGAGCTGTAGCTCCTGCCCGCCTTCCGTAAAGAGCTGTCAAGTCTCGTTTTCTGTAGATGGCTAAGCAATGGCAAATCTTAAAACATTCTGGCTTGTTATAGAGATGTTTCCTTCTTTGAGGTTGGTAGTGGCCAACCAAATCTGTTTTTTTTGTTTTTTTGTTTTTTTTTTTTTTTTTGGCTTTGGGTTTGTTTTCTTTTCCCAGCAAAACAGAAATGTCTTTTTGCACTGTGACTATTTCTGCTTTAGAACACAGTGGGAGATTAAAACCGTTTTAAACACATGGACTCTCTTTCCAGCAAAGAACGTCCTCTCTAGTAGATTCCCTTCTTGTACAGTATATAAATCTGGCCAAAAACTGTCTGTGGTATTACCTTGTGTTGTTAGTTAATATAGCTTTATTTCTTAATTTCTGTCATTCTTATCTTATCTGAGGCACCTGCATAGAAAACAAAAAGATAAATGATAACTTGGTGTCCACTGGAAATTGTGTGAAAAATTGAAATGCTGAGACCATTAAAGTTTGTTTGATGCTGGGACAAATGTGCACAGATCATGATATATCATAGTGGCTAAATTCCATGTGTTTCGTATGAAGGTGCTCTTGCAGCAGAGCTAAATGTAGTCTACAGCTGGACCTGTTACATGCTTCTTCACTCTCGTTTAAAGTTGCAATTCTTGCCCCCCCCCAAAAATTTTTTTTTTTTTTTTTTTTTTTATCAGTTATGTATCTACTGCCATGAACTGTTAGACTTTTTAAAAGCAGACAAGGAGAATCTGAGAGTTTCTTTCCATTTCTTCTTCATTTACTTTTAGGCTAACTAATGTACTCAGTGTATGTAATGCAATTCCTGGTGGCATTAATGTGAATTCCGTGTGCTGATGAAGGGCAGCACCGAGTCTCTGTTTCAAATTAAGAACTTGTCACTTTCTTATCAGTACATAGTGAAAGGAAGAAGCCAGGATCTACAAGTCTTTGGTACACGGGATACTCATTAATTCTCACACTAAGCCTGTGAGATAGTGAAGTATTGTTACCAGTTAGTGTCATGTGGAAAACGGAGGCAAAGAAGGGCTTGCTCAAAGTTATGGGTAACATTTACAGCAAAGCCAGTAATTAAAGCCAGAATGCCTTATCCCTACGCCATTCTTTCACCACAGGCTCAACCTACTTCTTCTAAATATATGCTCATTAAAAATAGTGTAAAATCTGCCAACTCATGCTGAAGAATATTTAGTATGACAAGCATAAAAAAATCTTTTCATATGTCATGTGGTGACAATACAGATGATAGCTCTTAAAGATTTTGAGGGTCTTTGTTATGTGCCTGGATAGTACAGAAACAAAAATGTATCATAAATGCCAGTGTCAACAGCTCAGATGCAACGTTCTTTGTGATCAAAACCTTTAAGTGAGGAGGCTAACATGAAACCCTTAAGAGGAATATTTTCATAATGTTATCGTCTTGGATTGACATAGATATGTATGCATACATGTATAATTATTGCAGGCTACGGTACGTTGCCCTTTCCATTACGGTTTACTTAATGAACTATTTTGGGATAAGTGTTAGTTACATTTTAAAAGGTTTGAGTACATTGTAAATATGTGTAGTAACATTTTGAAAACTACGATTCATATAATTTGTAGTTCTTCATAGGAATAGCTTGTTAAAAAAAATTATTTTCAAAACTATGGTAACATCGATAGTATAATAGTAAAGTCTATGAAGATGGTAAAGACTATGAAGAGGAAATTACTGCATATTAGAAGTTTTATAACATAGTCCTCAAATAAATTCTGGTCTTCTGCTTCATTCATTTCCATAATACTTTGTTTGATAATAATTGTTACTGTAAACTTTTGAGGATGTCTGAAAGTGTTTAAGAGCACTTAGCAGAAAAAAAAAAAAAAAAAAAAAAAAAAGAAAGAATTTTGGAAAAAAAAAGAAAATACTTAGTTCTTGAAGGTTAAAAAGTACATTCCCATAAACTGTCTTCACGAAATGAGACGTTAGTTGTTTCTGTGCCAGAAATACCCAAAAACTTGAAGAGTAACTCTTTGGGGGTAAATCTGCACTATTTTAGTCATTCTTACTTCACAGTGCAGGCTCAAGTTTTGTCTGCCTCATTATCTAAAACACTGTAAGAATGACTGCAGTGTCTCAAAGAGATTATATAGCAAGGTATCTTCTTACGCAGAAGCAAGCTTTACAAAGTCTCTTACAACTTTAAGATCCCTTGACAAGGTTTAGGTGTTAGGTAGCTAATAAAATGTTAAAATGTTTGCCTTTTCTTAAAAAGTACTTCTATACATAGCTACAAACCTTATAAACCTTTTTTACCTTTTTTTTTTTTTTTTTCTTCTCTAGTTGAAATAAATTAAACATTTGCCATGTGGTTTCAGTTAATAACCTGAGTCTCTTCCCAGTTGGAGATGAAGGTGAATCCAGATTCTGGGTTTAGAAATCAGTGTTACATCCCCTCTTTGATAAGACCATGGGGCATTTCCTCTCTGCTGTGGCAATAATAGGTATACAGAGGTAAATGGTACACATAGATAAATTTGAGGTGCATAAAAACTGAAGAAGTAACAGACTGTAAAGTTGATGTTCACCAGATTTCAAAGGGTTTGCTTTACATTTCAAATCATAATACATCAACTCAAAGTTAGTTTATTTGTAAAAAGTTTAGATTTAAACTGCCCTTTAGAAGAGAATGTCACTCTTCCCACTTGAGACTAGAGTCCCAAAAATAACTTTTCACTGCTTTCTAAAGAGCCCTGTGCTGCTCAGGAGGGGCAAAAAGGACTCACGCTACCTCTCTCCTGTGTAGGATTTGCTGCGTGGAAGCACTGCATAAATTGCCGGGGAAAAGGGAGCTGTCTTTGAGCTGGAAGAATACAAGGAGCTGGCAGGGTGAAGGCACCTTCCATTTGGTTTGGTATCTGAAGTGCAGAGGACAATTGGCCGGGCAGAGGGAGCCCGACTCCAGCTGGGAACGCGTGCACTGGGCTGACCTTCCCAGCCAGCATGCCAGCAGAGATTAGGCTTTCCTCAAGTGCTCCCTTGTTAACCCAGTCTTCTCTCCGACGTCATTTGTCTTTCAAACGCTGAAAATTGCTACCAGTTTTGCCGTCCCAATTGCTTGCTTTTATTCTGTGTTTGTTGGCCAAAGATAATATTTCATCTGCATGAGCTGCTTTCGTAATTCTCGACCGGTCACTTGAATGGTCTCGATTAATACAATTTATAGTATTTTCCCTCACTTACTTCCTTGAACTGTCCAGCAGATCTGATTCTTTTCCCAGTAAAATCATGGTAAATAAGGTGTGGTTCCTTTGCTCTGAGTAAGCCGGCTGAGGGCAGAACACGATGTGGTGTTTTTGACATACAAAAACAGCTTTAGACTGGAGCTAGAAGAAAATACCCTAATGTCTTTAAAAAAGAACGAGATGTGATCAAAGCATGCTAGCTCCTCAGAGACTTAGCAATTCATGTGGCAAATCCTTGTTCTGCATGCTCTGCGCCGTTTGCTGGGAAGACCTGAGCAACGTCTGTGCAGTTTTACTGATCAGATGTGAGAAGGTTAATACCTGGAGAGCTATAAAAGAAAGAAATGTAGTAGGGGAAGGCCTGAGATGATGTTACTGTTGCTTGCTGAAGGAGCGCTACCCTCTTCTCTCTCTTGAAATGGAAGTTTAAATGAAAACTACGAATGTCTCGTAATATATGACAGTAACTCTGGTTTTAGACCCAAGAAGCACGCTTTTTGTGTTTGTGTTTGTTTGTTTGTTTTGTTTGTTTTTTCCTAAAAGCCTATGGGCAACAGCTTGAATTTCTAATTCTTGAATTAAATACATTGAAAAAAGTATTAAAGCAGCAGGACCCATTCAGACATAGCATCGTGGAGTGCCTTTGCTGTTTGGAGGAGAGAAACCCATCAGCTGCTGCTCAGAGAGAAGCGAGCGCTCTGGCCAGGGAGCATTAAACTAGGTGCAAGCAACACCTGAAACTCCAAGCAGGAAAAAAAGTAGGATAGCAGTGCAGATCCCCAGGAACTACACAGGATGTCCTCAGTTTGATAAGGCCTTTGCTGAAGCACCTTCCAGTTTCATGATTTTGCTGTGGTTTACTACATTTTTTTAGCTGTGAGCTTTAGGTTTTGGGCGCAGTGGCCTCAGCACTAACTTCCATATCGGAAAAGTGAAGTTGTATTTTCCTGGCTAGACACTGTTGCAAAAGTAGTTATTTTGAAGTGTAGTGTTCTCCAATAGTGATAATTATAATAATCAGCCCCTCCCAAATTAAGATTTTATTGGTAACAAATGGGCTCTTAGTTTGGGCCCAACTGTATGATTTGGCTCCCATCCTGCAAATACTTATCCAGATACTTAACTTTAGTGTCAGGAGTGGTTCCACTGAAATCACATGTGCAAATGTTTGCAGGAGCAAGGCCTTGTGTAATTTTAAAATAATTGTCCCCTTCCTCAAATACGAACTCATTTGTGTGGAATAGTTCCAGTATGATGTTCTGCCACACAGTCTCTTTACACAGCCCAATGCATTATGTATACCATAAATTGTTTGAAAGCCTTTATTTCAATTTTTTTTGAAGTCTTACGTAAAATGTGTATTTAGTTTAATCTAGAAAGCACCGTCTTTCAACCTTGTTATGCAATTGCAAGTAATTTTAGGGACATGTGTTTGATAAAAATTGCTGAAACATTTTGCATCGTAGTATTTCGAGAAAGGCGGGAGGGTTTCTGGCAGGGATACCATACTAGTGTAGGTGCTGGGTAGGTAGGTAGGTAGGCACCTTTTAACAACATGCCCAAAATCTGTCAGTGGGTTGCAGTACAGACAAGTGCTGCTCCCACCAGGGAAAATCTCTTGCAGACACTTGAATAAATGCTTTCTTTTTATTGAGAGCAACCATGTTTATTAATGTTACCTAAGTATTACCTGCTTAAGTAACACAGAAGTAGTTAGTGGATTGGAACTTAATTTGTATAATGATTGTGTATAGACTTAACCCTTTAGTCTTACTTTTTTGTGTGTGCTTTTGTATATATAACTTCTCACATAACAAACGGAATAATTTGTTCATGTTGTTCATTAAGGGGATGTGGAGGGTAGAAAAGTAAAGGTCATGTTTAGCACTAGTTGTTTAGTACTAGTACTGCTCCATTTTCTTCATGTTTTTTGCTGTTAGTTCATTTTCCAAACCCTTCAATCTATGTTGCTTGAGGATGAAAGTTACAGTACCAGTGTTAGACAGAAATAAAATTTCCCTAACTCTTGTTTCTGCAGCAGTAGGCATGTTATGATGCCAGTTGTACCATGCCTTCTGGATCCTGTGATAATATAAATGCTAGTCTAAGTGAATGAGAGAACAGATGTGAGATGATGTCAGCATTAAGAGAAGTGTAACTGCACTGATTTGGCATTCGCTGAGTTTGTAAATGAGTCTCTGTGTGCCCTGAGGGGAGAAGTAGGTCATAACTGGCAAAGAAAACAAGATAAGGCAAAGCTCTTCCTCACCCATCTCTGAGCGTTACCTGTTCTAAGCAGCCTTGATGAGTAACTTGCCTTTGGGTCTTTTATCCCTGAACAGTTTGGCATGGAGGCTGCCTCGGAAATTAAATCTTTCTCCTGGTGGTCTTGCACATGACAAGGTTACAATTATGCATGTGGTGGGGGGCAGGTGAGGTTGTCCAGTGTCCAGAAATGAGATTCATCCTCACAAAGGCATTGAAACCAAAGCCTCTGCAGTGCCCTGCTGCACAGAGGTTGGCATTTTGGAAGCACGAGGGAAGGGCGAGAACTGCTTCTGAGAACAGGGAGAGTGATCGGATAGGGATAGCCAGGATCCTGGTAGCAATTGAATAATAAAATAAAATAAAGTAGAACCTTTGGGTTCTGCTCCTGGATACAGTAATGAAATGATTTACAATGTGAAGCAAGTCATGCAACTGTTGTGTAGTCTGACTTTATGGAATGGCTGAGACAACCACCTACATCTGAGTTTAACCAATTTGGTAGTGACTGATAAATGCTAGAGATCTGTAGATTAAAAACACTTAATGAGGTGCTAATTATGAGTATGGCATGGTAAAATAAGGTGAAAAGCCAAAGGTTTTGTTGTTGTTGTTGTTTCCTCTTCATATGGATGTACGTCTGTCTGCCTTTCAGTTCAGATCATGGTTGCCTACACAGGCTGAACTCGGTGATATATAAGATTCTTACTGGAACAGGTAAAATCCACGCAGGCGCCTGAAAGCAATATTTGACCTGCTGACAAAAACGTACAGGATCCATATGCTTGGTGCAGTGTGGAAGCATCGCCTGCACTCATGCCGAAGTCATACAAAGACAACGATTTGGAAAAGGGCCAAAAGAAGTGCAGGTTCAACTCTGTGGCCTGACGAGAGTCTCAGGAAGTGAATTCCAGTCCTTTGGTAGTGTCCCCCACATAAAGCTTCAATGTATTCACCTTAACCTGAAACAGGCACACACAATTTCAGAAGGATTAACAGAGGGGTTCAAAGTGCATTGCGAAGAGAGCAGGTAGCCTGGAAATCCCTCTGTATCGGCGCCATAGAGTACTGAAATGTGGCTCTCATCAGGCAGCTCAACCGTTTTCAAACCCTCAGGAGAAGTGGCAGTAATGGAAATCACAGTTTCCATTTGTGCCAGGAGTCTGTAATAGGACTTTATAGGGTACAGTTGCCTTGGCATAGGTATTAGCAGAAAAGTTCATGACTAGCTGGCCTTGATGGAGATAACACCTAAGTATAATTGTGATGGGGTGGTGAGCGTAGGTTTGCAGTACTGGTACTGTGGTTTGTTTTGTTTTGTTTTGTTTTTTTAGTTGAGTGTGGAGCACAGTGAAAGTGTAATTGGGAGCAAAATAAGGTGCTCACATGGTGTTATTTAGGCCAGCACTGACAAAGGACAGTGTGAAAGCTCATGATCCTGGGAACAGCATCTGGAAAGGCTTTAAGTTTCCCAGCATATGGAGACTACACATCTGACCTGTTGCCTGTACATACGTAGAGCAGTGTGAACTGCTGAGTGCCACAACATTGCTTCCTTCTGGCTAAGGTAGGAGATGTGGAAAGAAAGGGCATGACAAGCATCTTGGAACATCCTGTCCGTCTGAAGGCCAGAGACAGCATGGCCCGTAGCTGAACGGGTTCTTGAAATCTTGAAGCAGATGTCTTTAGAGTAAAACAAATGTTTACTGAATACTGATAAGGGGAAAAACTTTAATCTGGAATAGAAAAAGCCATTGTGTAGAAGCAGATACTTGTGGAAGAATATTATCATGGAAGTATTTCTTGGGTTATTTGGATGGAATATTTATAATAAATCATAAGAGGGAGTGGAGAAAAAAGGCACAGTGCCAGATTCATCTCTGCATGTCCCTCCATGTGTGCAAGTCAATACTTATGCCAGGAAAGACTTCGGGTAATTTTTTTCTGTGCATATACTAACAGAACTAGCCTGACTCTGTGGAATTGGTACTGCTAAAATAAATTCAGTTTGAAAAATTCAAAGTCTTTAGACTTTTTATCATTAATGTAATTAAAATGAAGCATTAATTTCAGTTTTAATGTGCCAGCTCTTGAAGGAAAAAACTTAATGTGTTATTACTGTGTAGGGTGTCTGTCTTTCTGAAACAAATAAAAGCCAAAATTGTTTTTAGGAAAAGAAAAAAAGATTTAAATCATGCAGCCAAGTGATCATTGCTGTGTCGTTTGTGTCAGGATGTGAACTCTGCCAGGAGAGTTGTATTATATCATGGAGTTGTGGTCAACTGTACAGACTTTCCAGCAGTTGGAGGAAGGTGGGATCTTCTTTTATTTTCCATTTTTTTTCTTGTTGTGAAAAACACAGCAGATTTTTCCTGCAGATGCTTACATAGCACTGTGATATATTCATTATATCTATCACAGACAGATACCATCCCACCAAATAGAGTTATCAAAATCACATTTGTCCTTGCATTAATGCCTCAGCTGTTCTCCCTTCAATGGCTGTCTCCGGTCAATCTGTGAAGAATCCTGTAAACCTGAAGCCAGATGTGGCCTGTTTTCTACATTTATCATCAATCATGGCTGTAGCGTCTCACAGGCATGTAGCTCTGTGTTCCTGCCTGCCTGACCATAGGGCACTGCTGTACGAGCATCAGATTTCACAAGGAATTTGCAATATCCAGATTCACTGGATGGTGTTATTTACAGTGTTCTATCTCTGGGTGGGAAGTATAGAGGGAAATGCTGCGTGCTTTCAACATGCTCTTAGTTTAATCTATGCTGATAAGGGTTTGTGGAAACTTAATTATGAACCAGTTCAGTTCCCATTGAAAAACTGCAACTTCTTAGGATCATATGGGATCAAGTTCCTGGCATGTCCCAGTTAGTTTTATTATAGAGGTTTCTGTTGGGTCGTGGTGAGCCTAATCAAAAGCAAATTATTCACTCTTTATCCAAGTATCACTGTATGTTGAGTACACAAACAGATTTGTTTTTCATATTTGGCAAATGAATAATTGCCTGAGAACACAATGAGAGTAATTAATGGTAAATTATATTCATTAGTGGTTTTGTTTATCTCAGTGAAGAAGGCTTCCGCTAAAAGTGTTTGCAGCTTTCCTAAGGCAGCATTAAGGTGGTTGTTCAAAAATATATACTGATCGATGTCAGACCATAAGAAAATAAGCACTCTGTGTGTCATCGTGGAGCAATATGAATCTGGTAAATGTCTGGATGTCCTAGCCACAGGAGAATAACAGAAAAACATTGAAAATAATAATAATAACAAAACTCCTTGGCAGCAAAGCCTGATGTCTCTATTCATTGAGCTAGTAATATCATTACTAACGTTAAAGGTACATGAAAGACACGTAACAGTGTGAAACAAATACAGACATGGAATAAGCCTCCTATTTGTTCCCTGACTATAACATAGTGTGGTTTATCAGAAGTGATTCCAGAAATGAAAACATTTGGTAATCTATCATTTATTTCCAAGTGTAGACATTAATCTGAGTGTCCCTCTCTGCTATCAAGTCCATCACAAGGAGATGCCTCGGACCAGCACTCCCCAGCGTGGCTCCTCAGAAGATGGCTGTCTGACAAAGCGACTGGTGCATTTGCTTGCTGTTTGACTCGTGGAGCAGCTCCTGGCTTATTAGGCAAAGCAAGGTGTTCAAAGTGCGACAGACAAGCTCCTGCATCGGTCCACTTGGGTGCAATTACCGCAGGCCTGTTGCTACTGCTGCGACCTTGGGTGCACTTGGGGAACATGTGGTGCAGGCCTGTGTAAGCTGACCCAAAAGGAGCAGCCCAGGGCTGCGCCAGGTGGGAAGGATGACACACAACAAAGGGATCTCGGCATTTTTCTTTATGCACCATGGCAGCATTATTGATGGAGCTGAAATGTGAGGTGGAATTTCGCAGGAGTTACAGTATGCAAGAGGCTTTGAAGTTGCATACTAAGGTGATTCTACAGGGATGTTTCAGTGCATATCATTCTTGAGTATTTTAATGATGTAATTTATATATGTTTTTCTCTTCTAGTTAAAATAGCTTTGAATAGTTTGTCATAAGCCATGGCAGATACAAAAAAATAAGTTAACTGTGCACAGGGACTGATCTCTGAGCATGGGGATCTAACTGTGGAGAGAGAAGCCCCAACAACATTCAGGTATTCGAGCTCAGTCTTTCCTTACACATCATAACCTATCTGAATAGATAATGCATCTCAAGTAAAATAAGAAGTTTTATTTGTTATTAATATTTTAATTTATTTAATATTCATAATCTTGTTGACAGGATTGTCTCTGACCATCAGATTTAGTAAAATTATATAATTATATATTCTGATAGGCAAGGTGCTGGTTAGGTTTGTTGCTGTTTTCTGCTAGCATGCGATCATACACTAAAAATTGTTACAAAAGCACTCAGAGCACAAATTGTATTAACAGAGTACATTGGGTATTAACATAAGAAACAATGGATAAAAATTCAAACTAGACAAAGAAAAGTACAATTAGGCCATGGGGAATAATCTCTTTAAACATGTAACATTGAATAGCCCTGCAGCTTCCTTAAAATAAATAAATAAACGACACTTAACCTTCACACTGTAGGGAAACAAATCTGAGATGTCAGCGTGTAAGCATATACATGAGGCTGAGTGATATTCTGAAGTGAGTACATGATGTTCTGAAATGAATGCAAGATTGATTTTAATACCAATTCTGTACCTCTTGCTGCTCTTGCAGTATTTCACAGAGCGCATGATGCAGTTCACTTTGAAACACGCTGATTAAGACCAGTTTCATAAGGGATATTGGAGCAGAATTTATGCTGCTTCTAAAAGCCAGGTTTGGCAAGGACAGCTCGAGGTTCCTTTTGCCATTTTAAAATATTTTCCACTGTAGGTTACTTAGGACAGCAACACATTTTACAAAGAAAGTAGGAAATGCCTAAGGCTGTTTTTCAGAAAAGCAGTCAGCTCACAGCTATCCCGGGAGCTACTCCGCTCTTTGGAGCTGTCAAGCAGGAACACGAGAAACTTCCATCGGCTTCTGAGGAGGCTTGCCATATTCTGCTGTCAGCCTGCCTCTGAGAGGGATGGTTACTTAGAGGCATGTGAGCTGCATCCACACTGATCCCCAGCTGCGAGAAGTTAGTGAAGCAGTTCCTGAGCTCTATTAAAAATGATCAGGATCTGCCTGATCTATTGATTTAGTTCTGTAGTTGAAATAATTGCCTTTCCCTCGATCTTAAAAGACTTTCATCTGTCCTCTTAAACCTTCAGTATGTAGAAGACCTGACAATATAACTACAAGCTTTGTTAGTTCCAGATAAATGTCTCCAGTAGAATGATTGGATTCATTAAACATAGTGTTGTCTACTTTCTGGAGACAAACAAATGCAGGATAATGCAAATGCTTGCATCTTCAGGTTAATTGCTTTGGCTGCAATGCTTCTGGATGGTGCAGAAGCTCTACACAGAAGCTCATAAATTCTTATCCTCTATAAAAAGTGTAAAATGCAGAAAGATACAGAAGTCAGTGTAATTTTTCTTAGTATGTGAATCTTTATTTCTATCAAAGTAGAAATACTTTAATAAATTAAATTTTCCCTTAGATACCAAGGTATCTTACATACATGGGAGTTAGGCAGTTACATACTTTTGGATAGAAGTGCAGAACTAGCTTTTTTGTGTTTGGAAGGAAAAAGAGATTATGATGTAATTGGTGTGACATAGGTAATCCAAATGCGGGAACTATTACCTCCATATTATCTCCTCAATGCCTGATCCATTCCTAGTAAGCCTGTGTTCACTCTCTGCATCTGTAAGTGCCTATGCTGCTTTTAAGACCTCTATCCTCACCATCTTTAAGCTATTAAAGTAAGAAAGAGATGCCTTACAACGGAAAGCTAACAGCTTATTCAGACTTCTCAGTTGTTGAGTCTGAAGTACATTTCTTACTTTTTAAGACATCAGCTGATAAGATGAATATCAGAAGATTATTTCTTTTGCAAATTACAGTTGGTAGAACATAAATATATTTGTGTGCTTGTATGCAGGCTGGGAAAGAGGTTTTGGCAAATAATTTATTTTTACATTAGTTTTTATATTCTATATCACTTAAATGTGCCTGACACTCTCTTGGAGATCTGCAAACCTATACAGCCATATCGCTTAAAGGCAAGAGCGTGACTGTATGTGTACAGGCAGTGGAGAATAAGACAGCTGTCTAAATTTGATCCTCAAATCACTGATTAGTTTTCTGTCACGTTCCTAGGTTTGTCCTCACATGGAAGTAGATACTTTCAAATAAATGCAAAAACTGAATTGTCTTGTTATCACAGGGAACTGTGTAAGCTCTGGTAACAGAGAGTCAGATTATTAAAGTCTACAAATTATAAAGCAATTAAATGGGGAAAATCAGCGCTGAATTATTAGGCAAGCTGTATTTTTAAAGGAATCAGACCAAGATGATTAAATCTGTAACAGCAGCCACGCCTAGCTGTTTTGGAAGATATTTAATTACTACTACCTTTTAAGTAAGAACAAATCCCTGTGTCCCATGGTATTTTAATATACTTGTGAATATTCGTGTTCCTGAGAGCATACTGATCCATCCTAACTGCTGTCAAAATATTAATCTCAGCTGCCCCAAGATAATAGTTTTTGACAGCTGCAAATACAGTGGTTTTTAAAGTTTTTTTTCATGGTTAAATACTGATAGCTTTATTATCAGAGGAACCTGTTATTAAGAGGATTGTTTCTCATTTTGAAGAGTATATATAGGTATAGTTTAACAATCCTTTTCATCTTCTCTCTAAACAAAACAGTCAATTTTTTTTTTTTATCCTCTTATAGTGAGTTTTTTTTAATTGTTTCAAGTAAGTATTCTCAACTATAGTGGATATTCAATGAATACCTGGTGATTAGCTGTTTGTTTTTGTTTGTTTTGTTTTGTTTTGTTTTCCTGATTCTTTGCTCACCAAAATGAAGAAAAAATACAGTAATCCAAAATCAGCTCAGTTGCAGGGGTGTGACCGAGAGCCAGTTTTGGACTTTGCAATAATTGCTGTGCTTGAAAGGGTAACAGGATAAGGATTAAGTGGACATGTTGTCCGTGAGGGTAAGTCATCAAATGCTATAGCAGTGATGGTTTAGAGAACAGGATAGGAGAGAGCAGGGGAAGCTTGATTTATATGCTTTATTTTCTGGTATGTTTTATCCCTACACTTTCTCTTCCGGTTCCGTCAGGATAGAATCTCCTCATACAAAAGCATTAGAAATGAAAATGGAGTTTGGTTGGTTGTTGTTTTTTTTTTTGCAAGCTGTGAAGGGTAACAGATTTAGGACTTGCTAGATCTGAGGAAAAACAATTTAGAAGGAGAGGTGTTCCACCAAAAGTGTACTTCCAAGGTGCCAGCATGTGTGATGGCTCACAGCACTCACAGCTCAAGCACAACTGCTAATTTCAGTTTGCAGGGCAGAGCGCTGGGAAAAGCAATGGCTTTCTGCAGCTGAATGCCTTGAGGAGGAGCCACTCGCCTTTGCTGGTTGATCTTCTGAATTCACAGCACTGGAAGAAGATAGAGCTCAGAATTTTCTGGAAGATTGGATTTGGAATAGAAAACTCAGAAAAAAATGTGGCTCCATATCAAGAGTCCCTCAGCAAGAGAGACAGTTTAAGATGTTCATGTTGCTTTCCTTCATGCAAAGCCAGTTGTTCCCACCCTCCTGCTCTAGGCTTCATCTCCTTTGGCAGTGCCGACTTTGCTCTTTGTTGGGCTGTGCTCCCACAAAGATCTGTGAAATAATCTGGTTTAAAAAGAAACACATTTTTGGTCTTTGAAAGATGCATTTCTCATTTCACTGATCAGTTTTAGAATGTAGCTGCAGAAATGGCCAAACCAGTGGAGCTGAAGGGACAGGGACAACCAAGGGGAGGATGGTCAGCTGCCAAAGGGGAGTGGAAAACACTTCAAGTACTCTTGTACCACTGCAGTTTCCAATGCAGAACTGAAGATAAGAAAACCAAACGGGTAGGTTTTTCTCGTTTTAGATTTATATGTACATTATCCAAACTCTTTTGCTTTTATTAGCTGTTACAAAACAGCTTTTTGTAAAAAAAAAATCATTTTAGGTGCTTATAGTAGGCACAATATAAATTCTGCAGGCTATTCCAAATGAGTCTAGAATTAAGCAAAACCTGCAGAACACAGTTAAACATACGCAGAGCACATGAGTTGGTTTACATGAGTAAAGAGAGAACTTTTCACCCAGACATTGGTATATTAAAACAAACACAAGAGCAGGTCTTGAATTTGTGAGTCAAATAAATACTAAGTTTATACACCAAATAATTTCTAAATAATAACTGGAAAAACATCCCTTCCCCTCCATAAAGATGTTCCCGCAGGTAAAACATTTTGTCCACTTAATGGCAAACTTCACCCAAGATACATATATCATTGGCCCACAGACCACACAAGCCCATGAATGAAAGAAAACTCAACAAATATGAAGGTACAGTTGAAAATATCACCTTATTCTGAAATTGTTATGAAATACATCATCCAGAATAGAACTACAGCAACAGGACTCTAATGATTATTATAACCCTATGGAGAGCAGTATGGCTTGTGTCTATATACTTGACATCTTTTTACAAGCATTATTTCGTTCCTTTTGACACTGTGGCACTGTTATGATGCAATAACAGGAAAAAAGCATTTTAATAAGTGACTACAGCAGCCAATTTCAAATATATTTGCTGTTTTTACCTTATTTTCTGTGCAGAAAAGGAGTATTCTCTTGCATCTCCCAGTTGCCATTGCTTGTTTTGAAAATCAAGCCAAATTCTGCCTTTTGTATGCATTCCCGACAAATATTCAACAAGTAAAACATCTAAAAATAAGGCATTCACTTCTAGTAGGCTATCATCTTACATTTCTCTGGTTGCCCAGAGAAGCTGTGGATGCCCCATCCTTGGAGGTGCTCATTGCCAGGTTCGAAGGAGCCTTGGCCAACCTGGTCTAGTGGGTAACATCCTTGCCCATGGCCACGGGGGTGGATCTAGATGATCTTTAAGGGCCCTTCCAACCCAAGCCATTCTGTTACTTTGTGATATCACTTACAAAAAAAAAAAAAAAAAAAGAACAACATGTAGACATGTTTGTATTTCTAAAACGGTATATATATATATATATATTATATATATAATATATATTATATATATTATAATATATATATATTATATATATTCTCTCTATATATATATTATTTTTTTTTAATTCAGAAATACAAGAAATGATACACTTGGGGCATTAAAGAAAGTATATCTTCATTATAATGAATCATCTCATTTTGTGTCTGGTACAGTAGTCCTGGACCTGTACTTTACATGAATTTTACTATATGACAGGCTTGACGGAACTATTTTTTGTTATTAAGTTTTGTATTTTAACATTTTCAAGCCAGTTCTGTGTTTCTTAATACTAAGTAATAACTCCACAAAATATCTCTTGTAATTACATTCTGTATATATAACATGATAAGGAATTGCATTAAAAGCATAACAAGATAAATAGAGCTGTATTTTGAAACCTTGCTTCTCCTACATGTGTTTAAGGCAAAGAAAACTGCTATACATATTCTTCTGTAATAAGTGTTTCTTAAAATTGGCTTTATTTGTTTTACAGTTTAGAAAACTCTGCTCTAAGGTAGCTTTAAGAGCATGTTCATTTCGTTATCATTAAATCAGCAAGCAGAGCTTCTTTCTGCCATTCTCTGGCAAGATTTATAGGTTTTGGCATGATTTGTGCATCTAGCAGTGAAAGCTCTTGCTGCGTAAGCTAGCAAGCTTGACTAATTCTCAGTTGTGCTAAGTTCATAAACCTATTCTAAGGTTTTAACTTTGACTAAAGATTAAAGGTAATGACTTCATGCTGCTACCTTTGAATATATGATACGCTAACACGGTTATGGTCAGTAAGTGTTCATAAAATATTGAATATAGATTGTGTAGTACATATGTGAAACAATGTATATAATGGGCATTTGGCAACATCCAGCAAACTGTCATTTTTGAGGATTTAAAATGAGATTTCACAAAAGAATTGATACATTAATATTAAACACCCGCATGTATCTGAATGCTTGAAATACTAAATGATAGAACTAGTAAAGCGTATAACAGGAACAAAACATTTGTATTTCATAACAATTTACACTTGAATCAAAAAAGTGAACAATTATGATTTGACTCAATTTGATTTGATTTAAAGCTGGCTTGCTCAGCAAAGCCATTTTAACCTGTAAAGCATTCCAGTCACTACTGGGTTTTTCACCTTTCCAGACAACCCTAGAATCAGTATTCAGAAAAGCCTAAGGAAAGGAGAAAAGAGAGGAAAAAATATTTTCAGCCTGTCTGACAAGACTACATAAAAAGCTCATGATCAAAGGGACTTAAATACACGTTACTGGTGTGACAAACAACATTTTTGTCCCTTTATTAGATTTATTTTTCTTCTGAAAACTGCAGTGGCCAGTGCAGAGTACGTGAAAGAAAGCTGGCAGGGTTGTATTCTTTGATTCCTAATTAACACCTTCAGTCTCAAAAGAGGACTAACAGAAATACCATAAAATGTTGCAGCTGCATTGTTATTCCGCTTGGTTGATTTGTTAAAAGTCGGCTGGGCATTGGCAGCTGCAATAAAGGAAAAGCTCAATGGATGTTTTGTATTGTGCCCACTGAAGTGAAAGAAGGCAACCATTTTATTTTCAAATGGGCAGCTGCATAGTGATGTTTAAATGGAGCTAAATGTGAGATTTACTGTTAATTTATAGTAATTGGTTATAAATAAAGTAGCAGTATAGCTTGGCTTTCATCTATTAAAGACACAGAACCCAAATCGAAGGGAAATGAGTTATGAAGGGTAAAAAGTGAACAGCAAGATACTAGAGCGATAGAAAATGCTGCTTGAAGGGGTTACTTAGAAGGAGCAGCAGTATTTGGTTGTATGGTGTAGCAGCCACCCTGGCAGCAGCTAGCCAAGCCACTCTTTAGATTGTGCTTTGAGAAGCAAAGGTAGGCATCGCTTTGTCCCCCTGTAGTGAAAACAAAAATTTTAATCTGGGATCAGAACCAAATGCAATTCTGCCGGCAGTGCATAGGTTTGTGTTTTGGGTGGCAGAATAAAGGAGGCATTTAACTCTGGTCAGATAAATCTCGCTCACATTCAAAAAATGCAATTAGGGAAATATGTAAATCTAGATGTTTCATCAAATGCTAGCTGAGGGGTTACCAGTTCTTTCCTTGCACAATGACTGAACTAAAGAACTTCAGTGTCTATGTAAGAACCATTGTCCCAGCCCCAGAGCCTGTTGGAAACAGAGTCCAGACTGGCCGTGGGAAATACCTACATATTTGACACAGGCCCCGTTTCTGAGAGAAAAGGGGGTGGAACAGAAAGTATGGAGATTTTACTGTTGCATTCTAATCAGCCATGATCTGCCTAATTTGCTTTGATCAGGAAGATAAACTAATTTTCCTATAGGCTGGATGAAAGTAATTAGCAATCCAATGCTTTCATGTTTTTGAAAGGGGTAAAGAAAAGAAGAGCAGAAATTGTAATGGTGGGAGCAAAGTACATCTTTTCGGCTCATCTGAAAGCATTGTTAGTTGAAAATAGGATGGTGCCATAAGAGAGAGGCCCTGATTAAGGTGGTTTTATGAGCTGGGGTGTCATTGTACACCACAATCTGTAATGCTATGCAGCTAGCAGCTAACAGTTTCTGAAAATCGGTTTAACATGAGTTTTAATATATTTAGATTCTGTTCTCTTTTGTGGAAAGGGGATATCCCAGATAAACTGTACATCTGCCGGTCACTGAGGACGCTGTTTGATTTCCCAAGGTATTTTGATACTTCTCCGCAATCGTGGTGGAATAACTCAATGGTTAATTAAAGTCTGGATCTGCTGCTGCCATAAGACTTAAAGATTTCTAAGTAGACACTGTGAAAGCAAAAAAGCCCTAGCCATAGCTTAAGCCAAATTGCTGGATGTCCTGCCTCCTGATTCTGTTACAGAGCAGCTGTGCAGCTTTGCAGACCTGAGCTGTGGCTGTCAGCCTAACATACACTGTGGTATAGTGTACCTCAGGTAAGTTTTTTGGGAGCTGTTACTCCTCTTTTCCTTGGCTTCAACCATTCTGTTTAAGTATAAATCAAGATGCCCAGAAAGAGATTAAGTTTCACTCTAAAACCATGAACATGCAGACAGTGTGAAGTGCCAGGACATGGTCCTGCAGTCTTTACCCAGGCAAACAGTTCAGGTAATCTTGCTGAAGGCCATGGGGCACAGAATCCCCCACTTTTAATCCCCATCTTAAAAATGAAGAATGCTCTGGAAACACATATTAACAAGTCTAGGTAGTCTTAAACTAAGAAGTTTTTAAAGGACACGTGTTCCTGTAATTTTTTATGTTTGCTGCCAATCAAAAGTCTGAGGTTCTGTCAGTAACGTGCCTGTTATCATAAAGAGATCTCTAAATTGTTCATCACACATGGCTTAGAAGAAATTACTGAACTCCTTGTTCAGCATTCAGCTATCTCACTCTCACAAACTTGTCTTACCAGGGCATAGAAGCTGTTCTGGGGAGGGCATTGGGGTCTAAAACGCCCATTCCTTGCAGAGGGGCAGACAAACCTAAAAGTATTAGGGCCTCACATTTGCACATACTTTTTTGCTATGCAGTAATAATGCAGAGGAGAATCATGTAACCTTAAGCTGTACTAAATGAAGGTTAAGGATTACGTCTTCCCCCAGGTTTCCCCATTTTGCTATGAATTGAGTAGTGGCAGCCAGCTACAGCCATTCTGCTTAATAATTCTGTCCACCTACCTCTTCATATTGTGAAAGTTATATTTAAAAAGTCAGATAAGCATAAGGATTCTATTTATCGTTTGTGTCTTGGTTGTATTGCAGCCCACAGTCATAATCAGGATTGTGGATCCACTGTGTCACGAACAGTTAAAACACAGAGGTAGGCTCTATAAAAGCTTTCGTAGGGGGAAAAAAAAAAAAAAAAAAAAAAAAAAACAGCTATTTGTGATGAATGGGAAAACATTTTATGGTGTGGATAGAGAAACAGGGGCATATGTTCTATCTCAAAGACGCTCCTATTAAAAAAATAATATCCTTTAAAGACCGAGTTTGGAAAATTAATTTCCCCTGCCGGCAAGATGCATTGAATAGTATTTGCGGGGACAAAAAGTATGTTTCTGTATGATATCACTCTTAAACTGAAGTAGATAACAGATTTTTCAGTTGACTTTTTATCTCCTAAAATATGTTGGCATTGTGAACATCTGCAGTATTTGTATTCCAACCCATGTGATGTCAGCTGCAAAAGCTATGTTAGCATGGATGTGAGAACATGGTCACAAAAATATAAAATGATGGAAGACTTACAAAGAAAAGTAGAAGCATTCATTGAAGTACTGCTGAGAGTTACAGTTAGCCTGGGAACATTTATTGTTTATGCTTAAGGAGGCAGCACCACCTCATAGGTAAAGCACTGATCTGACATTCAGGAGATGTATATTTTCTTCCCAGGTTCACAGTTGTGTTGCTTAGTGCCACAGCAAAATTAGTTCATGTCCCTTTCTAGAATCTCCTCAACTTCTAAATAGCAGCTAACTCTTTCTTTAGGGAGTTTTCTGAAAAGTGCTGCATAATTGAATATTATTGTACCCCCAAAAAAAAAAGTGCAGGAAGGAAGACCTGGTAAGCATGTAATTACTTTTGGCCAGATAAGGTGCTCATGCTCTGAAAATTTCTCCTCAACCCCACTCCCCCTTGCCAGTACAGATCATTCTTGGTTATCTGTGGGCAAAAGTTGCTCCCCTGACACTCCCAGGAGAAAAGATAGCAATTGTGTCTGAGACCTTTCAATTACATCACATTTTCTGTAGGATATGAGCTAGAGTGCAGATCCCTACGTTATGCACAAACCTGAGGAAGGACGAAGTTGCTTTTGTCCCTCTTTCTGACCTACACAGAAATTAGTTTCTTAAATCCTTAGGGTATTTCAGAATCAAAATTGTGAGGAGATAAGAGGATTTGTGACTCCTACAGGAGGAAAACACTGACCCTAATTCTAAAAGTTGTCCTTCTTCCATAATGTTCTGTTCTTTACAAGGCTAACTTTTATTAAAAAAAAAAAAAAAAAAAAAAAAAAACTTTCTTGTGGTAATCTGGAAAATCCAACTCTAACGGTGCAGAAAAAGTTTCACAAGGAATACTTCACTCTCCTGCGATATCACACATTTCCAGTCCCAAAAGATTCAACATTCATTTGAAGTAACATCTACACAGAATTTTTTAGGAAAACGTGTGAGCTCTGCCTGTGTTCCTAACCATCTGGAAAGCATCAGCAAAATGCTGTGTCTAACCTTACCTGAGTACTAACCATACCAAAAGGATGTATTTTATCTAGAGACGACTAAGAATCTGCACGGGAGACAAACCTGCTCCATCTCATTGAACCTAAGGGAATCCAACTACAAGACAGATACCTGCATGAAGCTAGGCTCCCTAAGCTCTACTCTCATGGAACACACCCCGAGTTACAGAGAAGAAAGATTTCAAAAGCCATTAATTGTTGTTACAGACTAACTTCCATTCACTTTTGGTAGGGTTTTACTAATTTTTATTAAATCATCCTTTAAAAGTGTTTTGCATTTGTAGTAAGACCTGTCTGTTTATATTTTTATAAAACAAAGACCAACAATGAAATCACAAGTCTTAAAATATACTGACAAAAGTACAGATAGCTTTTCACTTTCCTGCATTAAAAAAAGTATATATATATATAAAAAACACTTTTTTTTTTTTTAATTAAAAGGAAGACTTGAGTAAACTACCAGGCATGACAGCATACTTCAGAGATTATAAACCTTGTTATATCCATGCAGAGAAGGAATCGTCTAATTCCTTTCCATCATCACTACAATGAATATTATGTACACATTTTATCTTGTAATTCAGTTGTTCCTGAAGTTGACTGAACTGCTGTTCAGCTCCAGATTGGCATGTGGATCTAAAATGCAGATGTCCAGAGTAAGCAAAGTGTCTTACTGTCCCAGTGGTGACCAGAGAGCATTGGAGAGCACTGACCTAAGTCACTTACCTGAAGATGAGATCAATCTGTCTAGATTTGGCTGACTACACCAAGAGCTCGGAAGCCTGTTTCACCTTTTCACCTGTCGACAGCTAACTTAGGGGTGTTAGGAGCTGAATCCCAGTCTCAGAGCTCAATGCAAGTGCCTAAACATAGGTAGCTATGGCACTTGAGTTGACTTCATGTATCCTGCCTGGGCTTCAGATGTCTCTTCAAAAGAGAGGGTCTTGTCATAGAAGATATTTTATCTGCCAGGTTCATGTGGATGTCTCAGGTAACCAAGGATATTTCAGGTTACTCTAGATGCTTTTGCTTAGCCAACTAAATTGAGTTTCTATTCTTTAATGCAGCAGTAGGCTGGAGCTTCATTTAGATATTCTCACATATCTTTCTCTTGCCATTTAAAATACTTCAGGCTATCTGACATGTCCCCCCTGGGATAACTATGAGATGGCCTCTACAGGAAGCACACCTCCTACTGTGGGGAGAGCTGTTTGGAAGCCAGGCAGGATACCCTAACGCATCTCAAGATGTGACCCAGAGATAAAAAATTGGCCCTAGTTTACTTTTAATCAGTGGTGTGGTTCCTCTGATTAAAGTACAAAGTCTTTTCAGTTGATAGCAAAAAATGGAGAGGCACATGTCCACGAGAGTTGATTGTAAGGTAGACAAAAGAAGCAGATGCAAGGTGCGGCCTTCATGCATAGTTGATGTAATTTTACATATATAAATACTTGACAAAAAATTTCCCTTTCAACAGTTCCTGTAGGAACAGGCTATCTGTGTGTATGTATCCTTGTGAGGGATGTCCAATGAATTTCACTGATCCCCAGTTTGGGTGTTCTTGTCATTCATAGTAAATCGTCCACTACGGTGAAAAGGTCTATTTGTTCAAACACTAAGATCTATCTGGATCAGGGAAAAATTGTCAGGGATCTGTTTTGCTTTTTGCCTAGCATTGCACCACTGGCACTTCTTCAAATTTTGCCTGGACTCTCCAGTGCATGATCTCATTCTGTTTTTCTTCTTTTCTATGATGCATAAACACTTTGACCTGATTATTTTAATAAGTAATAGTAATAATGATGATAATAATGCTTTGTACCCTTCAAAATGGTATTACTTATGGGATGCAAAAATGCAAAATGTCAGAAAGGAGGTAACACAGAACTTAACAGGACATAAGAACAGCTTAAATAAAAGTGTGTGTGTATGTATGTGTGAGAGGAGCAGAGAATGTGAGAGCTTAAAGTCTGTTTGGTTTGTCTGGAGAAAACTAAATCAATATGGAATTACACTAAAATGAGGCAATGTGTAACATAAATTATTAAACCTCATAAATGTCTAATTTTTATAAAATACTATGAAATAAAAATGTTGAACTATGATTATTATGAAGTTCTTATCTTTACTTTTAATATAAAACAAACAAAAAGTCTCCTGACATCTGATTAAGGGAAATTTTAGACTGTTTCATTAGATGAAGCAATCAGGTTGTGCTTTAATCAGTTTCATTGTTGAATTGGAAGAAACATACCGTCCGCTCTTAAAATAGTAATGTAATTGTGAAGTTGTCAGTCTGGGGTTCCTATTTGAACTGATTACACTTGATAAAAATAACAAGCCATGACAAATAGAGGGGCTAGGTTTCAGTAATTCACTAAAGAATGTCTCTACCAAGTCTTTGTGGCAAAATGTCTTGTTTGCAGGACAAATGCAGAGTTGAAATAACAACCCATGAATACCACTGGTGAAATGGCTATGTACACAAGGTGAATGCTAAAGTTTTCCCTTCTGAATGGACCTTTTAATCCAGGCATTATCTAGGCTCTGAAAAAGTCTTCAGTGGCCTTACGTACAGATTAATGGGAAAAGCTGAGACTCGGAGTTGGGCTATTTGCAGAAACAGTTTTCAAGATTTACTGATGGTTGACAAATGCCATTTAAGCTTTCAAAGCCATCAATATGCTATTGAAAGGGATTTAGAGGGAAATCCTCCCACTATAGAAGATGAGGACTTTGAAGGATCTCGGTGGAAGCCCTTGGTCTCCCCACCCCTTCAAACCTTTCACTGGCTTCCTTCAGCATATAGAGCCCTGAAACGCGTGGCTATGGGAAAGGGGGGGGAGGTCCCTTTCAAGGGCATTTGTATATAACCGAATGTGCCAATCTGCTTTTGTTCAGCCATGAGAACTGAATAGAATTGTTTCCAGAAAAAGTCTCTTGTGCTCATGGTCAGCTTTTCAATAGGCTTTCTGCTAATAGATTTTTAATATGTGAGCTGGAAATGGCGAAATACAAGTTTGAAAATTTTATTGAATTGAAAAGTTGCCCAGAAAAGACTCTCTGCCCTATAGCATTTGCTAATGATGCGACCATTTCCTTCTTTAGCACTGGCTTTTAAATAAAAGTAGCATCATACATTATACATGTGACAAGACAAATCACCTGAGCGTTCAGTTTAATTATTTAAAATAATGTCCTGTCTTTTTTGTTTGTTTGTTTTTCCACAGACATTTTAAAACCTGTTTCTCTGTCCTTTCTTTTCTCTGGTTATTTAAAAGCTCATTTTCAAACCACATGCCTTTATTAAAAATGTCCACTATGGGATTATGTTAGAAAAAAAAAAGAGACCTTAGACTGTCGTGTTTTTCTTAAAGTGGTTTTAACTTAGGATCAAGATGGCTTGAAGCACTCATTTTTTTCACATGCTGTACTGGATCTGTAGGAATCAAGGTGAAGATAGTGAAGATCTTGGTAAAGCTACACAAGTAAAAAACTGGCAGAACCCGCCAGAGCCTGCGGTCCTTTTAATAACAGCAATATTAATGCATGTGGAGCCATGCAGTGCCATCTTCTTCAACCTGTTGTAAGTATGTGAAAGTGCTGCGATCCAAATCGTTCCAAAATATTGGTTCATCTTCACCCAGAAAGACCTATAGCGATACAGATTATTGTGAGTAGACCTTCTGTTTTCCTGGTGGAGCTGACTGGAAAGCTGAACCTTATGTGAGACAAAAATTGAGCAGAGGCTTGCGAGGAGGAGGAAGGGAAAAACAAGCAGAACCAGCAAATTGCTTTGGAAAGAGAACACCAGGAATTAAAACACATGTACCCAAATAACTGAAGCAGCCATTACAACCAAAACAGAAAAGAAATAAAGGCTTTAACAGTGAAGAATATGCAAGTAAAACAAACTGAGATAAACCACATCCTTACATTTTTGAACCTCCTCACTTGAAAAAAAAGTATAATCATGATTCTGTCTATAGCAAATATGCCACCTTCCTCTCCTTAGTGATCCAAACCAACAGCATTCTGTCAGATTTCAGAAACAACAAAATAGGAGCTGGAAAAAAATAGGTAGAAATCCTCCTGGTGAAGCCAGCAGTAGGTATTACATTCACTACTCCAGGCAAAGTGATTTGCTGTTGCATGATTTCCACAACTGTGAAATACTGCCTATTGGGTAGAAGCTGGCATTAGACACCGCGGGCCTGGGACAACGTCCTGCTCCCATGGGAGTCACTGGGAGTTTTGCTGCCAACATCAGTGGAGCCAGGTGTTCACCCCCAGGCGCTGCGCCAGTGCTGACATTGACTTGCTGTGTTAAAAGTTGTAAGACATGTAAATAATAGGACGACTGATTCTTTCCAGCGTTTTTATGGCATTTGGAATAGCTAAAGAAAAGGATCCTGGAAAGTTCATTTCATGTGGAAAAAAAAAAAAAAAAAAAAAAAGAGACAGGTGCAGTGAAGGGAACACACATTGCATGTATGCACACAGGTGCAATAGAGTTGGCTCTATTGCCAACTGTTGCTAGTAAAGTGTTACGAGTTTACATTTGTTAAAGTTTTGGTTTGGCTACTGGTGTTTTATAATATCACTCTATATTTATCTCCAAGAAGACCCAGAACTGGTATTTCAAACCTGAAACTAAGATGTAGCAGCAGATGTGTGTGAACAGTACCAATTGATGACTTGCCCTGAAGAGATTTTCTGTTGATCGTTGTAACAATGACAAGAAGTGGTGGGTCACTGGCCTCCAAATGAGGTGGCCAAACAGCAGATTATGTAAACACTGCAAATAAAAGGAAGGAAGAAGGGATCATTTAGTCTAGATTGGAGTCTGCTAGTGCTACTCATACCAAGCGTTAGCCCAGCTGATCTCAGTGGAAATAGTCCTGAAGTATTTTGCCTGCATGTGTTAATTCTGCAGCTCTGATTCTAGATTTATTGGAAAGGGAAAGAAATTATCCTAAGAGAAGACATTTTCATACAAGAAGGAGCACGGCCCTTTTCCCTGAAGACTGTGGTGGTACAACCACATGAGAAACACATGCCAGGCCTGTCAAACACATGTGAGGTCTCTACTGGAGATTTCTCCTTGGCATTGTACATTAGTGCATGCTCAGCACTGCTCCTTGCCCTGAGTTCCTTACAGTTAGCTGAGGTATTTCAGTACTCTGCTGATCTGAAGGACAGCTGTTCGGTTACAAGCAAACAAAATGTGAGTGGAGCAGGTATACATAATGTCAGTATAGGATTAAGGATTTGACATCTCTGTAAATTCAGACTATTTTATACTAGCCCATGTGGAAGTATCCCACAATGAGGGAATTTTGAACACCTCAGGCAAAAAAAAAAAAAAATGAAAAAAAAAAAAAATGTATTGTTTAGAAAAACAGTGTTTTGAAGTATATTATCTTTGTAAGAATCAAGTTATAAATAGTGCTGGCACTTACTATTGCAGAAGTTTTGGTATTCAATCTGTCAGAGAAAAATCTGACAGCTCTGTCATTCCACTGAGCTCCACAGGAGGTGTTGTAAGAGGCTGTCAGCCAGCCAGAAGCTGGCAGATGCAGAGGCCCTATTGTATTTCAGCAAACAAGGTTTGTTAGACATAAAGGGCAAATGTGTGTGTAAAAAAAATCCACAATTATGTATATCTGAAGAAGACTGAGAATATTTACATCCCAGGTAAAAGATCACCCTGAACTGCTCTAAACAAACACAGCCAAATGAAAGCAAAAAGAACAACAACAACAAAAAAATAGTTCTGCTTCACCTTCCTTGTTTGTTTCTCCTCTATACTTTTGCTTGTGGTGGCACAAACAGTGATGCAATCAACCAGCTCAGGAAAGTAATTTGGATTAAATCCAGTTTTTATTTTCCTGCTGGAATTGTTTTAATCCATACCAGTTGCCAACCTTGGTCCAAGAGCATCCTTAAAAGGAATGGATGGTGCTGGGGTGGGAGGGATCAGGAGCAATTCATTTGGTGGCAAAGTTGGCTGAAACCATGTGTGCTGGTAATACGGCATCCATTGCATTGTCTGTGCAATAAAGATAAGATTCTGTACAAAATTATTTCAGCTATGCAACAAAAATAAAGTGAAATAATTCAGAGTAGAGCTCTAGTTGTTATATAGCACAGCATCATTTTCTCTGGTGAAACTCAGATTACTCTTCAACAAGACAAGGTACAGCTAAAGTAGAATAAAAGCAGAAGTGACAGTGCTGTGTTAAAACAAACCCAATTATATACCACCAGTGCATAGGAAAATGGGAACCATGAAGAACAGGAATAGTGAAGAAGCTAACCAGAGTTTCACTGAAAACTCCTCTGAGGTAAGTTACGACCAAAGAGGTGGACTCGGTTTTGTCGATTGAAGTTTTTTGCCATTTCTTTTACCAAGACAGAATTTCACCCAATCTAGTGTATGTCTATACATTGCAATGAACCAATGAACCAAGTTTGTAGCTAAGACAGCTGCTACCTCACATCACACAGAGTAACACTGTGCAGAGACCCTGCATTGTGAAATTAGTACAGTCATAGCAATGTCCTGCTCTAGCAGGGATAATTAGCCATTCTGAGAGTACCTAACATGGTAATATAGCTCCCAGCTCTGGACCTAGCTCACTCATCTGCACCCAGGGGCTCTCTGCACTGTGCAATGGAGCATTTGTATTTCCTGCTCTAAGTGCAGGTGCACAGAATGCCGGATGCGCAGACTTACATCATCACAGTCGGAACGGGCTTGCAGTAGATGCTGTCAAAGCTGTTTACTTTTGAAATCTTCAAATCTCTGCTATGGAATTGAACTGAGGCAAATTATGGCCAGCAGAAGTTATTTACAGTGTATCTTGTTATGAATCAAATCAAGCTAATCCTGATTCATTTCCACCCTCAGCAGCCTCACAGAAGTAGTATTGGGTATTTTGGCAAAAATGAGTATTAAAACTGATTTGTGTATTATAGTCTATGTTGTGCATATCCTCCATTTGGGTATTGAGTCCAGTTGGCTGTGTGGTCCGTAATAGTCTAGGAAAGTTTTCCTTGATGGCATTGGACCTATATTTTGGGTCTTTGACTATTTTCAGGTAGCTTTTGAATTCATTTCTGCCACAGTCCAGGTTTAGTCTACTAGTAAGCAAACTATTCTGTGCTTTATAGAACAGCTTAATTGTATTGACTGATGAAATTATAAACCTAGAAGTAAAAAGACTGGGCCTACATTTTCTGAAATGGATGAACGTGCCACTTCAGCAAAGAAATAAAAGTGGGGGGGGGGGGGTACATTTTCCTGAATATTTATAATTTTTGTTTCAAATAGTTGTAAAAGTAAGGCAAACCTGGAGTTGCAGGAAGTATTCTGAAACTCAGAGAGATCAAGATGTTTTTTTCCTAAGCTTTGTCACTTCTAACACATAACTTGTCTGAAGTTAACTGCGCTGTCCTACATCCAAAGTGAGATAAACAGTACCTGGTAAACAAACAGGTGGTGATAAAGAACAGAACAAACATTCTAGTAGTCTTCTTCATAAATTGCAATAAAAACTGATAGGTTTTCCTGTTGGGTATTGTCTTCAGTATTTGAACAAGATAAATAGTGTCTGCAGTTCTCATATAACCTATTTGAATTAGTGCAGCAGAAACAAGTAATAACTCATAAAGCAAAAACACGCTAAGGCAATCTGTGGGCATGGGAGAAAGAGGAATTCCATTCAGGCCTCTTTTAATTGCTCCTGCTAGCTCCCGTGTTATAAAATATTCCTTTAGATTCTTAAGCTGTAAATTATGTGAGTTAAGTACAGTAAATGATTGACACGTTGGAATGTTCTTGTAACTTATCCTGGTAATTATTACTTACCAAACTGAGTCTTCAACGCCAAGTGAACAGCCATGAATCAGCTTTGAAAGTAAATGGATAATTCCATCCAGTGAGCACTGTGAATTTGATATACAAGAAAAGCAGAGCGCAGGAATCTTTGTACCTAAAATAAAATGTCAGGTACTTGTCAGATTAATTCAGCACTGTGTGTGTTTGATCTGATCTTTGATCTTTACTTTCTTTTTGACCCTAATTGTTTGCTCTGCCCTGCTCCCTCTGCTGGAGTCTTGGATAAACTGAATGGCAAAATTGTTTCCTGAAAAGATTAATCATGCACGTACTGTTTGCTTTACAAATGTTCTGCAGTCTAGATCTAAGCAAGCCTTTGATGGCTGTTTATATGACAGAACTGCCTACCATGTTCAGGAATAATGCGTGCTATTTAAAATGACTGTGATACAGAGCTACTTCCATAATAAACCAGATTTTGCTGTCTGAGACACTCAAGCAACCCAGTGACAGGTATAAGGAAGTTCAAATTTTGACCACAGCATTTTGTTAGATTGTGATGAATCCAGCCACAGCCTAGCGGCGTGGTTTGCCTGGATCCATTATTTAGTGCTCACCCAACGGGTTCCATGCCAATAGGCAGCAGCAGGGAAGTGTGGATGGAGTTCTCCTGACCTGGCTGGATCACTTAAGTTTGAGGCAGCAGATCCTTCCAGTAGATAGCTATTAACAATTGCAGAGCTTATATCTTCTGTAAGCAAAATGCACTGCTAGAAGTTGCACCACTGGTGTGTTGAAGGAAAGGAAGGAAGTACAAGGAGGGCAGTAGGGCTACTAGCCCCAAACTAGCATAAAGCTGTTGGAGAGGGTCTGACACACATACTTACACTACAGGGTCTATTCTTATGTGACCACACAACCTCATTTGCTTTTTCCAGGGTGTGTTTTAATATGAAAAGTGTTGGGTCACTTGAAACAGTGAACTTCAAAGTGAAGTAACAAAAATGTTCTGTAAAATCGGAGTAACAAGCAACCTTGTTTTAGCTTTGCATCATCTCCGTATTAATGTATAGAATGAAATCAGTTGCTGATAAGTTGCAATTATGAGTCATACTTTGTGGGATGCTGACATTTTAAATATTTAACTTTAGCATTGGTCATGATTAATGTGCATAAGAAATATGCACATTATTGTCATTTGTTGTTGACTGTGAATACATTGATGGGGTGGTTGCTTGCTACATGGGATGTCTGTAATAGCTCCCCCTCTTTACTGCTTCTTTCTGCATATCTACCACTTCTTTTTTTTTTCTTTCTTTTTTTTCCAGAAGATTTTTCCAAATAAAAAGATTTAGTTCTTCAAATGTGAATCGCTTAGTGCAAATTCACATCTTAATCATAGTTTTAATATGGAGTCCTTCAAAGAACCACAGATGCAGCTTGCAGCTAACTGTGATAAGAAGTGCTGTGAGTTAATTGTCGGGAAGTGCTTCCAATGCTTTTTGCTCTGCCCTGTGTTTCTCTGCATGGCTGTATTAAACATGGAAGCACATGCCTACCAATTTGTGTATTGATTTTGAAATATGATATAATCGAGGACTTTGGAATGAAAATATGCTCCTAGTTGGGTGTAGCTGTTTTGTGAGGCTGTTGACAGCATATGCAGCACCATTGGGAAGGCAGCAGTGTGAATGCTGCAGGGCAGACAGTGGGATCTGATGGAAAGGGCACTGGACAAACCATCAATAGTGTTCCTCCATGGCATATATATAACCTGCAGATGGACTGTGAGCACGTCACTTCACCATTAGGTGTCTTAGTTTCCCTTCTGTAAAACAATGATAATTATTCTTCTATTTATTTATGGAGAGCCTTGAATGAAGACATGCTATAGGAATTTATTTGTAAGAAATAGGAACGACTGCTACAGTGTTGGCAAATAGATTTATCGCCTGTAAGTCGCTGTAGCAGACAAAGTTATTTTTAATATCCATAGTGAAGCAATTGTGGTAGTAGAAGGCAGGCGCTTAATAACTAGCACATTCCTCCATCAACCAGGGGAGCTAGTAAAGTGTCCTGCCAGCCCTGAAAGGGAGAGTGCTGCCTTAGAAAGATAGCAAGGGAACAGCAGTAGCAATTCTCACCCCTTTTCATCATATTGTATTACTACATGTAAGATAATGTCCAGTTTTGCTGTAAATGGATTAAGGAAATGGCCTTAGTTTAGGAGCTATTCCCAGCTTGTAGGAACATAGTGTAGTCAGTCTGTTGCCAGTGTTTTAATGTGAGTGCTTTATCTTTCAAAGGCTGCCATAAAAATAATTATTAATACATCTTGTTGGGACAAGGCAGGCCTAGAGAAAGCACAACTAACCATCCTAATAGTGAGGCATGATCATTTCAAAAAATTAGGTTCCAACTGTTAATTAATACTGGATTATTGTATTAGCCCTGTGATGGTAGAAAAGTTTGTAATATTTAGTATAATAGAAGTATAACCTAGTTATAGATGAACTGTAGAAGCCTTGTATATATGCCAAGACAGATTTTGTTCTCCTTTAAAGGACATAAGAACAATGTGGAAAACAGATTCCAAGATGAATAGTCACTGAAACATCTCTTGTAATAACAGCTAATAACAGGTTAGTAACTTGGCCTCCAGACTCGTCCATTATATGTTAAGAACTAGTTCACTTAACTTATTTTACTGGCTTTTGGGAACTTATGGTGAAGTACTTACCTATAAGACAGTAACTGGATATGTTTTTCAGCATGTATATGCACAGATAACAAAAGTGGAAGTGGGAGAGGAAGACCTGTTGTATTTACCTGTCTGAACTGTTTTGCAAATGCTCAGAATTTTTCTGTATAGTCACCAAAAGAAAAAAAAAAAAAAAAAAAAAAAAAAAAAAAAAGAATAGTTGTATGGTACAGTTTGCAATATTCTCCTTCCTTCAAAACATAATCTGCCATAGAAGTACTTTACAATTTCATCACAGGTAGGATTCCTTTCTCAAGTCACCAGAGACACAGCTTGGTGATTGATTGGCACAGAGTATAATTAAGATACCATTATAGTGAGCCGTGTTGCCAATGCAGTCATTGAAGCAAATCTTTTTATCTTCTCACAAGATAAAAGTATCATTTGCTGGTATGTTGATTTTATGGTCAGAAGTTGGAAAGAGGCTGCAGGAATGCTGCTTGGAGAAGAGATGATGTGTTCATTTGACTGTTCAAAATAGCCTATCAGCTTTCCAGCACAGTTCTTAAGCTCGTGGGGAGGTTGATTTTCATATGTGATGATCTGATGTTATTGCTGTTTACAATAGGGGTGTTTTAAGACTCAGAATGTACTCTTAATGATGCAGGTCCTACTGACATCAGTGGGATTTGCAGATGCTTTAGTGGTGGAATATAGAAAATGTTGCCGTACATCAACTTACTAAAGATTTTTCAGTATTCTAATAGTTGTAAGTTTTTCATCACTGTAGTCTGTAAGACTCTACCGAGTTGGACAAGAAACAATTCCAGTTTCAGCCGTTTTGATTTTGCTGAGTACACATGCACACGTACACAAGGAAAATTGGAGAATGGATCTGATACAAAAACCTAGTAGTTCCCCTGGGGATAGTTGAAAACCTTGATTTTAATATTTTTTTCAACATTACACTACAGATCCTGATGTGCAAGCAACCTTTCATCCCCTTCTGTAGTGCAAGCAAATGACTGATTTTACAGGCTAACATTGAAAGGAGAAATCAGAAAACCTGTTTGATGCACTTTTTGGAAATACACCATTGCAGGTGCAGGACATATGATAAATCAATCACAATTGTTACTGTTTTTCATAGTTATAATATGTAAGCCTGCAATTTACCACCTTGCTCTTTCTGGCTGTTAGCTGTGCTTGATCTAGCTAATGGACATAAATCTCATCCTAGCTATGTCTTCTTGGCAATACGGTAAAAAGGCTGGCAAGTTTGCTGAGAGCCTCCTTTATTTGTCTCTGGAGAACCATGAAGAATTTCTGTTCAGCAGCCCAAACTTTGCAGCACTGCTCACATGAGATCCAGTGACTGCATTGCATCTCTTTTTGTTTGTCTTGCTTCTCTGTATCCAGAAGTAGCTCTGGGTCGTGAGACTTCTCTCCTAAGTCCCTCAGTTCCTTCAGTGGACAAAAATTGGATGGAATGCATCCATGGTGATTCTGACCCAGAAGAGTACTCTGAACCTAAGAACTATAAGTGCAGACGAACTGCTTTGCCAGTGCAAGCAACGTAAGGTTTTTAGGAAGAAAGAGTTATCTAATCAGCCAACTGGTACATCTGGGAAAAGGAGAGATTTTTGATTTTTGTGTCTGAAAGTTTCTCAGTTTTTCCAGATGTATCTGTTAGCCTAATCAAAAGATATTATTTCTCCCTACAGCCGTCTTCCTTAGATTCTTAAACCACAACAACACATTGCCAACATAGACTGCAGTAGTCACTATGTTAGTTACCACTGTGTTAAAAACTAGTCTGGAAAGATGTTGCTGAACAAATCTGGAAGTAATTTCTGTTTATGAGAAAGTTGTTAAAAATAAAAACAATATGTATAGGTAACATATAGTTGTCCTGTTCCACAACAATATATTTGTATTTCATGTTTCAAGAAAATAGTAATTTGGGAAGAAAGAAAAAAAAAAGGAATCTATTTAGCAAAATGGGATGATTTAACTATTAGTTTTAAAAAGAGCTAGCAACTACGGCATTGTAGACTGGGAAAAAGAAAAGGTTGTCCTCATCATATGATGAAGAACACATACTTCACAAGTGGAATCTGAAAAGGAGACTAGGACACTGGAATTCACTGTTGGTAAATCCACCTCTGAGATCAAAAGAAGTTTTTAAGAAAAACATTTATTGTTGATTTTCTCATTTTGCATCAAAGCATGTAATCAAGGTGGCCTTCTCTTCTTCTGATCATCTTAAGATAATAGAGGGAGCTTGATCTGTAGATCGCTTATGACAGGTATCATGGGTCAGGACCTGGGAGCATATGGGTCAGGAACTGTGAGACTTGGGGTTCCGTGGATATCAGACAAGTCCTGTCTACTACTACAGGAAATTAATATACTATAAAAATAGGGTTCAGTTTTTCCTGGTCAGCCAGAGCACTGATTAATGCTGTTTTTATAGAGTGCCCTAAATATGTGTCTATCTGAAGAAGAATCACTCCCACCTTCAACCAACTCTGGCTTTTTAAGCCTAAAATGTGATTTAACATGTTTACAAAAACCCATTAAGATGTATGTTGAACATTTCACAATCAAAATGATGTTAAAATATCATTTTTATCTTCATATTCAATAGTATATGATTCACTACCTGGTGGAGTTTTTCTCTTGCCAAGTAAATCCATGTATTTGTTCCTTTGCCAGAATAAATCCTTTGAGCCTTTATCAAAGTGAAAGGGTAATAACCTGCTAAGCTGTATGAAAGAATTAGGTGATAAAGTATTACAGTAAAGAATGAATTTAATAAGTTCACAGTTCTGAAATTATACCTTGATTTTGAAGTGGATGCAAAGACTTTACCCAATAGTGATTTGATAATTGTCGTGAAGTATTAACACATTTCCTTTATTTCAAAATCTCTACGTGAAGTATGTTTTTAAATTGCATGTTTTAAAATTCAGCAAAAGATCAAACATCAAAATTAACAATGCTGACTAAAAACATATATTCTGTAATGTGAAACAGACTGTGAGTAATAAGAACTGGATGGAATAGGAATAGGACCCCTACCCACCGAAGTATAGATAATTTCTTTACCTTGTGAGCTCTCAACAGCTGGAAAAAATGAAGTTATCCAACTACTACCCAAAGTGGCTAGAATCTATAAGTGCTGCTACAAATACACATATTTGAATAGATTGTTTTAAATGATCACATAACATTTGCATAAAACATGCAGTCCTCTGATATTTTTAACAGCCTCTACAATAATTGTGTAACATAGTTGTGTAAGTCGTATCTTCCAGGTAGAGTTTTGTTATGTAGCCTGTCTACAGTTTTTATTCTTAACATAAGTCAGTTGTAATGATAGTATGGGGCTTGGGGAAGACAATGGAAAATGATGAGGAAACACCTTATAAATAAAAAGGTATTATATGAAATTTAGTCTAAGACAGCCTGAATGAGCTCTGACAGAGCTGCTATGGCTGGTTGTTTCCTGTGCCAGGAACTACCGTGGAACCCCACCAGGAAGTGTGCTACAGAGCAGGATCACATTACACCCTTGTTTTATGGTTCATTTCACTTATTTAATGCAATTTGAGAACCTGGAAAAAAAAAAAAAAAAAGACCACTCTAGAAAGGGGATGTTTATTATTTGAAAATATGTCTTTTCTTTGGCTCAAGTGGGTTGGGTTTTGGGGACACCTAAGGTACCTAATGTAATACAAGCCAATAACGTAACAAAACCAATAGAACCAGTAGGTTGTACAGCAAAAGCAAAATTTTTCCATATTCATTAAATGTAAAGAATTGTGCACATAGTTTGTATCTGTACACTTTTGCTTGTCTACTTTAGTATACCAACAGTGTGCTACAATGCAGTAACAACAGAAACCGTAGTAGTTTTCCTTTACTGCTCCAAATAAATTTTAGTACAGTACAGTGGTTTATTAAAATTATGTAGGCTAACAGGGCTGGTTAGTATTCCAGCTTGATTTATAGAGCATGATAAAACATTCCAAAGTCTTTGGACACAAGAAACATGCTATAGCCTGTGTTGGTTTGACAAAGCTATTTTCATAGGAAAGTAGAATGTTTAAAGTGCTAACTAGATAATGATTCATTAATCCTGGCAGAGGAACTAATTTTTGTTAACGTAGTACTTAAAAATGTGTGGAATGAACAGCTGGATACCACAGTTGTGGCATGCCATACTAAGTCTCTGTCTGTTTTCCCCTACAGTGATCTCAGTATGAACAACATTACTAAACTGCCCTCAAACCCCGTGCACAATCTCCGCTTCCTGGAAGAGCTGTAAGTATCATTGTATCCTTGATGGGCATAGTCAGCACTAGACACATTCCTGTGTTTGTCTCTCATACTTACTGTGGGAACCAGATAAAACGGTGCAGGAAAGCTGTCAGCCTGACACTTTTGGCACATGCGGTAACACTTAGTTGAAAAAAACGATTGCTTGTGATTCTGGAAATGAACTTATAAAAGAGTTACCAAGAGGCTACAACTTCTCTAGGCAGGATAGAGCCAAACAAATTAAAAAATTTAAACAAGGACTGCTTAAAAGAGCTGGATTGCTTTTTGGAAATAGCTAAGCAGCAGGATATTAAAAGTTTGAATACTGGCTCATGTTTATTAAAATCGCAAGTTAAGCAATAATCAAAACCAAAACCTGCTGCCTCATTCTGCCTGTGTCAAGGACAATTGAGTCCACATTTCATAGTATCAATGCTTCTTTTCCTAATCGCTTTTAATTACTGTTTCCTTACTCTTAAATTTAGCATCCCTGAAGGCTGGCTGTAAAATGCAGAATCCTTCAAAAAGCTTAGTTACGCTATCTACTACATTCACTGAGGGGAAAAACTGCACTGCAAAAACTAGCTGATCAAGCACAACATCAAAAGAGGAATGCTGTTTTGAAGTGATGGTGACTAACCAAAAGTGAAAAGTATTGTGCTTTCATGAGACCTGGATTTAGCAGTGACCCTAGTTACAATGACCCAAGCTTAAAAGAAAATTTAGGTTCCTGAGGAGTGGTTGAGACTCTGTAAATGATGCACCACAGCGCTTGTGGGAAAAAAACTAACACCTGCATTTGCATGAGTACCTCTAAAAGCTGATTAAAGGAACTGTGTAAGCATCTAGCCTCTTATGAAACGTGCTTTATAAGCTTTTAAAAGTGAAAGCCTTCTTTTCTCTAGCAAGTTTAGCTGCTAGCACATCATAAACCCCACATAAGATATGCAAAGTCATGATTCTGCCATTCTTGCAAAGACAGAGTTTATTTTAAGTTATGAAATGTGCATGGTCCTCTGCAATTTAAATATCCTTTAGGTGGCTATTGTACTGATGACTTTTGGTGTCCTTGCTAACAGTCATTTGAATCTTTCCACCTGGTCTTTCCAACTGGTATCTATGAGAAAAAAAGAAATGAAAACCATTCTGGTTATACCAGGTTTGAACAATACATTATCTGCAAGCAGGTTTTTCTTTTCTGCTTTCTTTTCCTTTTTCACCATATATATTTTTGAATGTCTTATATTTATTAATGGCAGCGTTCACATTCACAAAGCATTATTTCTTTTAATTCTGTCTTGTCCTTTGTGTATTTCCTGATGATGATCCAAATAGCAAGACTTAAATAACCGTTTGAGAGACTGTTCAGCAGTCTCTTTCGTCATTCTGGTCAATAACTCTGGAATGGTGCTAGGTCTGCATTTCCCACCTTAAATATTAAACCACTGTCCCAGAACCATCTTCTCCCAGATTCTTTGTTTTCATTTTTTCACCACTGATAGTACAAGGAAAATATTTCATTGCTATGTTTTGCCTTACATGCCCACTGTCAGCTCCTCCATTTGTTTCGCACGAGCTAATCATTCTGATGCTGTTTTGTGACAGACTTCCTGTTCAGTCACTTTCCAAATAAGCATAGAAAGTTGAAGCTTTTGAAGATGTGAGGTAACTGATTACTGGTTCTTAAGGCAAATTCAAACCCAATGTGCTGAGAGCATCTGTGGTGTTCAGAGCCACATAATACAATTCAGTCTAGTATTACTCAGAAAAAAAAGTATAAACAATAGAAAGGGAATTGGATATTCAGTTTTGAAGTAGGGAGTAACAGCCATTGTAGTTCCCATGCTCCTTTCATACTCATTTTTGAGCAGTGACTGTGTGTATTAAAATTATTTTGCTCGTCCAGGCATTACTACATGACTTTTATTCCCAGCTTACCTGGAAATTTTGTCTTGTTAGTGTTACTCAGCTAAATAAATGGGACAATTGTAAAACCTAACTTGGCCTGTAATACAGATATTGTAAAATAAGATTTTACAAGATCTTTAGACCAAAGTGATGTCTCCATGATGTTAAAATGCATCTCAGAAATGGCCACCCACTCTTTGAAATACAAAAACAGCAGGAGCTTAAAAACACATTTTCTAGGGCTTTTTAATGTTGAAAATTGTAAATTATTATAAGCCTAGTTCAAAAATCTGAAAAAGGCTAACAATTGATCCACAGAGATTTAGCATAGATGTTATGTCCTGGATGTGTGGTTTGGCAATACTTACAGGTCATTAACCAAAAAGAGCTGAGATTTTATTAAGAGAGTCAAAGTAACTGTTTTGACTCCAATGCAGGGATGTATACGCCAGGTCTGTTGAGCTAATTCTGACCACCTAGACTGACTCTGATTCACTCTTCCAGCCAAAGTTAGACACCTCTGCAAGCAGCATTCTTGCAGTCTTGATGATCATGTCTGGTACTTATTGATCACATACATATTGAAACTATGCTGTATTTTTGAGGTGCCTCTTCCTCCTAAAATCTTGGAAAACATCATGTTACTTTGAAAACTGAACTGTTCCAGTCCCTAAAAAGTTTAGTTTTGAGTAAGGTTTTTTGTTTGTGAAAACGATGGTCCTTTCAGGCCTTTCAGGATCATCGTTTTTTCTTAAATTACGTATGATAGAACTCCCACCAAGAAAAAAAAAATGCTTCAGCTTCTTGATTATCAGCAAGTTGCTTTGCATGGACTTGTACAACACCATTAAGTAAAATTCTTCATTATAAATTCAAAATAACAGCAGATATTTATCAGTATGACTGAGCCCAAGACTTGATCCTGTGTGTTTTTCTAGATGTATGTCATTCTACAAAGTGTTTAGTATGCCTGTATTAATAGAGCAATAAGTTAGGATATTGCAATAAATAAATTAAAAAAAAAAAAAAAAAAGTGTAAAGAATTACCTAGGCTAGGGCTCTTAAGAGTTTAACAGGCAACTCCCTCTGAATGTAGACATATCATTTTGGGATTACTAACACTTCAAAGCAGTGCCTGAAACTGTTTTATTTTATAAATTAGTATCTCTGTGAAGAGTGAGGAAGAAAGCCAATAATCATTTAAAACTATTTGAATCAGACTTAACTGCAAAAATCTCCAACTAGAATTATCTTCACATTTATATAAATACATGTATTCATATATAGTAATATAAATATATGCACGTGTACTCACATATACGAGGCTTTTATTTCAATTTTAAACACAGGAACACCCCACAGAAGAGCAAAACTCCAAGTGTTTTTTAGGTCATTGCTGTTTTTCAACAAATTAAACATTTTAGCAAAAAAAAAGAACAAAAAATAGGATCATTTTATTGCATTTATTTTACCTACAGAGTAAGACCGTTTAACAAAATCAAGTGAGAAAGTCACCTTAAATTAATAGTAACCTACATATAGATACAGTAAAGTTTACCAAAACACGTTATTTCTTAAAAAAAAAAAAAAAAAAAAAAAAAAAAGCACTCGGAGGGAATTACATACATGTCCACAGTTTTTCACATTGCCCACAATATTATTACATCAGTTAATCAAGCAGAAGTGCCTTTAAAAGTGAATTTTATTGCCATACTGAAGTGCAGAATTACAGAAAAAATGCAAAACAGACATGTTTTGCAAACCTCACCATCATTTGTGTGGAAATCCCTCCATGTTGTGATCAAGCAGCCACTGCATATATGAAAATGATGTCCTAAATATCCAGGCATAGTTCATTAACATCTGTTCTTGTTTATTGTTTTCCTTTTGCTTCTCTGTCTGTTTGCTCTCTATTTCTACAAAAAGATTTTCAAAGCTGTTAGTGGGAATTAGGTGTTCTTTTCCCCACTGACTTGGAGTGGTGGGATTGAGCTGTCTAGTCATTTCTGTCTTTGAAAACTGAAACCATTAGCTTCTGGGGTCGTGTACCATCTTTATTTTCATGCTGATACAGGCTCATTATGGCTAGCACTGAAAACTCGTTCTGCTCTTCTTACTATTATTGAAGTTAGCAGTAAACATAGGAGTGCTGCAGCCGTAGTCCAAAACTTTTTGGAGAAAGTGGGAGAATCTTAACTTACTTGAACATACTTTGGGCGGGATGCTTAGATAACAAAGTCTTTGCCATAGAATAATCTGCTTAGACTTAGAAACTTCCAAGGCAAAAAAGGTAAAAATAGCTGCAACAGACATGCACAGCAGAAGTAAAAGTAGGGTATCACCTAGTGCCTCAAACTGTCCACACACGTCCTTCTGATGTCACTTAAATATCAGTTTTATGGGTTTTGCACAGCAGGTTTTACGGGAGCTGTTCCTGGTGGAAATCGGCTTGTGCCATCTCCATCAGTGAATGTCTCCAGAAATGTTGCTGCTAAAAGACTTAGAATCCCTTAGGTAATTTGGGTGCTACGTGATAGCCGGCACATAAGTTGTGAATTTGATTTCTTCCCTTCATACCCACATATCACATGTAGAGGTGATCTGTTCAGAACACGCCGCTGTGTTCAATACGCAGTGTTTATCGGTGAGCCGTATCTGTCACCAGCCAGGCAAGCAGCCAGGGGCACATCATAAATTCCACTGCTGTAGGACAGACTTTGGTGATAACTCAGGGCTGGGGCTCCACAGCTTTGCTTTGTGACAGACAGGGAGGCACTGAAAGCCCTGACAGAGGGAAGTGCACCAGTCATTTTGAAATTAACCATACACCAGTAAAAACAGTGAGAAGGTATTTATCCAATTAATCAATTGGAAGCAAATACAGTAGTTTTCTCCCCTGGTTTTTACATACACAGTTGGCTTGATTTACTAGAAAAGAACAAAGCCAAGCAGGGAAGATTCCTGCTGCACAAGATGACAGCTCGGAACCTTTGCATTCACCAAAAAGGGCCCCAATGGCTCTGGAGCTGCCACCCCCTCTGTCGCGATCCCTTTGATGCCACCAAACTGAGGAACAACAAAGAGCTTTCCTGTGTGGCTGTGTCCCCTCTCCAGACTGCCCTTTCTCTGTCTTATCTGTAATGACAAGATGAGTAACAAAAAGAAGACAAACAATGTGGCAAATGCCTTACTAAATGAGAGCAGCTTGCATTGCTTGTAGAACAGTGTGCTGACAAACAATTGCTCTAGCAATGTTAATGCAAATTGCAGGGAACAGCCTGAACACTGCTGTGCATCTGGGGTGTAAGGGGGCAGAAGAGGAGATGAGGAGAACAAGGTAAAAGAGAAGTGAAAATAGTAGAATACACATGCAACTAAGAACAATGAATATTGACATCCAAGAAGCCCTGTCAGAACTGCTGCGTTGCTCTTTCTGAATGCATGCTAAAGTATATTTTCAGCTTGTAACTTTTAAGTACTTTCTGGAACTTGTAATTTATTATCCAGCAATATTCATTAGGAACTAGTTTACACTATCAAATAAAGGCACAGGAAGAGCTTTTCGTGTTTCGCGATCGATACAGATAGTGAAATTATACTTAATTAACTTAAGTGAAACTATGCTTTATTAAATGTGCTATGTATCTGTAAATCCTGAGGCAGGATTTTAATTTAAGTCTTACATGTTCTGCATGTACTGCAGTAGCAAGTATGCAGAAATAATCTTTTGTCAGTGGAAATTCAACCTGTTTGTAGACTGCTTGATTTCAGTGCAGTGATGGACGCTGATACCTATACTGTTCATTTTTTCACTTGCTTAGGATTACAGATACTGAATTCAGCCTATATTACATCTGTATCTAATAAGTTCACAAGCACAGTTCTTATCTCTAAGTTGTTGGTAGGGTTTTGATTTGTTTTGTTTTGTTTTGTTTTAATTTCCGAACAGGGCTAGCAGTAATTTCTCTAGTAGTTCTTTAGTATTGCTTAAATGCTTGAAGGACCCAAACTAGGAACTGTAATGTATCTGACCTACCATTTGTTGCTCCATCTTGCTGTAACAGTTAAAGTATTATAACAAATTGAAGATTATTCTCGGACTAGTGATTTGGTGACAGCATTTTTCAAATGTGGCGGTAAAGTTCTCTCTTTTATTGCTGGTATCTTTGGAATCCGCTCCTGGGAATCGACATGGGATTTCCTGGCTGATGTTGGAGTATCTCCTAACAACTTGCCATGCTGTAAGTCAGAGGGCAGGTACCTAGCCGCCTGTGTAGCAAAAGGCCACTCACTGTTAGAGCCCTCTGGAAGGGAGCTGGCTGCTGCTGCACTGAGAGCAAAGCAGTTTGTTCTTAGCACTGGCCTTGGACACCTTCATGAAAGGAGAGATCAGTTGTCCTTAGCAGTTGTTGGAACACACTGTTGGATCATGCCAGGTGCAGAAAGAGGCTCTCCCTTTTATAAGTGGAGAAAAAAATAGTACATTTTAGGCCACATCCTTAACTGACAAAAATCTAAGATCTCTTTTATCAAAGCCAGTTCAAGATCAAATACACACTGATTTCATTCCAACTGCTTGAGGTCAGTTGGAGTTGCTCCAGTTTACACCCTCTGAGAATTTGGCACATGCATTTTAAAAGGCAATTAGGCCCTAAAGCAAGAGCAAACTGTGTTATATTTGAATTTCCTACTAAACTGTAAGTAGCAATAAGCATAATGTACAGCACAATTATGACTTGCATGCTCCCCTCCCCTTTTTTAAAGAAAGGAGAGTATCTTTCTATATTTTTTCTTTGATCTCTCTGAGCATCAGATTTTTTAATATATCATTTGACCCACATTTCTTTTTATATTACTGTAACGATTACAGTTTTAATTAACATGACAGATTGAAATATAAAAAGATAATTAAAACATAGAGTAACATTTAAATTCCTCATCTAACAAACTAATTCTTCAAAAACATTCTGAAAGATATACACTGATACCATACATTAATTAATTAATAATTAACACAGTAATTAATCACCCATCAGTTCATACATTTCTATTGCCCAAGAATAATCATTAATAAATATAAAATTGAACTCTAATCTCAATTTTTTAGCTGACTTCTGGATATGTGTCCATGTTATCAGAGCTATTTCAATGTGATAAGCAAGAACATTTATTGTTATCTATTTAATGATGTATATGTAAACTGACGAAAGCTATAATCATCGAAATATATGTGATATATTCCGTATATGTTTTTATAATTAGACTATATGTATGTATAGTGTACGCACTGTGTACAAGACTTTGGTTAAGTTTGACAGTAAAGAAAATCGAAGCAAAAGATTCAAGATGAGTAATTCTTCCTTGAATAATGGTTACATTTTATATATATCCAGAAAAAGGTGTTTAAGAAAAAAAAAAAAAAAATGAAATGTCCATTTTTGTGTTATGCTTCCACATTGTATCTCCAGAAACTGCAGTTTCCTTTATTGCAAATGTGGGTAATAGTTTTGGTACTAGTGCTAGTGTGACTTGTAGTAGAAGAGGTGAGTCTGGCAGATACAATACTGAGACACAATGCAGAAATGAGTCCAGTTTCTACTTATGTCAACACAGATTTTTTCACGGACATCCATGGGACTAAGATTTCACCACTTACCTTTATTGGTTACTCAGAACAATTATGGCAGTTGGAGAGGAGGGATCAGGTTTTAAGGAAAGTAGTTTTGAATTACAAAAGAGGATTTCTTATCTGTACCCCAGGTATAAAAGAGACAATACAGGATTTCATAAATGTAAAGGAAATTTTCTACGTGCAATACTAACGTTTTAGTACCAAATTCAGCAACATTAGTACCACAGAGCAGCAGAAGTGACCCAGCTGTAGAGATTTTTCACTGTCTCAGGCTTTCTATACTTCCAATTTCTATTCATAAGAACAAAGATTTTTTTCACCTATTTTTTTTCTTCTCTAGGTTTGTCTCTATAATTCCTTTCAATTTTCTGTTAACTGCAGAATATAATGTAGCAAATAAGGAACGGAACATATTTTCAGAGTAAACAGGTAAATGCAAAACTGAGTTGTAATATTATTGATGGTAACCTACCCATCTTTAAACTTACATGTACATATGTGTATTTTTGTATGACCAAATTCATAATGTCATTGTCTTGGTACATGCAGTCTTTGTTCTCATTCCTCAAATAAAATCAACAAAATATTGATCAGAAGTAAAATGTATAGTCAAAGAGAGATAAATGCCAGATAGCGGGAATTATTTTTGTTGATATCCCTCAATATCTTTGCACAGTGAGAGATGATTTTGAGTTGCACTCATAGTTACATTATGTATAGAATATTGAAATATATATAAGCAAATAGCATGAGGAGTGATTAAATATAATGCAGCAGTAGTGATTAAGGGTCTTTAGTCTATGATATGTAATTCAATCTTTATTAAAGTGCTTGCATTGGCATTATCCTAGGACCGTAATCTGGTATTGCTCCTGTAGATTATCAGCATAATAATGAGCCCAATATATTTATTTTATGTTTGATTGTAATGAGGTCCTACTTAACTGTGTCTGTTTAGAAAAACAGAATTCACTGGATTCTCACATCTTAACAGTGCAGCTTAACTCTTCTTGTAATGCTCATCCCTGCCATACGTTGAGCCATACCAAGATGCAGAGTACTATCTCTTCTACATTTCTGCACCTTGCAGGATTTGATCAGTCACTTGTTCAAGAAAATTCCATTGTGCTAGTCTTGTTAGAACACAGCATGGGTGTTAATTAATATAAATGAATGCTGTTTCCCAAGGAGATGGTTATCTTCTTTTCATATCTTTCCTATGATTTTGATACTACCAGATTTTGAAATACACTTTACATGTTTGTTCAGCATTTTTGGGACTAGATCTTAAAAAAAGAAAAGCAGCTACTACCCATATCCTACTGTCACTATCTGCTGCAGACAATGAGGAGTAGCTAGGTTAGGTTTGCAACAGTTTCTAGTAGGTATGGAAAAGGTGCTTTTTTGTTAAATGTTTTGTTTCATTAGCTGTAGAGAGAACTTTTTAGTGTTTGAAGTTCACATTACATCCCAGCAGGTAATGAGAAGAGGCTTGGCACCGGGCAGCACTTGTTTTGATGCAGAAAATATACAAACACAAAGCAGTTTTGAGTTGGTGAAAAAAATTATTGTCCTAGAAATGGAAATAGTTGACTACGTTCAGTCACAACTGTTTATTTGCTTCTTTCTGAGGAATGAAGTTGTTCTTTTCAGACATGAGCACCAATAGATGGAAAACAAAAAGGTTCAGATCATTTTCAGAACTTTCCATGGGTGCCTCATTAGTTGTATTGTCTTTAAGGAATGTTCTCCTGATGTGGGGACCACCATTTCTAAGAATTGTGGCACTGCAGGAAAAGTCAGAATACAAAATAAAAGGTATAAACAGATGACGAATACTCAAAGGAGACACCAGACCTGCCTTTTCTTAGATCTGAGAACAAGACACGAAGCTGACCTGTAGCACTGCAACCGTTCCAACACTGAGCGGAGATTGCCAGCTGGGCTGAACAGCATTGAAACATACTTTATAAGTTGCTGCCATTTGAAAGGATAGAGGCAACATGCTCTCCTGTCAGCTCATTTATTTTACATCTTTCAGAAAGAAATATGCAGTAGCATCAACACTTACCTTGTACTTAAGCCAAATGTAGCCTGGTATCTTGTCTTCAAGAGTGTCGAGTAGCAGGTACCAAGGGAAGCATATGGTGACACATCCCCTTAAGTTTTCCAACCTCCATTAATTTGCAAGAGAAATGAAGCAGCATAAGTAAAATCTAGTTCTCAACTATTGCAGCTTTAAAAATGTGATCCTAAGTCAGTAATACTGTGTACTATAGATTACCTTTTCATTAAAGAGATGTAATGCCTTTGAGCCTGAATTTATTTAATGTGATACTTCCAAAGTAATAAATCTCAGAAATGCTGGAAATAACAGTGATTATTTTTTTTAATTGAAATTCAAAGTTCTTCAAATAGCGGAAGCCAGCCATTTGGTTATATAAGTGCTACGAACAAGCTAGCTCGTTCCTGCTCTCGGAAATCATAACTAAATACTGAACTAAATAGGATGTCCATCCTCATCTGTTCAGGGAAATCAATATCCATCCAGACTGAAATCAGTACCCAAAGTCCATCCAAAGTTCAGTAAAAGTACTGGGCAGCTTCCCTCAAATAGTTTAGGGTAATGGAAAACAAAATCCCTGAAATGGAGAAGAGTAAACTCTGACAGATGCTTGATAGATACCTGTAGTGTCAACAAGGGGATTCATTTTCCCCTATGCCAAGACTGAGAAAATAAACATAGTAATAGCAAGAAAAAAGCCACAAGGAAGGCATTAAAAACGTTGGGAACAAATAAGCCAGACTGAATGAGCTTTGCAGTATGTCTTAAAGATCTGATGTGCTAACTTTCATCCAAGAATATTGAAAGAATTAGATAATGAGCCCAATGAATCATTATTGCTTATTTTTTCCAAATCACACAATGCTGGGGAATTCCAAAGAACTGGGAAAGGAAGATACTGCTGTTGTGCCAGTGTTCAGAAGTGGTCTCATGGAGCATCCTGGGAGTGGATAGGTGGTTTGCCTGACTTTGATTCCATGGAAAGTCATGTAAAGGGTGTTGTGAGAAAGAATTTACTTCAGTAACTGCAGGTCAGACAACATCATTATGTAGAAAATAAATGTTGCCAGAAGTCTACCTTTTCTGACACTGTCAGTTTGCCTGGTAAGAGAATGGCACAAACATATGTGTATTTTGTCATTACATTTGATTTAGTCCTCTACTGAAAGGGGATGGCCTATACATGATGAACATGATCCTCTGCTGCATAAGCAGAAAAGTATATAAATTATAGTAATCACTGTCTACAAAATCAGTGAGAGCTCTTTTCAAACTGAAAAATAATCAAAGCAGAACTACAAGAATGACCTGAGGTTTGAAAAACTCAGGAGTAAATGCAGCAGCTCTGCATACAAAACCATGTGTTTTCCTCTGCTAAAGTGTCTGTACAAGACATTTAATAATTGAGAAGTAGTGATCTAAAAGGAAAAGCAGGATACAAAACAAGGTTAGGAATCTGAAAAAAAGACACACACAAAAAGAAAAACAGAAAGGAAAAATTACATCTCAGTTTAACAATGCAGGAAACAATTGTTCAAAACATCTTGGGAACATGGTTCAGCATCACTCACTTATACCTGTCTGTCAGCTTCAGATATTCCTCCAAAAGGTGTTGGAAATGGGGCCATGCAGAAGTCGTGCTCTTTGGGTGGTACATTGTGGGTGGCCAGATAATCCAAACGGACCTTACAATCAGAATGACAACAGTTTACTTTGGCAAATCTTCTCCCAAGGACAGGGCTTTTTTGATACAAAACCTGACCACAAAAGGAAACAGGGAAAAGAAAAAAAAAAAAAAAAGAAGTTAAATGAAAAAATTCTGGCCATCAGAGACTAGTTTAAATGCAATCCAGTGCAGTACAGTCTCATTAAAACAATGCTGAATGTCAGTGAGACATGTAGCATGTGCATGTATACATGTGTCTCTGTGCATAGGTATTTCCTTCTGACTGTATTAGATATGCATCACAGGTACCATAAAACCAATTTAAAAATTAAAACAGTCAATTTTTTAAAAAATGCCAAATATTAAGGCTTACCACAGATAGACACGATGATGCTCTTAAGCTGGGAAAAGTATTACACATTGAACCAAAACTTCAAAGTTGGGCAGTGTCCTAGTCACATTGCCACAGTCCTACATTTAGAGCAGGGAGGAGCATGCTTACCATACGAGCGTCCTTCACTGGGAGCTCTTAAAAGGTCTGATTTTCTTAGCTAACACTTTTAATAAAGAACAGTCCAGTTCCAAGTGGCAGTGTGAACGTGTGTGTGGCTGTTTGCATCGCAACAACTATGAAATTCACTGCAACATGGCCATTGTTAGGAAAGGATGGTGGCCTGACAGAGCACAAGCTTGAATCTTTGGAGATATGGTTTAGTTTTTGAGTTTTACATATGACACACAAAGCAGGCACGTTTATCTGCAAGTCAAAACCTTTGTACCTGTACCTAATTTTTTTTTTCCAGTACAGTTTTGCAAGCTCCTCACTTTCTGATTCATGTCCAGACTCATATCCAGTCCTATCAGTAAAATAACAGTGCAGAAGGTTGTTGAGGGGATTAAGTAGTCTATATACTTTCTAAAACTCTGTATCATAACTGAGATCAGCATTAGAGAAGTCCTTAGCCTCTGCTAGTCTGTGATCTGCAAATGGCATTTCTTTTCAGGGAACTGATCTGGCATGCCTAGCCTTGCACACAGAGGAAGAGCCATAGGTCCTATCATCCAACAGGTGTGTGTGTGTACAGGGAAGGTCCTTTTTCACAAATCGAAGATGCCTGAAAAGTCTTTGGAGTTAGCATCTGGAATCAATTTTCTTTCTCTGTGGCCAAATTTTTGTTTTCTATATGAAAAGGATGTCTAAGCAGAAGGTGTGCTCAGGACCCTGTAGGCCAAATAAGCTCCAAAGGAAGACAAATTTTAAGAACCAGTCAGTGCTGCATCTTTGGGATTGCAGTTGGCTTTTTCCACAAACAGGATTACCAACTCTGATGCCAACTTTGATGCTGTAGGTTCCTCTTTGGCAGCTCAATACATATGGCATTTTGTCTGGTCTTTCCTAAAGGGCCGGATGCAAAATCACGTCAGCTCAGCCATCACATCAGCTGGCCTGTGGTAACTGTCTGCAATTATGATGTGCAATATAGCTGATGTGAAACTTCAACTAATTCCACTTGGTTTAACTTGGTGTGCAAATACGAGGGTCAGATCATACAAACCTCCAGTTGTGGCCACCTAAGAGCAGACAGTATGGCTCTACTGACACACACACTTGGGGGAACTTGACTGGGAATCTGGCCTCAGCCAGTCAGCTTTCCAGCTGTGGAACAGGTATCATGGCACATTCCTGCTGTGCTGGAATGTCAGGAGGGTAAATGCAAGATGCTCTGGAGTTCCACTGATGGGGAACATACCAATGGCATTATTTCACATCAAATACAGAATACAGAATCTCTTCCACAGGCACAAATCTTACACATTGCTTTTTTTTGTTGTTTGTTTGTTTTGTCAGGGTAGTGTTCTTTACAGAGGTATTTGTTGTACTTACCTAGGTCTGTAAAGTATTTTCAGGCATTCTGAGAAGCAGGATGCAATAGAAATAGGGGGAAAAAGCCCTACAAATTTAAGCAAATACACTTTAAGGCAAACTATTACAAGTCTCTTCAAGGAGAATACTGTGATTGCACCAGTACAGAAGTTTTATGCATTGTTATTGTAAAATGAACTGTAATCACTACTACATGAATATATTCTGATATTATGTGCACATCTGTTAAATGCACAGCTGGGTTAAATGTGTACAAATACTATACAAGCACAGTTCCAAGACTGCATGCCTGTAACTCTAATGATGCTATTGCTGTCAGTGTACCTGTATTTTTGTTACTGAGGCTCTAATGCTTAAAAAGAACACTACGAAGAGTTAGATACGCATTTTAAACCATAAGCTTGATTTATAATGAACTTGCAGTTTGTCTCTGCAGTCCAGCTGTCAGTAAATCAACTGTACAGTTAAGGGCTCCTCTTGATTTTTTGCTTTTAAAAGTGTATTAATGGCAAAGCAAGGCTCTTAAACTACTGCCTCTGGCATCAGTCGTTCAAACATAGCTGTGTTGCACTTTTTAACAACCAAATTAATTCCACATGAAGAGTAGAAGTATTCACTCTTTTTTTCTTTTCCTTTTTCAAACTTTGCAGACGTCTTGCAGGAAATGGCTTGACATACATTCCTAAGGGAGCATTTGCTGGCCTTTTCAGTCTTAAAGTGCTGTAAGTAAACTGTGTGTTGTTTGATATATTTCTGATTTCCTAAATGCTCCAGGGAACTAATTAACCAGTGAAGTTTTGATCAAGTAAATTACGTATTTTGATCAGCTCATTTTGAACAATTCAGCTGAAGTGAAGATACATATGAACATCATTAAATCTTTGTTTTTTCATATAGAAAATATCCTAAACACAAAGGTTGGAAAACATTAATGGCATTCTAAAAACAACTTGCTCATCAAGTAGATGTCTCTGTACAATATCAAAGGTAAAAATTGGTTCAGTTAATAGTTTCTTTAATTGTCTCAAAAGTTCTGAGTTCAGGTCTAAATACCTTTGGACTTTTAATGATCACACAAAATGGGGGTAAATTGCCTTTTCCTTTTCTTGAGAGCTGGGGTGGGGGAAGTCATTATTGTAGAACACAATGCAATTTAAAAACCAGTTCTTATTTTGTATCTTGTTCTCTGCAATCTAATTAAGATAAATTATTAAAAATGACTAGACCCTATATTACTTGGGTTATTACTCCAAGTAATAAGACAACATGTACAGTTAGTAAAAAAAATATGAGCAGACCAAATCTCACTATATAGCTAATACAGTAAAGTTCATAGAGATTGTTTTGTTAGCAAGAATGCCAACGTCCTAGGCAGCGTCAAGCTAAGCCAGATGCTACTATAAAAATATACAGAGCTCTACTGCAAATATATGTAAGTGGGAAAGAAGTATGAAGAGCTTCCCACTCCATCTACTCTAAAGTTGGCCAACTGTAGATCTTGTTGGCCCTAGGAGCTTTAAGCCTGCCAAAAATGATTTCATATACAATGTCCCAATATGTCTCATTTTGAAGACATGTACTACGTCAGTGTCATCCAAATACAGTCCTTTTACATATGTAGGAGTTGGTCCAAACAAGGTTATTAGGCAGTGTGAATGGAACCATGCGCAAAGCGAAGAAAAGTTTCTACTGGAATGAAAAATTATTTTTCTGTCTTTGCATGCTAAAAGATGGCAGCTTCAGAAAAGAGGTTTGTCAGGTCATTGCAAGCAACCTTTCTTTTGAGAAAATTAATTTCATTGGGAAAGGTTTAGCAGCTCTTACAAAGATAAATATATTCAAACCAAATCATAAAGCCCTCATACGTTTAAAAATCCTGTTGGCCATAGTAACATCTACCTGAGTCAGAATTTCAAGACTCGGTCCTTCAGAGCTTTATCAGAATAAAACACTGAACTGTTGCAAAAGAAAAAAGAAAGTAATACATGAGGATCATAGAATCACAGAATTGTAGGGGTTGGTAGGGACCTCAAGAGATCATCGGGTCCAACCCCCAATGAGGATGACAATTCCAGAATCACTGGAGGCAATTATGAGCTCAAACCTAAAAAAAAAAAATATCAAAAGCAATTAGATATGATCTATTGACTTCCTCACCTGCTCTGAAAATCCCACTTAAAGCTGATGGGTAGCTCTTAACAAGGCTATTATGCTACAGGTATTTGGTTTGAAGAGAACTAGAATTTTGAAAAGGCCAGGCGAATGGAGCATTTGTGTAAATTGTTCCTTGCTTTTAATCTTCAGGTAAAACCAGTACAAAGGAGGTAAGCTCAGAAGAAAATTTGCAATAAAAAAAAGAATACCTTTACTGTGTTGATTCTGTTTTGTTTTTTTGTTTATTTGTTTGTTTTTTGTGCTACTCAAAATGTAGGATGCTGCAGAATAACCAACTACGCCAGGTTCCTACTGAAGCACTCCAGAACTTACGCAGCCTGCAGTCTCTGTGAGTATGCTTGATAAATCAACTTGTAAGCCTACATTAACAATAGTATATAAGATTACCTATTAATTACCTGTTAATGTCACTCACTAACATGCTGAACCAACTTTTCCTTTTAACTCTCTTTGAGTTCCTTTTCAAGAGAATTGTACTCTCAGTTAAACATCAAAAGTGACTGATTTCATTCCAGTAATTTCATTACACTGGTGGCTTCTTTGCAGTGTTATAAACTGGTTCACCATCTGAGAAGACACTCCTTGCCCTGCAATACTTTCTGTATCAAGAATATGGTCCCTTGAGCTCTGATCTTTCCCATGGTTTCTAGTTAAGACTCTTTACAGGCGAAAAGAAAGAATCCCAAACAAAACCCTTGAAACCCTTGTTGTTTTTTTGTTTTGTTTTTTGTTGTTGTTGTTGTTGTTGTTGTTGTTTTGTTTTGTTTTGTTTTTTTCCTGTATTTTTTTTTCTTTTTAAGCAATATGGAAAATGCTATTAACTTATGAAACAAAGTGTACTAGAGGATGCTTAATTATATTCTGTGCTTCAGGCAGGTCTCCATATTTATAGTTCTTGACTGTGCCATGCTGACTCAGTCCACAGGCTTCAGTTTTAACAGAACTCCTGCCAGATTTCCTAGACCAGGAGTGAGGATTGGCTGCTTCATGGTATGAACGAAATTATTTTGATGTGCTTCTGCCCCATAACATAAGGACAGTTGTACCACATCATGCTAAAAGCTGACCTAGCCCAGTATCCAGCCTTCAACAGCAGATGCCAAAGGAAAACTAAAAGGTCAGGAGAAGAATATAATAATACTGGCTTGGTGAACTGTCTCATCTGCCAAAACTTGGGACTCAGGGACTCACTGAACAGCTTCTTTGAACTCAATAGCTCTTAAAGGATTTGCATTGTGAGTTTGTGAGCTTCTTTGTGAGTTTGTACAATTGCTTTCTGAGCCAATGTAACACCCATTATTTTCTATGGCAGAATATCTGCTGATCAGCTAACTCTGCATAGTGTGGTGAACTACCTCGTCTAATGTACTTGGAACTTACAATCTATGGTAATAGATGCTGATAGATGTAGGACTAAGGTGTAAACGGTTGTTGTACCCCAGATTTTATAGACTTCTATCATATCTCCATTAGTCATTAATGTTAAGTTGTTTCTTATGTGGGAGCTATTCCCTGCATCTGGTCATCTTTGTCACTCTGTACTGAACTTCTTTCCAGTTCTTTGATAATGAATTTGAGACAAGTTGGGGAAGAATCAGACCTGCACAGAATACTGAAAGTGTTCACACACACCGGACTTATAGAGGGGAATTATGGTTTTTTTTTATTCACTTTCTGGCTAACCTCACAAAATTTGTCTTATTTAAATATTTAACCCTTACTGAACGCTACGCTATGATTTTCACACTTATTACAACTTCAAGACCAATTCCTAGCATGTTTATGGCTACTCAGAAGTTTGTCATGTCAAGTGGGAATTGCCTTTTCCCCAGAGATGTGACTTTACATCTACCTCTACTGAAATCCTCCTGCTATTTTGTTGTTTGGTCAATTGATTATCATTAGTACCTTGTACTGCGATTTCAGTTCACATTTTCCAACTACAAAGCCATTCTTGCTGTCTCAATGCAGGATGCAGAGTAGTTTCTATTTCTGAATTACCCACAGAATTCCATTGTCACCCAGTATAAAAAAAATAAAAAAAAATAAAAAATAATTAAAAAAAAGAAAAAGATGGGTAAAATTTCTAAAGCATCTACTGACTTTGAATGTATGGAATGAAATATCTAGATGATTTAAGATAGCCAGGCATGTTCTTCTTTGGACATACAAAAACGTCAGCTGACTTTGTGTGCTTTAGTTGATCATCATATATTTTCACAGAATTACTTTGAAATAAAATTATTTTCCTGTACAGGTCATCGGAGGTCATTAGAGAAGTTTAAGTAACTATTGCAAAAAATGTTGCTACAGTGTGCAGTGATTACCACATCATTGGTCTAAGAATGACAAGGGTAGCGTATATACCAAGCTATCTAGTCTGGTTACAGTCGAGATGATTGGGAAGCTTACTGTGCTAAACATGCTGTCTTTGCTGTCTTCTTTTTTTGTATGTAAAGAAGTTCTACCAGAAAGTTAACATCTTTTGCATACATTCAATTCAGCCAAAATCTGAAAAACAGAATTAATGAAATGAATTGTTTTTTTGGCAAAATTTTGTCATCTGTGTAAAACTTACCACTACACAGGCTCACATTATTCTGTTTTAGCTCCCAGGTGCTTATGTCCGTCTTGAACAATATTTACCTCCTCAATATACAAAGTATTCGTTAAGGTTTGTCAAGGTGAAACAGCCTTAAGAATTAATTATCTTATAATTGTTATTTGGTCAGTGCCTTTTTTCTTTATTGACCAGACACAGAGTGAAATATCTCAGCCATATACTTTTGAGGTTACAGTTCTTTCCTTTGATCTTTTAAAAAGTCATGAGAAAATGCTGGTCTAGTGACTATATTAGATTTTCTTTCTGCTGAACAAACAAAAAAAAAATCTTGCTGAGATCACATCATTCTATACACACTCCGGACCAAAACACGATAAGCCAAGCAAACAAGAGTTCCTTTGTTGCTCTGAAAGAGACTGTTGAATTTGCAGCACAGTTTCTAAACAAAATGACGGTCTCACCCATTCTTTTTTGCAAATACTCTTTTCCATAGGTGAAGAAGCTGAAGAAGTAAACCAAACATAGTTACGCTGTGTATTCTATGTAAAGAAGTGGTGTTTTATGACGGAATTGAAACAGAGGGAGAATAGGAGTGGTCAGGAGAAACCTTTAGACAGCTGTGTAGCAGACCCAAGATGGAATGATACGGGTTTGTACAGAAAAGCTACTATCAGCTGAAAGATGATCACTGGCGAAAGAGACCTCTTTGAGGAAAAGAAGACTATTATTCTTTTGTTTGCTTAAACTGGGTTGTGTCTGTCAGATAAAGGTGTGCAGAGATTCAATTTCTTCTTTCATACAGTCTAGGAATTTTCTGTTCACAAGGTGGTTCTTGCATTGGTTTCTGATTTACAATAGGAGTTATTTCTCGAAACCTTCAGAATAGCAGGAGTCTTTTCAAGGGTGTAATTAAGAGGTTAAAAGCCTACACAAAGGCAATTTCTGTAAGATAACAACTTATTGTGTTTATTATGTTTAACTAAACAGGTGGCATGGTTTCTGGAATCCTCATTAACCCTTTTCTTTAGGTTAGTACAGTTGCAAAAACCTGAAAACTGGGGACAGGACTTAAAATCTGCCTTTTAAGTTTTCACCCAAGAAGGGAAATCATGTAGAGAGGCAAACCATACTAATCACCTTTCTACCTTAATGAATATGAAGAGTAAAATGTTAAAATCATTTTATATAAATATATATACAGTTGTGTATGTGCACACAATATATATGTATACACACACGCGTTTTCCATATTCACTTACTATACAAATTCATCACAAATTTTTGCACAAAAAGATATTTCTGAATGATATTGCCTCCTTATTGTCTAGTTCCAGGCTCAAAAAATGACATTACAGGTATTGATATAGATAGCCAGATTAATTGATGTTAAATGGCCTGTGGTACAGAATGCAAGAAAATCTGCTGTATTGCAGGGATGAACACCAGTTCTTTCCACTTTCTCGTCCATGTTGTTATATTGTTGGCATGCTGAATAACATGACAAGTTTGATAAATACTCATAAATTTATTAAGGCTTGAACTGCCTTTAGCATACATCAGTCGCCTTCAAGAAGCAGGCATTATTCACTATATACTGTGGGATGAGAAATGACCACACACCAAAAAAAAAAAAAAAAAAAAAAAAAAGATTTGTGTATTTCATCTTCAACAGCAAAAAAATCTGTGAGAAAACCTTAATACTGCTGCCTGAAAACAAACAACCATATTTTTTTTCTTAAGCAGAAAATTTAGATTTAACGATATTAAAATCTTCTCCAATTTTAAAAGTCTTTGTAGTTCAATAGTCAACAACAGTGATGTGATGCTCTGATTAATAAATGAGTTCAGCTACTGGTACTTGGGTGATGATTGTTTTGGACTCTGATTCCCCTTATGGCATAAGGATTTAAAGTAACCAGAAGATGTGAATTTTGAGATGTGGTTATCTCCAAGTTCAGTGGAAGGTTATCTTCAACTTATAATATGGCCTATAATTTTCTTTTTGTATCATGAATACAAGTTATCTGGATTACTGGCCCTAACAATTCAAATGGCAGTCATTTCTGTTAAGCCAAAAAGAGGAAAACATCTCAAATACCATGACTGAAAACGACCAACACACAATCACTGGTGTCACAACTTAGATCTTGACAGCAGGGTTTGAAGTGCCACTTAAATGCTCTCTCTCCTGTTACTCACTTTTCCTTGGAATTGACTGTAAGCAGATGGTGTCTGGATTTTATGTTTCCCAGAGCTCCAATACCTCCGTTCTGCTTTTAAATCAAGAAGGCCTTTAATAATTTGAAATATATCTGTATAGTCCAAAAGCCTTTTACATAGGTATATTGATTTATTTTTCACATATAGCTATTAATTAACAACTTGCTGTCTGGCCAACTCTTTTCACTGAATTTAAGTATTTGTTTAAATATATATATATATATATATATATATATATATATATTTCCTGTAGTGTAATCATCTTGTCTTTTCTAGTGACAGGTACTAGAATTGTCGTATAGGTATCTTTTGAACAAGAAGGGATTGATAAAGCAGGCAGTAACATAAGAATATATATATATATTTAAGTTTGTTCCCTGAGCATATTAACACAAATTTTAGGTTATTAGCAAATGATAAGTCGGAGATCTTCATTTGCAAATGTTAGTAAATAAAGGAGAAAAGTTTAATTGGTATCACTGGTAAAGAGGTGAAGCTTCTGCTATTCTTTTATTGAGCCTATTGAAATACAACACCTTGCAGTGAATACTACAGATGAAACTTAACTCTCTGTTTATTTTCTTGTTTAGGCATCACTATTAATGAGCAGCTTTTCCTATTGTGTTGTCAGACAGGAACCGTCAAAATCAAGAAGAGATCAAGTACCATGTCATTGCCCATGCCAAACCAGTCATCAAGGCTATTTAAAAACAAACATTATTTACAGTAACACACATTACCTGCTTTCATTCCTGTAAAATATAAGAGGACTTTTACTTTAATAGCAGGAAACAGGGCAGAATACAAGACTCTTCCAAAGTGCTGGAAACATTGGTAGAGATAAAAATAAACTATCCTTTCTCCATTGAAAACCTGTGAAGTTGGAATTTAGTGTAGCAAATTAATTTGACTTTACAGATACAGGATAAGAAAATAATATAAATTAAATTTGTTTGAACTTTCTGACAGAATTTATAAATCACTTCAATTTTATTTTTCAGATATGTTGATATGTTTGGAGCACATGGTGGTGATGCAGTTTTACATAAAATGTTATCTAGAAATCATCTCTAAATAATCTGCCTGGCTGGAACCAGTCAGAAAACTGATTTTTCAGCTCCTTCTCCCTACTCCTCCATATATTTGACATTGCGAAGGAAATTCTTAATCTGAGCAAGGAGTTGAAGACTATGATGGCACAGAGTTCTGAAATGCATCCAGTTCAGTCTTGAAATTAAAAAGCCTTTTTTTTCAGACGCGTTAACTTTAAACATTTTTTTCCAGTATGTTTGTGTTAATAATGCTGATTTTTAGTTAAAAGACAAACCAACTTTGTTGAAATCACATTCTCCCAAGAGAATTGTTTTCATGAAAAGATGGGAGCTTTAGTTGTGGTTTTCCATGTCACACCCCATGATAATGAAGCCTATAGAAGGCTTTATCCTTCTTAGGAAACCCAGTACCTCATCAGTTACCCAAAAACTCCCTAAGGAGGAATTTCCCACAGTTTAAATCAAGGTTGTGTGTACCCATGCATGTATCTGTGCACATACATGAAGATGTCTCAAAACTCACCACTGCAGTCTCAATTTGCTGCATGTTTTATCCATGTGAGCTACTAGAGCCCTAGGGCACGCTAGATATCAGAAGAAGGACTGAAACACTGAGCCCAGTATCAGAGCACAGACACTCTTCTAGCTTGATAAGCATCTGGGAGGAAGGCTGAGGTGCAAGGATCACCTAACTGTGTATGCTACCCGTTTATTTGGGTCCAGTCCCTAGCACAACCAGCTGTAGGTTCAGATGGCTTTCTAAGCGGGGTGCAAATAGTCTGAACTAGATCAGCAGTTCCAGGCTACCAATGGATGTTTTCTTTCATCTGGTAGAAACTACTAGATGTCTGATTCTTTTCTGTCCACTGAGCAATCTCATAAGCACTTTTTTTAATCATATCTGTAAAAAGAGAAATTTCTCAACCTGAGAACTGCTGGTGAAAAACCTTCCTGTGTGGCTGAACCCCAGCTCCATCAGTGGGAGGAGGAGAAGCAGAAGGTGCTGAAAAGGTTAGCAATGTGAGGTTCATGCTAGATTTCTGAGGTCCTCCTAGGCACCATACAGGGACATCTAGTTGCCAGCGTAGCAAAGCAAACAGTACTTAGTAGTGCTCCCAGGCAATGGCCATGACCGTCTACCAAGCTGTGCTGTTAACAGGGTCGTTGCCACACTTCTGACCAGTGCCAGCTAACATTTGGCTGCGCTGTTCTGCAGGGTCACTTGGCAATTTGTACACCCTTGGGACCATCCCATCAGTGCTCTGCATGCAGCCACCTGTTTGGGAGGCCAGGAGCAGTCACAGGAAATGTCTGATCATGGACTTCAGATCTGGGTGTTCGGCCAGGTTCCTAGGATGACCTAAAAACTCCTGCTGGCCACACTTTTTTCCACTTTTGGGGTTTCAGGGCTAGTCTTAGTATGAAAATAGCTTAATATAACAGAATAAAATAACAGAAACAAATGCTCCTAAATTATGGCTTGTGACTTCTCTTTTTCAGTCTTGCTGTTGCTGCTCAGGGTTCTTTGTATCGGTCCTGTATGAGACCATACAAGGGCAGAGCTGAAAGTGAGCTGTGGGAACTGCTGTGCTGATGTGTTGTAATTAAGCTTTCACAATAGTCCTAGCATTTTCCCCTGTGGACTGAAGGGGATATCCTGCTTAAAGGGCCATGTTTGAAAAACTAAGCTCACAATAGCCAGTTCTATTTTCATTACAACCACTTTTCAGAGCCAGTTTTGATGTCACGCTCGCCATTCCTTACACAGGGCTTTAGCCCAACTCCTATCAACAAACCCTTGAGAGGGTCCGCGTCACCACAGGCTTGTAAGGATGGTGGGGCTGCAGGTGACTCCATCCTGCCTGCGACACCCATCCTAGACAGGCCCTGTCCCCAGTACTTCCCCATCATTGCCCCACACCTTGCAGCAAGGCCTGTGTGCTGCTCCCCATATAATGGATCCTGCTCAGGAGGGGAGGAGGGGAGGAAGGCAGTGGGAGAGGGAGGATCATGCCCTTCGTTAGTTTGCTGTGCCTGAAATTGGTCCTCATGTGCTCTCACCCCCCTGCCTCCCCTGCCTATGATATATAGGCCCTTATCATTTGAGTTTGCATGTCTTATTTTAAACCGAATGACAAAAGAAGCATGGTGTTCTTGACTTCTTTGTCTGTCATTGTAGCTTTCCTCTTGGCAATCCATATAACAGATATTTATTTCAGAGGGGAGAATGACCTGGGAGAAATTTCCTTCCTGATCCCATACCTAGCATTTGACTTATCCTTGAATGAATGAGAAAGACACACCGACAAGCCATTAAGGAATGTCTTTAACAGGTATATCACTAGGTGGTAGCTGGGCTCACTCCGAGAGAAGACTAGGAGAAAGGGAAAAAATATATATATTGCCTTAGAAACCTACCAGTGGCGTAAAACTAGGTGTCCATCCATATTGAACTGATCAAAATACCTGAATCAAATCTTATTCAAAGATCTACTTTCACCCTTTACAGAGTACCAGTAAATTAGTCATGTTTACAATTCTATATGAATAATATCTTTTAATCATTTATAATGCATATGGTTGTAGCATTCACAGTATGTCACAGGAAACACCAGTGGGATACAGTCCACATAGCTCAAGCATTTTCTTTGAAAGGTTTGGACATTTTAAGTGAGCTCATGGTGAATTTCATACTGGCTGCTTTATTTACATGCCGCCTATCAGAAGAGATCAAGCTTTTCTGTTTCCTTAAATTGGTTCTCTCTGGAATATAATAGCAGCTTTCAAACTCACCACATGTTATCTATATATTTTCAATTATAAATAGGGTCATGTTTGTGAGTTAATGGGTTTAGTTCTGAAAGTGCCAAAACTTTGATCAGCACATGTAAAACAATTGGCTGAAAACAGTGATTTTGATCAATGCTTTATACATCAGTGTGCATTACCTACAGTATGACAGGAAACATAACCACTACTGAAATGTTTTATTATCTGCAAGAGGGAAAATGGTACCTGGAAGTTTTAAAAAGATTAGATAACAAAATGCATTTGAGGCAGTACTTCTTATGAGCACTGGTAGGATATGTAGTCCAATAATAGGACTTGCAACTCAAATCATTGTAGCTTCTCATTTTCTTAAAAACTTTATTCAAAGAATAATCCAACCACCTAGAGTCTCACTTATGTTACAGCAGTACTATTTTGTGTATTTTGCTTACGTAGCTAATGGTGGGATTATATTTGGAAACTTTGGTTATTAAAAAAAAAATGTTTCCTTGACTTGCTGCTGAATATCAGTAAGGTAGAAATCCTGACCTCTCTGAGGACAACAGAAATAATACCGTTTCAGACACAGGATCACATAGAAACAATTGACTTTTGGCTTCAGCATGTGACCAGGGGCTCTGTGAGTAACTCCTCTGGAGTCAACAGGGAAGCCAGAGCTGCACACTCACCCTTGGTATTGAACAAGATGCTGACTGTAATGCAGTAACACATTTAGGTTGAATAAAGCCTCCATTCTTTAATCAGTGTAACTGTCAAACTAATGCAACTGTAACTTCTTAGTTTACATACCAGCATCACACAGGGAAGAAATTTACTTCTGACCAAAACACAAAGAAACCTCATCTACTCATTCAAATTATACCTTATTTGAAAACAGAGGCATAGCATGGTTATTGCCTGGGGAATGGGGGAGGTACAGCATGACTATTTCTAAACATTTCCAGCCTCACCCATTTGTTGACCAACCCTTGAGTTATTTTGGAAGCTCTGTCTCTGCTGCCTGCCATGTCAGTTATTATATTGAAAATTTAATTGTACAAGGGCTTTGACACTGAACTTTATAAATTTGTTCCAACTGACCTTGTCTCAGTTATTTGCCAGCCTGGCACAGAGCCTTAGCATTCATTATTTGTTCTCATGCAGTAGGTAGAAGAAGCATGGAGCAGGAGATAGAATGGACCTGACATTTTACATGACTGCAAATGAGGAAGCAGCTTTAAATAAAGAGATTACCATGGCCGCCACAAAGAGTATTACATTTCTCTCAAACAGACCGAATTTAGTCTGTACAGAATTACTACTTTGTACCCTGGGTGTGTCTGTTTGTTCTGCAGTGTTTTCAGACTTCTATTTAAATTTGTTTTTATTTCATCATTCACTTAATTACTTCTCTGTACAGATGTCTTCGAGAAAAGTTTTAGAGAGCATCTTTTATGTTACAGACAAGATATTAAAAGCAGAAAAAGTGTATTGGAGTACAGGTCACCATCTGGATGTTTCATGAAGTTGCAGAAAGTAAAAGCCAGTGAATATATGACATAGTATTTCTAGTGCCATATCTGCAAAGAGTTCAGGAGATTTAATCCTTATTTGCAGAAGTGTGAAAGCAAGATATCACCTGCAAACTCAGAAAAGGTACGATGCGCAACTGAGCTCCCTCTGTTGGCTCTGCAGCAACTGAAGTGTATTAAGTGCTTTACTTTTCAAAGTAAATAAATTGCATTAGCAGCACTGATCTCTGTTTAAAAACACTTTGCTCCACTATTAAAAAATATTAACTTTGTTGCTCATTAGAATCATTGGAATACACAGTCTTTAAGAAGGTGTAAAACAGGAGCAGAAACTCAGAAATTCTTTATTTTTGGCTTTTAAAATGGTGGATAGCATATGGAAACCCAAGTCAGCTTTTGGCACCATGATTCAGTGATTTATAGATTCTGAAAGAGAATGTCCTGCTGAGTTTCTTATACTTTTTTGTTCCAGACTTTCAAATAATTGGGAAAGGAAACAAATTCATGCCTGATCCAAAGAGAGGATCTGTTCAGAAATGATTAGTCTGTGCCCTCAGTGAACTGACGGCTCCAAAGGAGAGCTGTCTGCAGCAAGCCAGCTGACCAGGAGACTTAGGAACACCACATGAGGTCTCAGATAAGGCTGCAAGCAAGATAAAAATGTAGAATCTCCGGGAAATGAAAGATGGATGTGGCAACTCCTACCTATCCTTGTGTTCTTGGTGATAATTTCTTGTGTAAATCCACTGTTCTTTTCTCAGAGTCAATTTTCTTTGTTTCTTTTTCTCCTAGACGCCTGGATGCCAATCACATCAACTATGTGCCCCCCAACTGCTTCAATGGCTTGGTCTCCCTTAGACACCTGTGGCTAGATGATAATTCTTTGACAGAAATACCCGTCCAAGCTTTTAGAAGTTTACCAGCACTTCAGGCAATGACACTGGCACTGAATAAAATTCATTACATACCAGACTATGCTTTTGGAAACCTCTCTAGCTTGGTAGTTCTGTAAGTTTTATCGATTGCTTTTTAGCCACAATCTCTGCTTCTTTGCAGAGTTTTGACCTCCTTGTGATAAATTACTTGAAGATGCAATGTTTAATTTAAGCATTGCTTGAGAAAACCTCTAATAATTAACACTCCTCTAGTCTCTCCCTAGTTGGCAAACAATAGGTAAATAGCTATACGCATGGGTCATCTAAACCTCAGTTTTGTCTTTCAGTGTTAGTATTAAACTGATGTATCTTGGGGCCATAAAGCTGCAGTTCCCTTCTACTTTTGCATGAGTCTTAATAATGATACTCCTTTACCATGAGGTCAATACTGTTTCTTACAGAAAATGTTCTTTTTGGAATACAAGTTAAGTTTTCTGGTTTGCATATGTACTATAAAACAAAATTTGAAAGAAAAAAAAAATCTTAGAGAAGCATATCTTTTACATCTTCTTACAGTTAAACTCACATTTGCTAAATCACTTGTTTTGATCTAGCTTAAAAGTTTCCGTCTCCAGTAAAGAGCTATGTAAGGGATTTTTTTAAAAAAAAAAAAAAAATCACCATATCTGGTCAGCAAAACAAACAGAAACAGATGAACTGTTTGCCTTCTAAGACTCCAAGGCAGCATGTACTGAATGAGAGAAGATTAGAAAAAGGAAATGAACAGAAAGCTTTCTGGGTGACTTGGAAAGAATGCTGTCCAGTAGAAACTATGTATTTCCCTTCGTAGAAAGTATATGTAGTTTTGTATTTAGATATGTTTGCATACCAATACAACTAAATGAAACAGATGCAAAACCCACACCAAAATCTGGAAGGAATACTCTGGAACATGGTTTCAGTTTTTTATCTTCTGGGAATGCACCAAATGGAAAAAATTCTAGACTGGCCGGAGAAACTGAGGAGGAGACTGAGGGGGAGAAGTTATTTCAGGATAGTTTGGAAAATCTTAGTATTATTAAACAGAGAATAATATATTCAAGATTTACAAGCTGTCTGAAACCATAGTCTGTAAGACACTTAGCATATTTTAGCATGTTCTAACCCCAGTGTGAGCATGGAACCTGGCATTCTTCAGGGTTCTTTATTGAGCTTTATAATCACCATCTCTGCCTAGTGCCTAATATATTCATGTCAACATATAGAGCACCAATAATAGGGTGATAATAACTGCCTTGTGGCACACAGTCTTTGCCCTCTATTTACATCAAGTAACAGTCTCATTCAGGTTAAAGTTTTTAAAGGAGTCATTTACCGAGCTAAACATCTCAGTAATGCTTAAGATAGAGAATATTTTCAATGTCATTCTCTACATCCGTACCAGAAATACAGTGATATGAGGACAGTTAAGAAATACAGGAGAAAACAACCTCGTCTGATTCCCTGATTCTGTCTGCTCACTTAGGTTCCCTTATTTTAGATCTGCCCTGCTTATTTCTTGTCTTCTGGTCTTCATATTGATTAATAATTAAATTATCCCTCATGATCTACAATATCTGATACTTTTGGCCTGTCAAAATCTTTCTGTGTGGTTCTGTTTTTGTTTGTTTTCTACTCTATTCGGTCTGGCAAATTTTCCACTCTTTGAAAATATGCTGTTCATTTTGTGTAGGTTTGAAGCTCGATCACTAGCAGTCCAAATGTAATTTGTAGACACTCTTCGTGCTAACTAAAGCATTACAGCTCAGCGTAGTCATTTAAAAAATGATTATTTTTTTCACAGGAAACGAAAAACCCACAAAACATCTGTATTTTGCCACTAGAAACCTTTTTTTTTTTTTTCATGGACAGGGAGACTCAACTTCTGTAGGCTCTTTAAAATTATTTTCGGAGCAGAATAATGCATTGAAGGGTATGTGCTTGGCAGTTCCTCATTCACAGACCTTCTTTTCTTTTAAAGTGCTACTCTCATAGCTTCACTCCACTATGAGAGCAGTGTCAGAATAAAATAAAGGTCTGCTGGAAAAAAAAGCATCCTCTTTAGAAACCAATCTGAAGTATCACTGAGTTCTACCTACTCACATTAATAAGCTTCACGCAGAATGTTGTTTTTTTTTTCTATGTCAGTCTAAAAAACATAGAAATAGGCAGCATTACCAGCCTTCACAGGGAGGTTTTGATTGAAATGTGACATGCAACAGTTTCTTTCAGTTGCTGAAAATATGAGAAAGTAGCTGTTGGTTTTTATTCTTTCAAAGGATGGCAAGTTAAAGCACTTTGAAGATTGATTAGCTTACTCATCCCAGTGAAGCTATGACTTCCTGTCCTGTGGCTTTGTGTCTTCTTTCACTCTGCAAGGCTAATGACTATTTCTGCCTGATTATCCTTCTCCTCACCTGCTCCTGCTTTGTGCCATCCCCTCTAACACCCTCTGAATGTCTTCCATATATACAGCTAACACTCTCCACAGTTCTTAAGGCAACACATTAATTAACAACAGGTGAGAATATGTCTACAATTTCATGGTATTTAATATGCAAACCTCAACCTAGACCTCCAGGATATACCCTTTTTAGACCATCTAGGTGGTTGTAAAAGAAATCCCATGTACAGAATCAAACTGAAGCCCTCATGGGTAGGGAGATGTCAGGAGAAAGGGAGAAGGGTTGGTGAAGGTGCCTCTCTACATGCTCTTGCAAAAGCATGACTTGCATAGAATCGGTGCATGCCTGAAAATAAGTTTCTTTTGATTGAAGCATCAAAATGTTTTGCTTAAGTCCACTGTGTGTAGTGTGCTTTCCTGACTGTGCTTAATGTTCCCCTGCAGACATCTCCATAACAATAGAATCTACTCCCTGGGAAAGAAATGCTTTGATGGGCTCCACAGCCTAGAGACTTTGTGAGTTGACCTCTTATTTGTTTCTTTTTTTTTCCAGTGTTTTCATTAATATTCTAAAAGAATAAAAAATAGCCTAAAAGCTAAACATGGTTTTTGGCTTGCCTAATCGCTACAGGATCTAAGTGATGGTTTACAATGACTGTATACTGCAAATCCTATTTTTTACTATTTAATTAGTTTGCCTTTTTAATAATCATTGTTGATAAATTGTTGAAAGGACATTAGAGAACTGTACTGGGCATTGAAAACGTAGTGCCTATTCATGAACAGTTATGTTTGCCTAGTTTAGTACTATTTATTTGTCTTGTTTAATCAATAAAGCTAATAGCTAGATTAGGAAACTGTCACAATGAAAAGGTTTACCGTTAAGAAACTGTCTCACCCTAGAGGAGGGTTATAAAATGATTTTATTTTTCTATCCCTGGAAAAAGTGCCAAATAGCCAAATTATATGTTTTGCAAGGGAAGAGAGGAACACTTTGATTGTATCCGTTTTTGTCTTTAAAGAGCTCTGATAAAGAGTAGCACTTGTAAAGATTCAAATTGCCTCAAGTTTTTGCCATAGATGAGTGAACATGTTGTCTGCTAGAGTAGACAACAGAATCCAAAAATGCTACAGGGACAGAAGACCTGTGCATATCTTTCTATCCGCCACCTTCTGCCCTCAGCTGAATCCTTTCCAGAGATTTTAGAGATTTCAGCCAACCAGGGCAAAGCATAACAGACCTGGTCTGAGGAGCAAAGTATCAAAACTGAATAATGCTGGTCTAAAGGTAACTATTTTCTTTCTCATCCACAGAAGTATGTACTGCTCATTTTTGTATTTTCATAAGATCAGAAAACAAGAAGTTTTGGCCTTTTTTTTTTTTTTTAAATCCCTGGTTTCAGTCGCATCAATCCTTTAGAAGTGGATTGCAGTTTTACAATTTTGATTTTTAGCCTGCTGTGAGTTGAAAGGAAGTCCCTTGGTGTAGCACCGGAAAGGGGGACAGGAAAGGAAGAAGGAAAATGTAATAGTTTGTTTTGTTTTTACAAGTGAGATTCACATGGCACTTGGTCAAAAATGGGGAAAAAAAGAACAATGGAATAAGTAATTGCAAACCCAGTCCCAGACACCTGGCATGAAAGAGGTGAAAACAGAGAGGACAATCATGAACCTGGGAATAAGTGTAGGTGCGGCCACTTTGCTGCGATAGGAGAATGCAGCACTTGACCCAAGTGCAGTAATTGTGTACTGTATAGACCAGTTTCCAGATAGTTTCAAGCTAATCTAAAGAGATCTCAGTGTAAACGATGGATGCCAGCTTTAAAATCATTTATTTGCATCAACGCATAGGTCTGGAAATCACATATCACTGGAGGGCAAAACCAAACCGTACACGCCTGTAATCTCTTTTTGTCAATAAGCAGGAGAGATTTACAAGCAGGAAGGAAAGCCTTGTTGAGTTCAGACAGCAGTTTCCTGCCTGCATTACTTCAGCCTGATACTATTTCAATTTCAATCTATTGTAAACTGATTTGTGTTTTGCCCATTCAAAAAGGCTTTTACTCAAGTTTTTCAGACGGTGTTCCTCACAAAGCAGTGTTCAGGGAGCATCACACTAAACAGGTACATCTCAATTTTCAGGTGTCTCCTGAATGCTAAAGGATGCACATGTCATGCTTGGGGCAGAAGTATGCTAACAGCCCATTCAGCTTACCAGAATGAAGTTTAATTGCCACAGCAGCACGAGCAGTTCTTAAAGCAGAGGCTACTACCCTAGCTAAACTACTGTTCCTGCAATGTGTGTGGTTAGAAACATTCTCCATATGAACACTGCCAAAGCTTAAAATTAACTATTAACAAAGCTTAAAATAGTTAATGATAAAGTTGAACTTACTGTATGTTTTCCCACTTGTTTTAGCCAGAGGAAGATTTCTCCCAATCATTTTTACCTTCCAAACTCCATTATCTCCAGCATCTCCAATTTCTTGGTCTCACAGACCATGAAAAGTACATCAGATGAAATAAAGACTTAAGAATAAAATCTAAGTCTTGAAAGACTAAGTGAGTCAGAGGCAAACGTAGCCTTAATAAAGAAATCTATTAACCGTGTAAAAGTCAGCTCACCATACAAAGTTCTTGAATATTCCAGGCAAGAGGGTTTTTGTTTTGTTTTTGTTTTTATTTTTTCTGTTGATAATTCCCAAGTTATAACAAACGATTTACTAAAGAGCAGATCCATTAGTAGTATCTGAATCAAGTTTTGGCTTCTTCATTGCTGAATAGCTAGGATACAACTGCAAATAGGATGCTGATAGAAAAATAGGAATGAAAATGTATCCTAAATAGAGTCTGTTAGAAACATCCGTACACTGCTGAGGATTTATTGGCTTTTGCCTGTATGTACTTATTCAATGAATGGAAGACAATATTTAGTTACAAATGCTAACAAGTCTATGTTATCCTTAATGCAGCACGTAACCTCAATAATACGATCTGTTTTCACACAGAGATCTAAATTACAACAGTCTGGACGAGTTCCCCACTGCTATCAGGACACTAACAAACCTAAAAGAATTGTAAGTACAGAAGTACAGCGCTTATATTAGGAAGGAGGATGTTTTGTCTAGTGTGTGACTGATTCTTTTTTAATGCTGGTGATTTTATCGGTAATCCTTAAAAACTCAGATCTAGGAAGAACCAGTAAACATGCCAACATGCATAAAAGATAATTTTCAACATACAGTTTAGAGCATTCAAGTTCTGAAGACTTCTATACTGCATTGTGCAGTAGATTTTTTTCAGGAACTTCATCCTTGGAATACAGTGAATAATAACCACAATTAATTAATTTCAAATCCCAAACACAACAGTTGTTTTTTTTCAAGCAATCCAAAAAAAAAAAAACCACAATCTGCTAGTCTAAGAAAAAAAAACATGGCACTCTTACTGGCCAATCAGGTTTAGATGCTATCTTCCATCCCTCCTGCACCATTAAATTAAAACAATTTCTTTTCACTGTAAATACTCCTTTGTAACGTTGTAAACAAAACACTTCTGGATGCACGGACATAGTTTCCGTAAAATAATGTCAACAATGAAAAGAAACCAGCCAAGTTTATTGTAAGAAACAGCTGAATTGTAAAAGAATGAATGAAATATTCACACATTGTACACACAATGTACACAACAGCGTGTACGTTCAGAATTCTTTCCATGTGAAGTATTTACCACATTACCGGTACCATCAGCATCAAGATTTACAAAAACTAGGTAACAGTAATTGGGCGCAGTTGTAGCACTGTTACATCACAAGATGATGACAAAGCCACTGTAAGTAGGGACCTGAGATTTTTTCCAAAGCAGGGAATGCCCCGGCAGCACTGACTCCAGCTCGGTACCTCCCGTATGGGCCAGGAGTGCAGCTCTGGATGAGGTAGCAGAGGGAGGTTCAGCTCACTGCAGGGCTACCATACCATGGGGGTTTCTGGGCCAGGCCTTGTTTCTCCCTCAGAATTTGTGCCTGGGCTGAAAACACAGAAAGTGGTATCTTGCCTGTGGCTTGGAGACACCAAGGCAGCCAGTCAGAGCTGGAGGGCTGGCCAGCAAGACAGAGCTGTATCAGGTTGTCTCAGGTGCTCTGCACTTTGCAATCTCAGCTGTAGGGGAGGTTCTCTTTGCAAATTAAGTGGGTACAGCTGTTACCCAAAGTTAATACCTACATAGTTTGCCAGACTGAGTTTTGAAGATACCTGTGGGACAAATTTTCCCACTGTGGTCTTATTAGTCTGCTTACCTGGAGGTTCAAGCTCTTTTCCTCAGTACGTGAATTGGCAGGCTGTAACCTACCTTCGGTTTAGGCAGGGTGTATCACTGGTGAGTAGTGCCACAGGGCAGAGGCTCTCTTCCAACCAGTACAGAAGCTCTCTAAACTCTGTTTTGCAGAAATGCACCAAAATCTGCTCCTGGCTGAAGTCAGAGTGGTGATGAGGGGCCAGACAGTGCCCTGAGAAGTAGTTATGCCATTTGCTTAGCTTTTCTGCCATGCAGGGAATCCCAGTCAACACAGCCACAAAACCAGTCCCTTTGCTGGTTGTAGATGAAATGGGATCTTCATGCTGCATGGATTCAGCATCTGCACGGATGCAGTTTTTCTTGCATGCAGAAGAACAAGGGAGCCTTGCAGCATCTCGTCAGCAGTAGCATGATGACTAAACAAGTGAAACCAGTAATGTGGGACCTGTCCAAGTAATGACCAAGTGTGCTTGCATCAGTGAACAATTTGAGGCTTTCTAAATGTATAAATTTAATCTGGGAAGCCTTTTTCATACCCGACTGAACTAATGGGAGTTTCCCACACAAATCATCATTGTTCTTTTGAAACCTTAGTTGTTTCTTTTGTTTTTCACAATGGAGAATTACTCATATAAATAAAATCCAGTGATTAATAATGAGACAAAGATTTGGTCCTCTATCCAGCAGTCACAACTACATAGGATAGTTTGTTCATGTCCACATCTAAAATATTTCAATAGAAATTTGGTTGTGGGAGACTTAATAATATAATGTATAAAATTATTTACTTGACAAATTTGTGTAATTCATTATTATCTCAGCAAAAGAAATAGTTGCAGTCTAACAAGCACAGGGGACTATATATATATTGTTTTATTATTTATTTATTTTTAAATATTTAACTGTTAATTTTATTATTTCATGTGTGTATATTTACATTACATATTCATACGCATACATTCATACGTACATGACATACAGCTACGAAGCACTGTTTCCTAGTGTCAACATCTGAAGTTTAAAATGCTGTTTTGCAGTTTACTTTATCTGAACGGCACTCTCATTTAGAAAAGTACAGAAGCCTAACTATTTGCCTTTCTTTTTCTTTTACCTTTTTTTTTTTCAGTTCTATCTTACCCCAGAAAGCAAGGATATACCCTTACACACAAACATTTTCCTTATTACAGACAAAAAACAATGTGCATTGTGAATACAGATTGTGCCTTCACCATTTTTTTCTTTACTGTGTAACCATTTTTTCTTTTGTAGGGGATTTCATAGCAATAACATCAAATCAATACCTGAGCGTGCATTTGTGGGTAATCCATCACTTATTACAATGTAAGTGGTACCAGTTTATTCAGTAACTCTTCCTGGTAGAGCATGTGGAATTAAACACCATATTTGTGGCTATTTGTCTAATAGATCTTCATAGATCTTCTTGTGAGTGTACTGTGTAGCACACAATAATGTAAGTGAACAAGCTTATATCTTTCCAACCTCATGGAAAGAGTGTCAACTTGCATACCCTATTTAAAGGGAGTGAGTACTGCTGCCTTAGCCTTGACCTTTGAGTTTAACCATTCCTTATAGGTCTCTTAGTTTTACTGGCAATGTAGAAGATAGCAAAAATTACTCCTGATGGATTCCAGTCTCAGTTCCCATGGTTTTACATGAAGATACATGAGAATTGGCAAACCTAAGATTAAGAAATTGTAAAACAAATTTAAGAAAAATAGTGACTCATCTTGAGCAGTGTTATTTTATGAGCAAAAGCAGCATGGCTTCAAAAATGCAATGGAACTCAAATGCTGTGGATGGTCAACCTCCTCCAGGTGTGTGAAGTTCTGATTTATTCACTTGCTAACTTTTTCTCATGTCATAACAAAGTTCTTCATCTTTGGATTTCAATGTATGCAAACCTGGGAGAAAGAGAAGATGTGTTTTTTTTTTGGCAAACTTGTGGTTTTAAATTCAGGGAGACTGACTGCTTCAGTATTCAAAACATGGTTGATGGACTTAGGCTAGTGGGTAAGAAAAGGCCCAGAGGTGCACCAGGACTGTGGCTGAGAATACAGGGTATACTCACTTGCATATAATATAATCATGTAACGTGTTTTGAATCTTTTAAAATATTTTTAAAAATATTTTTAAATGTCTTTTTTGCTCTCTTTTTACAGACATTTTTATGATAACCCTATCCAGCTTGTTGGAAAATCTGCTTTTCAACACTTACCAGAACTCAGAACTCTGTATGTGTTTAATTTTGTTTTAATTGTCTTTATATGTTGCAATATTAGAGCTGTCCCACACAGCCCTCACCACAGTTATATTGAAATGATGTTTTAAATTCTAGGACTTTAAATGGTGCTTCACAGATAACAGAGTTTCCTGATCTGACTGGGACTACAAGTCTGGAGAGTCTGTAAGTGCTAAAGCAATATTTTTGCTTTGTTTCGTTTGTTGGATACTAACTTTTTCTAAAGAATGTTGTAAAAAAAAAATGTTTTACAATCTCTAAAAAGCAATCTTTTTTTCATAAATGCTCTCAACAGGACCCTCACAGGAGCACAGATCACCTCTCTCCCCAAATCAGCTTGTGACCAGTTACCTAATCTCCAAGTGCTGTACGTTTCAGTAAGATTAATGACATTACAGTAATGCAAAAGATTAATGAACAAATGAAATCAATATGATTTTGAAGTTACCCAATTGATGCTATTCCTGTGTATCACATTAACTGCCTAGGAATTCAGAGCAGGGAGCAATTCCCCATGTTACTCAAAAATACCAGCCTCCAAAAGTTCACAGTCAGGATTTCCCATACATTGTTGAAAAAAATAATTAATTTTCATATTTTTAGGTCAGCTTAAAATGGTTCTTGATTTTCTTTTAAAAAATGCAGAGCTACTTTACATGACCTTATTTTCATTCATTCTATGTCTCCTATAGTGTTTTCTTTTCTTTCTGAGACAGATAACTCAGTGAAGTGAGTTAGCTTTGAGTACTTTTTATGCTTCTCTTTTAGTTTATTTTCCAAACACACATAAGTAGTTGACTGAAATTTTAATAGATTATTATTTGGCATAGCTGGGGCATACTTCTTATACCAAATATCCAATATTGTTTTAGCTTGGAAATGTCCTTGGAGTTTGCTTAATCACTAACAAAAGTAATCATTGTGTCTGCTTCTTTGAGATTCAGCCAACAGCACTTTCCTCTATGTATTACATCACTAGGAATGCATTTGATATTGCTTCTCTGGCCAACATTAAAATAACACTAATTATAACACATTATTTGAATACCAGCTTGGATGTCATGAACATTTCCAGAAAAATTAAGTTTTAGTTGATGGACTCAATATAATCATTTCCAGAATGATAAAAGACAGAAACAGAGTCTGTTGCCAGAAGGAAGTCTGCACACAGACTTTCTTTTGACTATGCCCTGTACTATTCAAAAACAATAAATCTCTAAAGAGAAGGCAAATAAATACAGTAGCAATTAATAAATTGTACAGTTCATGGAAGAGCAGAAACCTCCACTGAAAATTCACATTCCTTATTTTCAGGTATCACCCAATATTATTGAAGCTGACAATAATAAAAAGGGCAGGGAACCAGTTTAGCAGCCATGTCATGTACACGGAGTTGCTTTTTCCCCATTCCCATCAGACTGGAAGGAACATGCCACATTTTACAATTTGTACCCAAGTTCACATTTAAGCTTACAGATGAGTTTTGCCTGCACCATGAAGTATAAGGGTGTGCTGAACCCGACCAGTTACTTGGAGACAGTGACCTTGAGCCTCCTGGCTCAGTTACTGCAGAACACCTTGCTCTGAGACACAAATCCTACAAGCACAAACACTGCTTGGAAAGCCAATTTGTTTATCCCACCTAGCCACCAGTGCTTCCAAATGTGGATGAACAAACACAGAGACTTCCCAGGTGCACCTGTATTGGAGGTATATCTGAGAAGGTGGACTCCTCGCAGCAAAGCTGGATACACACTTGAACACAGAGCCATAACCCCTCTGCTGCTGCCAAGAGCTTCATTTATAAACAGAGACAAAAAATCCTCAAACATCTTTTACCTTGGCTTAGAAGCTTCCAGCTCACCTGAACTCTCTGGCATGTCTGATCTGGACCACAGAGTACCTGTGAAGAGCACAAAATTAGGAGCAATAACCCTGCTGTTACAAAAATGTGTTTATATTAGTGGTAGTGTTTGTGCACAATAAAACCGAGTGGAACTCATTAAAAGTCATGCACTGTCATAACTTGCACCACATTCACAAGTCAAATATAGAATCTACAAAATGCCCCTATCAGATCAGTAACTGTGAAAATATTTTTTTTCCAGAAAGTAAATGGGTAGATGTGATCCAATTTTAAAGGATTTGAAGCAGGAATGATAAGAGATTACTCTTTTTGTTGATAATACTAAATAATTGTGAAAAATTACATTTTCTGTAATTATAGGTATAAGCCTTTACTCTATATTCTTTCCACCAGCAAAATTTCAATTCAGTTTTCCCCAAACGGGATGTATATATACGATGAAACTATTGAGAGTGGGAAGGGGAGGGGTGTTTGGTTCTTTTCCTTTTTTTTTTTTTTTTTTCCCTCCAATTTCTGCAAATTGCCTGGGCTTGTTTTTGATTAGTTAGATTATACTATAAATCAGTCCAGATGTTTCAGTTATTCTGTAATTTGTTGAGTTTTGGCTCAAGTCATTTTGAGAGTTTTTTTCTTCCATGTAGTGATTGATTTCAAAGTTAGTTCCAATATCTTTAACCACATCACTCAGTTATAAGACATAACAGTTCTAAGGATCAGAGGCAATACTGCTTAATTAAAAGTGTAGAACGGAAAGCTGATTACAGTTCATTGTGATTATTGCCAGAAAAATATAGGATATTCTCTGACAAAATGTGAGTATCTAGTATATATATGTATACGTGTATTTAATAGATCATTTAAAATGGTTTAAATATTTGTCAAGTTAAACATGATGAACATGAAGTCTGTGGTGCAAAGCCAGTACTCCCTCGAAGCAGACTGCTGATATTGTTACTGTAAAACACTCAGAATCTATGCTTCGGGCAGGAAATTGTCAGACAATGCAAGGAATTTGAAGAAGTAGGATATGGCGTTAATACATCCTACCTTTTCCCCTCATATCTCCTTCTCAGTTAGAAATAGAAGTCTGACAGATGAGAGATGATAACTGAGTCCACTCATTTCTAGTCTCCTGTAAAAACAAGCTATCTTAAATTGAGCATGAAGAGACACAAGGAAAGGAAATCTTTTTATTTTGACATTACTTTGAATATTAATCTTTTATTCTCTTGTGTATTACAGGGATCTGTCTTATAATCTGCTGGAAGATTTACCCTGTTTTACTGCATGTAAAAAACTTCAAAAAATGTAAGCTTCAAACTATTCAAAAATGCCTAACAAGAGTCATCTGTATACAAATTTGCATGAGCATCATTAATTTGGTTACTGCTGACCAATTTGACATATCCCAAATATATACCTTTACAATGCACCCAAGTGGATCATAAATAGTCTGAATTACCATGGAGTGTCCTCCAGGTGCCTTTGAAACTGAGGAGATTCTTATTGCTATTTCAGTGACTTGCATCATAACGAAATTGATGAAATCAAAGCAGACACCTTTCGGCAGCTGGCTGCTCTTCGTTCTCTGTGAGTACAGCCCTAGCAGTGGTTCACTTGAGTTCTCACAAGTGTGGGGCATATTTACTATCTATTCATTGTCTGTCCACTGTTTGCCCCAAAACATCCTTGTTTCTATTTTTCCATGCTTTGATCTTTCATCCGTTAAATCATAACTGTGAAAGCAGAATAAACACTGTGAAGCTTAGCATCTGCAGCAATGAATTCAAAGATGTAAACTTCCAGCTATAAAAGCTGTTACTTGTGAACATTTCTGACAGAGGTGGAGAGAGATACTGAGCCAAAACTGGTATCTGATGGCAGGTTCGTGTAAGAATCATCTCTAGGGAGCATGAAATCTTTACAGAGAACACTGTTCTCTACAAAGAAGAACAATAAGAAATAGATTTCAAATTTGTATGTGTTTCTAGTATTCACATAGACACAGTAGAATAATTTTGTTTGGAAATTACTTTTGTAAGTTTTTACTTTTTTAAGTTTTTGAAGAATCAAGCCCATTCTCTTTTTTTTTTAATTTAGTTGCTTGCAGTTTTTTTTCTTTATTATTATTTTTCAGGGGTGGTAAAGATTGTTATTAAGAAATTAAGCCTATTGACAATGGATTTGCTGTTCCTAGTCATGTTATAAGGGTCTCTTAGAAGTAGCCCGTATACACCATTCCTCTTCCTGCTGCCTTGGGAAACCATGAAGCAGGCTGAAAACAACTAAGTTAGACTGTAAAGGTCATTAAGTTTTAGAGAATGTTGTCACCTTAGTAACTAACACCATTAACTGACTAACGTAATTTGAAAAAAATGTAAAAAGTTTTTGCCGGTTGACATATGTAGAAGTTTATTGAAAATATTTGCATGTAATTAATACCTTTTTTATATTTAGGCACCCTAATCAAGTGTATGAAAACTTCCATATTCACTCAGTGGGTATGTAATTTTCTACTCACTTTTCTTGTAGGGATTTAGCTTGGAACAAAATTAAAATTATTCACCCCAATGCCTTCTCTTCTTTACCATCTCTGATCAAACTGTAAGTATTTATATATCTTTTACATTTAAATTTTCACATTTTTCTTGCAAGAACATGCAAAAATTTTGTAACTTGGTTCCCCACTCAGCAGAACTTGAGGATTTCTCAATTCTAACCTTCTGATCTGCTGAATCCATTTCTAAATGTCTGTTTCCTTGTACTTCACTAACTCCCATAGGTATTATGGAGAAGCTTCATATATCAAAAGTGTAATCACAGTGAATTGAGCTCTAAGAAACATGTCAGTCTACATGCCTTGCTTCTTTGAATTTGTTAGTAGTTCAGTCTCTATTATCAGCAGTGCAGATACCTTACGTGTTGTGTATCAGGACTAGGGAACTGGATTCAAAATTAAATGAGAAACATTTTTCCAGTTTGCATCTTTATTTCACTGCTTCTTCTTTGATGGAATAGTTTTTCTTCTTTAGTAGCTTCAGCCAGAGAGGTTAGTGGTCAAAACATCAGAATCCAAATTGTGTATGCCTTATTCACAAGCATCTCTGTCTTTAAAAACATTTTCCTGCTTCCCACTGTCATTGCAATACCTCTTTAAGGTGAATCCCTGAGGCAGTGGATGTGTGGGGAAGACATGAAAGAAAATTTCTCTGGAGTCATCCTGCTCCAAAGCTGTTCACAAAGACATACAGATAATCCAGTAGCTGGATTTCAGAGTCATGGGAAACGTGCATTTGGAAAGGAATATTAATTTTTGTTCATGGAAGAAACCTCCCTTCTGAATGGTGCAAAATCCCCATGAGGAGAATATTGCCTATGGCATCCCTTTTTGCGTTCCTCCTCAGTGCTTTCTTAGAGAAGAAGGGGTGAGGGAACATCATGCTGCCAGCAATAAATTCTGCCTTTGGTCAATAGCACCAAACAGTCACACAGAAGTAAAGAAAAAAAGCCTTTGAACACACAAAGTAAACCAGTGTACCGAGTGTTACCTGAAATGCTAGTCTGTTGCCCTGGTCTGTCTGAAGTCAGTGGTAGTTTTTACCTTTTCAGCAGGACCAGAATTTCTCCTTTGGTATTTAACTGTGTTGTGAGCAGTAGGACACACATGCACAAACAGTGCACTATAGTGCACTATACCAGAAAAAGCAGAAGACCAGTCCATCAACATACCTCTTATTTTATGACTAGCCCTTTAGATTCAGATAGTCTTAGAGACAGGAACTTTGTAATCCACCCTTGCATCAGACTCCCCTTCTTTCTCCTTCTTGAGTGTTAACCATCTTACATATTGCAGTGAAGATTAGTATGAAGAGGACTGAAAAGACTTATAAAATAAATAGAAGGGAGAGGGAGTAATAGAGAACAGAATACATCTGAGCTTCCCCCTCTTAGATTACTTTACCATTTCTCCTTGATCACAGTCACTTTTCCATTCACCTGTTTTACTTTGCCAAGTTATGTCTTCATATTCATCTGCATTTTCTCAGCTCCTCAGACAAACCTCAGCATAGAAGTATCACCTTCACTCTCTCCAGCCCAAACCTGTCCTCCTCTGACACATACTTCTTCCCCATACACCTGAGCTCCTCCTTGTGTAGATTTCAGAGCAGCCATGCCCTCTCATATCCTACTAATTTTTTTAGGTTGGGGGGAGTTTGTTCTGGTATTGTCTCCCTTTAATTCTATTTAATTATTTTTAAACTCATTTGCTGGTCTCTAAACTTGTATTTGAATTCTTAGAGTCAAAATTTGACAACAGAGATTATTCTTAGTGAAGTACTAGGTATATAGTACTAGCTTTGTGCTAGAAACATAGGTGTATACTCCTTATACTCCTGAGTGTTGCTGCAGCTTTGCTTTGCTGACAGGAGCCTCTATAATGCATTCATTTTTTTATCAATTTAGAGTAGTATAGTCTGTTTTTCCAACATGACTCTTCTAGCACTGAAGAAAAAAATGAGAACCTGTAAGCTGATTTTTATTTGCTGTTATGCAGGGATGTGTCATCCAACCTTTTGTCCTCTTTTCCTGTGACGGGGCTACATGGTTTAACTCATTTAAAATTAACAGGAAATCATGCCCTACAAAGTTTGATATCATCTGAAAATTTTCCAGAACTCAAGTGAGTATATCATTAAAACTAATAAGCCACATTTGTGTTCATGTGCAGTGGAAGGTGTGTCAGTGTGTAAGGCATGTTGCTTCGTATTGTCAGTCTTTGATCTGTGGTATTAAAACTAAAACAAATATGATAAAAATGATAGAGTTATTTTATTATGCTCACTTTTAACTGAAGAACTATGAAGTGTTTTGAAATATTAACCCCAGTACTTGCTTAATATGAGCCACATCTGCTTCCTGGTGATATGTTTCAAAAGCTGTTAAAACAATATTGCTAGCAGCTTAGTGATATCTCCTTCTACTGGACTGTGCTTACAGAACCTCCATTATATTTAGTGAGAATTCAGTAAATATCAAGAATATATTCCTGAAGTTCCAAAATATTTTGCCATTTTTGTTCCAAGTAGAAATGAACATTATTTCTTTCCTGTAATATTTAATTAAGATAATACTTTACTGTTATTACTTAAATACATTAATGCTAATAATTTGTTGTTGGATGCTCTATGATAGACAAAGGAAATGATCTCTAGAGATTATTTGAAGCTCTGCCAGTCACTGGACCATAGAGAAGTCACAGTAGAGAATTTTGCCTCTGACTTCAGGATATTAGGGAGTATCTCCTGAGTCTCCCTTGAATTTATGTTTTAGTTGGAGGATGTCAACTGCAAAATACGTTAAAATGAGGAAAAAATATAAAAGATATTGTAAATTTTGAAACAATTAAACAGTGTGAACATAGAGAATCACAGGACGGTTGAGGTTGGACAGGATCTCTGAAGGTCATCTTGTCCAACCTCCTGCTCAAGCAGGGCCACCTGAAGACAGTTGCCCAGGACCACGTCCAGACAGCCTTTGAAGGTCTCCAAGGAAGGAGATTCCATCCTCATATCCTCACTAGATTTGCCTTTTGCACTGGAGAAGTTCCGTAAGTCATAGTAGGCAAACAACTCAAGGAGACATGTTACTGATGAAAAGGACTGGAGTGTTTGAAGATATAAATAAAGCAGTCATAAGTAGAAGTAGGGAGATGATTTAATGTTTGCGTACAGCACTGGAAGGATCCACGCTAGAGTACTTCTGTGATGGTATGTTAATATAAACAGAGAGAAAAGCTGCAAAAATAGTTCAAGGGTTAGGAAACAGTGCCTTAAAAGACTTAATAAACTCAGTATTTGTAGTTTGTCACAGAGGAGATCGGGCAGTGACGATCACAGCGTATGAAACTACTTCATAACACAAATGTTCAAAGCACTAGAGGCCTTACATAAGTCTTCAGATGAGTCTCAGAGGTCAAGAAGCAAGTATCATAAAAAGTTGTGCATGTCTGAGGCTGAGTTTCTGCCAGTTTTTCTTCTCTCACTGACTGCCCACACGTTGAGGCAAGTGACAATTCTAAAATGCCTGAATTTATTAAAAAGAGTGTAAAGACCAAAAAAAAAAAAAATCAATCATTCCAGACTAGCAAATATATAGTAATATTTATACCACAGCCTACTGGCATAAGAAATCCTGCAGTGGTCCTAGAATAATCGACTATTCAACTGAATTGGGTACAAGTCATATTTTTTAATTTTTTTATCAACATTGTTTTGTATAATTTTTCCACCAAATTATGTACATTTCTAAAATGCAACTACAGTGTAGTTATTCTGCACAAGTAATTAAAAAAGTCAGACAATAGCTTAAGGGTTTTTTTTTTAAGTTATTAAAAGTATGATATATATGAAATATAAAATGATATATCTAGAGCTGATTAACATCTGTAAGAGCAAATGATAGCCAATCAGGAGAAAATGGGGTAAAATCCTAACCTGGAGTCTGTAGGACTTCTACATTTTAATGAGGCCAGGACTTCACACAGGATCACTGCACAAACAGTGCATGAAGCACCAAACTTGAACAGAGATCTAAAACAAAATGTAATTTCACCCTTTGTAATTGTTGGAACTAGACATTGGTTACATTAAAGACAAATTCCTGTACAAAAGCTGCCTGCTCATCTAAATAGGTCACTGCTGTTCAATACACAAACACATCAAAGAGCTGAGCATCCTCTGCCCCACCTCCAGCAATGGCACAAGAATGCTCACAGAGCCGAGCCCAGCTTGCTATAGCAAGCTACGAGGAAATAAAGTCAGGCTGGCAACCACTCCTTCCTTCTTTATCTGATGGTTTGATTCAGTGCTGTAAAGAATTCAGTGACTAGCTCCATCCATTCTACCTGTGCATTCCCGTTCACCTTTGTGAGGTGGAAAACAACCTTGTGTTCTCTGCTGCTTAATCCAAAACCAGAAATAGAGGCATTCCTCACTGCGGGAAAAAAATAATCAGGTGTACAGATACCATCAGTAAGATAAGAAGTATATAAAAATAAATTTAGACGGTGTTTCTACAAGACTTTAATTTGGCAAAGTCTAAATCTAATCACCCACATCAAATAAACACTAGCCATAGAAAGGAATGCTTCTGGCACTGTATGGCTGAGAGTTGCCTTTGTATTTTAATGTTAAAAGTAGCTATTGCAAAAAAGGAACTCCTCTGTCACCAGGAAGAGCTGATACTAGTTACTCTACATTGCAAAGTATATATTGTCCAGCCTGTTCTGGATCCCACTCAGTCTGTGCATGTGTGCTTTACACAAATTCAGAAGTATTTGCCAAATTGGGATCTATATGTATAGACTAGTAACCCAGGGTGGGTAGGAGTGTGGAGGGGAACTGTTCAGGTTTAACAAAGGATGCTAGAAAGTCATACAGGGAGGATAAGAAATGGGAATCACAATACAAAAATGATGTTGAGGTGCTTGAAAGCCTTCAGAGGAGGATGACAAAGCTGGTATTGGGGCTGGCAGCCTCTCCCGTGAGGGCAGGCTGAGGCCCTCGGGCTGCCTGGGCTGGAGACAAGGAGGCTGAGAGGCGACCTCCTGGCTCTCTGCAGCTTCCTGAGGAGGGCGAGCAGGGAGGAGGTGCCGGCCTCTGCTCCCCGGGACACGTAGGGATGGCCCAGAGCTGCGCCAGGGGGCTTCAGGCTGGGCATGAGGAAAATCTGTTTGTGAGGGTGGCCAAACAGGCTTCTAAGGAGGCCCCGTGCCTGATGCCCTGTGCTTGCCAGCGTTTGAGGGGCGTTTGGACAATGCCCTCAGTAATGTGCCTTAACTTATGGCTAGCGCTGAAGTGGTCAGAGAGTTGGACTGGATGATCTCAGGTGGTTCCTTACAACTTAACTATTCTATTAAAGAACACATTTGCTTTAGTTTCTTGAGCCTAAAATATCCACTAGCTATTTCCACAGCTTTATCAATGTCTTCAGATCAGTCTGACACTACAACTTGCAGCCATCACCTTGCAGAACTTTCAGTGTTTCTTTTTATAAGGTGTTTTGTGGTTTGTTTTTGTTTGTCCAAAAAGGGGCATTCCTGTTGGGGATGTGGATTGTCCTTCAACCCAAGTGACTAGGTATAGGTTAGTCTGGTAAGCTATGGGTTTAGTAATGGTTTATTTAAGGGCTTCTAGGAAATGTTTACCAAAATGTTTAATTGGGATAATCTCAGTGTTTTAAAAGATGACATGCACAGAAATGAATTAGAAATTACACACTTAAATCTGCTGGCCTGAAGTTGCATGATAGCTAGATCTTTGTTACCTTGAACTTTTATCGGAGTACTTTAAAAACAGCTTACGTAACCCTTTGTATTGGGTACAAGAGTACAGATTATTGTTGCTAATTCCCAACAGAAATATAAGTATATAGAATCTAAATGCCCCCAAATGCACTAACTTAAAAATCACTTCAGAGCTTAGGGTTCATTTTGTTCCACTTTGTACCGAGCCTTTGGCTAGTGCACAAGTCCTATTGGTATTGGTCCTGCTTCAGACAGACTCCCTGCTGGATTTTCCAGGACATTAAAGGTTGCTTGGAACATTCATTATGTTAATTTACATGATTAACCTATTGAAAGTAACCTGAAAGTAGGCTAGAGTTCTATTTTATTCTTTTTAAGACAGAATAACCTAGTTGCCTGTTTATCTCTGAAGCTTTTGGTGTATTGAATTTTTGAAATTAAGATTTTTTTTTTTTTTATTTTACTGTATACTGTTGGGGAACTGCAAATTAAATATCTCTACTTCCAAAGCACAAAATATATCCAAGGAATAGAAGAAATAGTCTGTAGAAGTTGAACATATGTAGTTCTTATATACTACCCCAGAAGCTGGACATCCCCGAATGAATGGAATTCAAAACATACAGGAAATCAGCAATTTTCTGGCAATAGAAAACCTCAAAATCTTTGAAACTCACTCACCCATACTCAGTTTTGTGTTAGGAATGCCAATGATATTAAAGGAGTTAGGAATGAACATGCAGTGTCCTGCAATGACTGTGCTCACTCCTGTGAGAATTAATAAAGTAAAGCCTTTTTTCAGTGACATCTGTTTTCACATATGCTGTGTTTGTGATTCATTCCCCTTTCAGTGTAGGATACTGCTTCCTTGGTCTGCGCACTTTTTTGCCATTTTACTCCGATAAAATTTGATGTGAAAAGAGATAGATGAAGTTTGAATACAAAATTAGATCTCATTTTCCCAAAACTGGAGAAATTATATTTGGGAAGCGAAGTTTTGGTTTTGCCTGTTAGGCAGGTAGGCGCAATTGTGATCTTGCCCTTTTTTTAAAAGAAGCCATTAAGAAAGTAATTTGGAGAAACTGTGGAGTTACACTGTAAAATTATTAAAAGACATAAAAAAGAAACAGAACTCTAAGAGTAACATTCAATAAACTGCAAGTCATGTTCTACATTCATATTTCCCATGAAAATGCATAAGGAAGCTTCACTGTGCCTTTACTAAAATTACCCCAGAAATCATCTGCATGTCTGATGTGGAATTCTATTTGTGAATCCTCAATTTGTATCATCATGATTGATTTTTACCCTTAAATATTTTGACTTTCAATCATGGCTACTTAATCAAGTTCATTTGTGCTAACAATTGGAACTGTGAGCAGTACAATTGAGTAACTCTGGTGCTCTAAACCAGTATCACGGCATGCTTCCTTGTTCTTCTACAGGGTCATGGAAATGCCTTATGCTTATCAGTGCTGTGCCTTTGGAGCTTGCGAGAGCCACTACAAAATCTCCAGCCAATGGAACAAAGATGAGAATAGCAGCATTGATGATTTTCACAGGAAGGATGTTGGGTTGTTACAAATTCAAGGTAATTGTCACCTTTTGCTTTTAAATCTACCTGAAGGCTGTGAATTTTCTAGTAAGCAGTCTGTGATGTTGAATTCAATACTCTTTAGCAGTCACCAAGGCAGTATCTTCCTCTCTTGCCTGGTAATATGTCAGTGTTCCTATGCTTAGCAAATTCATTTTGTCAGGTCTGTCTTTCAAAAATCTCACTCACTCTTCCTTCTCTCCAAATAATAACATGGGAAGTGAAATCTTCCCTTTATTTGAGAGACAGGGAAGTGGTGCTGGTATGTAACCCCATACAATAATAGGGCAGCAAAGATTCAATTTCTTGCCAGCTTTGGAAGCAGCAACAGCTTCTTGACTATCCTGCTTCAGGATCAGTCACAGAGCTAGTGTGGCCACTTAGGCATAGCTGATGGGTTTTTTTCTCGGCACTTCCTGGGTACCAAAGAGAACATCTGCTCTCAAGAACAGAAGTTTACTGTATTTTTCTTCCCCTTCAGCACAAGGTCTGTTATTTCACCTGTTATGTAAGTGTATACATACATTTTATACTGACCTGCTGCTTTCTTTGCTATTTCCACTCCTGCAAACCAGTGTGTCTCAGAGTTCAGGGCTAGTCCCAGCAAGAACAGAGCCCAGAATACATAGAGTGATGGCACAAGAAACGTAAAAGAACCTGGGTTAATTCTTAGTATCCTGGCACAACAGTGGAATTGGTATTTTAAACCCCTTCCTAGGCAGTCACCACACTACAGATTAGGTAATGGAGAACGTACCTTTCTAAAAGTGATTATTTTCAGAGAAGTAATGGTGCCAACTTTTTAAATAATCTTGAGTAAAGTGATTCAAAACCAAGTAAGCATACATCTGCTTCTGCTTACAGTTTGGCAGGCAAAGAGATGAGAACAGGCCTTAAATACCGAAGATGTTTTTGGAGTTTGTAGTAAAAGAAATTTTCCTCAAAATTGCAGTATCAAATCTGGGTATTTCCTCCCCTGCAGATGAGCGTGACTTTGAAGATTTTCTACTTGACTTTGAAGAAGATTTGAAAGCTCATCATTCAGTGCAATGCTCACCTTCTCCAGGTATGAAACTGCCAAGTACCTAGGAATCTAAGCATAATACTACCAGATATTTAAAATGCACAAATGAACAAACTCTGAATCTGAAACAAGAACAGTAATAGTGTGTTTTGCAATAATTTGATGAGACCAGATACATTGTACAAAAATACAAAATTCTGCATTGAAGTTCAGAAAAATATTCAGGTACTGAATTCATCTGTGAATGTACTAGAAGTTTCAGAGTCCTCTGGCAGATCCTCACTCCAGGCCCCTTACCACAGGAACTGATCCCCTTATCAAGGGAATGTGAAAGCAAAGGTTCTCTTCTGCCAAGAAACAGATAATAGAACAGAATCTTTGCTCACTCATTCATTTGCAAAGCTGAAGTAATTCTTCTCAACTTCATTGAGTTACTTTACACTTGAGCTTCTCAAACAACACACAGTTTAGTTCAATGTCTAGGACGTACCATACAGTACTATATCAACATACACACAATCCATCACAAGGCACTCCCAGCTCTGTCATTTTCTTTGTAGAATAGTGTATCCCTGTGGAGTAATGTGGGTTGTTTTTTTGTTTTTGTTTTTAAGTGATTAAATTGGAAACCAATTCCACTGAAAGTTTCCTTTAAGGCAAGGAAATAACTTAGAATGTTGCTTCTACTTTTAGCATCCTGACTCAGCAAGCGGTTTCCCTAGACATTCTTAAATTGTAACACATGAACAAAAAAATGCAAGTGACAGCTAGTACTTCAAGACTCACTCCAAGCCAAGATTCTTGTTTATAACAACAAAGAATAAATGAAAAGATGTTATGTCAAGAGAAATAGAAAAGGTAGAGGGCCAAAGAAATAATTTAGAAACATTTGACCATCCCGTATTCTCCTATGGCCTCCTTTGGAACTATCGAGTTCACAGAAATGTCCTCATCTTCAAGTTAAGTTATCACCAGACCTAAGAGAAAATCTAGCTTCCATGCTGGTCTTTCAAATGGTATCTTAGAAAAACTTACAAAATGACAAAATGGGTGCTTCTGCCTACTGGATGGCAACAACTGTAGTCATATGGAATACATCTCAGCTGCCGGGGTTGTGTTTGCATAGACAATCAGAGACCACTGTGGAAGACTTGCTTCGAGGAAGCACAGTTGACTAGAATTAAGATAAATAATGTTTCTCAGACAGCAGAGTATTCAGCTTCAATCACACAGCATATATATCTCAAATCTATGAGAAACAGCAGGCTTCAGTCATACTGTCCTGACTTCGGCCACAGATCATTGCAAGTACCTCCAAAAAGGCAGCCTTTACAAATATGAATACAGCCTCAACTTTCTATGGTTAGGAACTCTTTGGGTCACAAACTGTTGCAGCCTGCTAAGATGATGAAACCAATGAGCCACATAAGCCTTTTCTTCTTACAACCTATCTCACTGATTTGACCTCAGAGAATACAAAACTGACAATTGTGGTGGTTTTATCGTGCTAGGCAGTTGAACACCACAACCGCTCTCTCACTCCCCCTCCTCAGATGAGGAGGGGAAGAAGTAAAGAAAAGAACAACTCACGGGCTGAGATAAGGATGATTTAATTAAAGAGAAAAAAATATATATATATATATATTATTAAGGAAATACTATTATTAATTAAACAATTCAACTAAAGGGAAAAAAGGGAAAGGGGAAGAGGGAGGGGGGAAAGGGAATAACAAAACAAAACAAGTAAAGGCTATGTGGAAGTGCAGAGGAAAAGAAATTACTTTCCACTTCCCACAAATGAGCGATGCTTGACCACGTCCTTGAAGCAGGGCCTCAACACATGTAGCCGGTGTTCGGGAGGAGGACAGACGTTTTCGCAACAAGAGCCCACCCCTCCCTTCTTCTTCCTTTTTCCACCTTTTATTGCTGAGTGTGACATCACATGGTATGGAATATCCCTTTGGTTGGTTTAGGTCAGCTGCCCTGCTGATGTTTCTTTCTCACTTTTTGCCCACCCCCTAGGAGGGTCAGAGAGAGTCCTTATGCTGTGCCAGCACTGCTCAGCAGCAGACACAACACCGGTGTGATACCACTGCTGTTCTAGCTACAAGTGCAGAGCGCAGCACTGTATGGGCTGCTGCAGGGAAAGTTAACATCCCAGCCAGACCCAGTACAACAATTTTATTTGGTGCCTATCTTCAAACTACCTTCACCATTTATCTTCATATCTCATGGATGTGTCATTCTGGAACTGCTGTATCAAACAGTCTATCAAACAATACATTTCACTTTCTGCAGTGCTCTTTCCTTGCCTGCAGTGTAGCTTAATAGTCAACTTACACAGAAAAAAATATTTGAATCTTAAATGAAAGATTTAACTATTCCAGTATACGGATATTTTCTGAAATAGGTTAGTCCCAAAAGGTCTGTTTGCAGCCAAACATGTCAAGTCTTCTATCATTAAAATTCTTCAAGAACCCTGATCTCCTCTAAAAGGTCAGATTTCTCCTTGGACTCTAAACTGAATCATCTCAGATCATATTGGATCCCTATTCAAACTTGTAGCACTGTCGTCCATCCTGCATTTGTCTATGAAGATGGGATATTAGATAGCCATTACTTCTGTGAGAATGGTGGAGATGATGGCAAATTTAATGATGGCACCCAGATTTCTCTATCTGTGCAACTTACCTCTAAGGATCCATTCCAAATTCTTGACAGAAAGTATTACAAAATGCATCCTGAATTTATTTGGAATGGATTTGTGTAAAAAGCCACCTTCTCTTACTCTTTTCAGTGCTACATGCATTAAAGCACTTTCGTCCTCACACATAGGATGTCAAAAAATAGGCCTGGCCTTATACTTGCAAAGGTCAAAGCCATTTGAGTCATATCCTGGAATCATTATGGATAAAACAGAGAAAATGAAGAGCAAAGCAGTCTTCTGAAAAGACACTGCAAAGGGGACTTGGACCATGTAATGACGTGTTATTAGGTAGCCAAAGTGCATCTGTCCATATCCATTACATCACACTTCACCAGGACTCATTAGCACAGCCATCCTTTTCTTTCCTGAGAAATTTCCCATGGTATTCATACTGCATTTGTACGACTAGGTAAATATATATATGAGTGTGTGTGTGTATATAATATTTGGGTTGAGGAACAAAGACTCGTGTAACATGCATATGAGCAGCACATTATTGAGATATCTACTACAAAGAAAGGGAAAATTTTCAGATCCCCTTTTAGAATAAAATTAACTGCTTGGCTGTGCTGAGAACTTTTGCAAGAGGCATGAAAGTTGGTCTTACAAAGTACAAAATTAACTTTTAGTTTACATGGGTTTCCCTTGCCCTTTTGTTTGTTTGTTTCTTTCTTTTCAGGTCCCTTCAAACCATGTGACCATCTGTTTGGGAGCTGGCTCATCAGAATTGGAGTGTGGACCATAGTGGGTTTGACCTTCATTTGCAACGCGCTGGTGACTGCTACAGTTTTCAGATCTCCGTTGTATATGTCCTCCATAAAACTTCTCATTGGTCTAATAGCTATTGTAAATGCTTTCATGGGTCTTGCCAGTGGCGTACTGGCTAGTGTGGATGCATCAACTTTTGGTAGCTTTGCTCAGTATGGAGCACGGTGGGAAAGTGGAATTGGTTGCCAAATGACTGGTCTTCTCGCCATTTTTGCTTCAGAAGCCTCCATTTTCCTCCTTACCTTAGCCGCACTTGAACGTGCATTCTCTGTAAAGCATGCTACAAAGTTTGAAACAAAATCCTCTATTGCTAGTGTCAAAATTGCCATTTTCTTTTGTTTTATGTTGGCACTTATTATTGCCGTAATACCGCTCCTCACCGGGAGTGAGTATGGGGTTTCTCCACTTTGTTTGCCATTACCATTTGGAGAACCCACTGCTATGGGCTACATGGTAGCACTGGTATTGCTGAACTCACTCTGTTTTCTGGTAATGACTGTTGCTTACACAAAGCTTTACTGCAGCTTAGAAAAGGGAGAACTAGACAATATTTGGGATTGCTCTATGGTCAAACATATAGCCTTGTTACTTTTTACTAATTGCATTCTTTATTGCCCTGTGGCCTTCTTATCTTTTTCCTCCTTACTAAACCTCACTTTTATCAGCCCAGAAGTGATAAAGTCAATACTGCTAGTGATTGTCCCACTGCCTGCGTGTCTAAACCCACTCCTTTATATACTTTTCAATCCACACTTCAAGGAGGACTTAGGAAGTTTGCGAAAGCAAACATTGTTATGGAGGAGATCAAAACATGCTAGTCTGATCTCTGTGAATTCAGAAGACATAGAAAAACAATCTTGTGACTCAACACAAGCATTGGTAACCTTCACAAGTGCTAGCATATCATACGACATGCCTACCAGCAATTCACTAATGCCATCATCTTATCAAATGACAGAAAGCTGCAATCTTTCATCAGTAGCATTTGTTCCATGTCGCTAGTTTCAGTGGCAATGCAGAAAATATTGATGTTTACAATTTATTTTAATCCCAAAAATAAGTATGGGTGTGCGTCTACAACCTAGAGAATGCCTCTGAATTAGTTTTACATGCATCACAAAACAGATGATGACAAAAGTTGCAGCAGGCTGAAAATCCAATACTTGAGCCTTCATGGCCTGTCTCCGAAATGCTGGAATGAAGAGAGAAACTGAAAGCTGTTGCAGTTTGTGCAGTTGTATTGGCTGCTCTCTTTTGAAGTAGCACTACTCAGAAAAGTCAGTTGGTCAAGAGCAAAAATACCATGTTAAATTGGTAAGCTTTTTCTTCACCTGGCACAGTTTGTTTCAGGGGCTGGGTTTTTGCTTTTGTTTTCCTGTTGATTATAATTTGAATTTAATAACACATATTCAGTGTCAAGATTGTTTTTATAAGCATCCATGTGTAGCCCTCATTCAGCAGATTATCTAAGTGGACAAGTATTCCTGTTGGAAGTCCTAAAGGTTTCTGCAGAGTAGACTTTGATGAAGCTCCATGTTCAGCTGATAAAGTTCATTTAACAGTTTACCTGCTCTTAGGCTTGGTATCTTTAGAAGTCAGATGCCTTGACTTTTTAAATTGTCAGCCAAAACTACAATAATATGATATGAAAGAAATTAATTAAAATCCTGCTGAGCACTTAAAATGTAATCATAAATGGCAAGCCGTTGTCACATGGATATTTTTCTAGTGAGATTCTACAGAGCCTGGTCATGAATTGCTAGTGTGCCAGTAGAATTACCTCCAGAATTACTGCTGATAAAATTGGTAGGTGAGGGACTTGTAGAATTTGAGAGTGGGAAATACTACATAGCAAGTCATGAATACAGGAAGACTGGTGTGCTGAGTACAAATAAATGACACCTAAGGCACTCACATAAAAAAAAAAAAAAATGATTTAAGGTCATTTGTCTAGGAACTAAAACAGTAGTCCTGCTCATGGCACAATCTCTGTCTTGTGAAATGTTTCTAGAAAGCCTCTAGCTCATGGTCCTTAGTCAGATGAAGATTCAGAGGCCACTGCATCCTTTTGGCTATGGATAGATGAGAGAATATTAAGTAGGAGTGAAGAGGTTGTATGATTTGTGTTCTTAGTGCTGGTATAGGCACTACTGGAATATTTCAGACAGTTCTTGTATTCACACGCTATAAAGAAGACTGGGAAATTGAAAAGGATTTGAATATCATAAATTTACAAAACAACTTATCAAAGAAGTGACTTGATCACAGTTTATAAGTAGCAGCTTCAGGGAAAAGAAGTTTGAGAGCAGAAGACTAAGAGGAGAAGGATCCGGTATGGACCCCTAGAAGTTGATGTTAGGGATATACAACACAGAAATAAAGGTACCAATTGTTGACAGGGATGGTCATTAGCAAGCCAAGCAACTTATCATGGCTTGGGGTGAACTATCGGTCATCATATATGTATAAATTCAAATTGGATCTATTGCCAAAAAAGGTATTGGAGCAGCTATTGGTATTCAGGGATGCCTGATGGCATTAGTTTACGAGTAGGTTAGATTAGATTAACACAGAGTTACTCTCTGGATTTAAATCTTTTAATACTTTGCTGAATCAAGGCATTTACATTTAGATATCATGCAGTTAGATGAGAAGAAACTTCAAGTCTTTGCCAAGTCTACTGCCAAAATATCTCAGACAACAGAGCTCCCTTCACTTCCCCCAAGATCAGTCTTTGACCTTAGTCAAGCCATCGGAGGACATTCCAGTCACCATTTCTTAGAGCTGGCACCTTTTGCTCAAGTGAGCTGATCATTTAAGACACGGAAGTGCACAGTTTTGGGATTTTGTTGTTGTTAAAAATAGCTCCCTGAGGAGTAACATTTAATAGCCCAGTAATCACTTCTCAGTTAATGGCCACTCAGCTTCTGGGTGGATGAGACTAATTTCTGAACATTACCAAGGTTAGCCTAGCCCAGTAATTAAGGTAATCAGTTACAGATGATCACGGTTGTTCATCTGTTACTGCATATATAACTTCCTGGGGCACCAAGAATGGATTTTCACAATGAAGAATCTGTTGCCAACAATGGATATGCCCTGATTTTCTTGTCCACTCACACTGGCGTATTTTTAGTTTTGCAGTTACAGATGGCATCAGTTGACTTTGGCTGACATGTTCATCTTTCAGGAAAAAAAAATGAACCAATGCCGAAATTATATACGATAAAGTCAGCTGAGTACTTATCTTAATCCTTTATCTCTTGTGGGTTTTGAAGCAGTGCAGCATACAGCTGGAGAACGATGCCTGAAACCACTTTGGATTAAACAGAGGATCAGTCAACCATTGCACAATACCTATTACCATGTTTACTTAGCTTTAATTTAACTTGGGTCCATCTGTGCTGCACTGCTTAATGTCAATGAAATTCCTTTCAGCTCGCTATATTTAAGAAGTTTGTAAAGTGATTTGAGAAGCAAGATAATGTTATAATTCTAAAGACTAGTTAAAGAAAGCTTCTTTTATCAGAACTTTTTTAGCTTGCAGAAAGTCCTAAAGGCTTTGTGTCTTATTTTTGTAAGCATGTTTGAAATATTTTGATCAAATATTTTAAACTTGAACTTGTTAAAATTCATTTAATAGATTTTTAAAGTAAAATTTGTAAATATAGAACTGTATTTATTATTACAGTGAAATGCAACCACAGTAAAGGACATGAGATTAAGCCCTGTACAGTTTCATATTGATATTTGCTATATTTTCTGCTCATATATATTACTAAATTCATTATCTGTAAATAATATAATGTAAATGTGTAGTGATTGTAAATAGATGACATGCTTTCTTTTCTATCAGTGTTCCAAACATATGTAAGTTGTAATAAAATGTGACTCTACACAGTAAAGAGCATTTAATCAGGGCCTAACACCTCACAAAATTGTGTGCATCCTCAATTAGTCCTTCCCAAGTTATTCTAATACTTACACTAACTGCCCCAGATGTCCGAAATTCTTGTCAAAGTATAAATTACAAGTCGTGGGTTCTCATTAGGTGCCCTGGGGAGCAAAAAAAAAAAAAAAAAAAAAAGGATGAATACTGTTTCATTTCAACACAGACTGTCTTTAAAAAAAAAAAAAATGTCACTCAGAGACCCTTAAGAACAGATTCTGCTCCCTGCACATCCAGTTTCTCAATGACAACCTCTCACAACTGCTGTGCAAGAGACTCTCACCTCAGACCCAGATGACACAACGGATGTGCACGAGTACTCAGGAAGTGTGTCTAGGCATTGGAACAGGTTGCCCAGGGAGGTGGTGGAGTTACCGTCCCTGGGGGTGCTCAAGGAGGGGTTGGACGTGGTGCTTAGGGACATGGTTTGGTGGGTGATGTTGGTGGTAGGGGATGGTTGGACCAGATGATCCTGGAGGTGATCCTTTTCCAGTTCCTAATGACTCTATGAGTTACCCAGCAGATTTCAGGTCACAGTGGACCACAGGAGAGATGAAGGTATGCTGCACAAGGCTGCTGCTGGCAGTATATGCCAGACAACAAATTCTCCCATGCGCCTTTTCATTTTCTCTCCAACGCTGGATGTGGCAGACAGAGCTGGTCAGGGGATTACCAAACAGCTGGCAAAGTTCATATGATACACAGCAGAGAGGCAGAGGCAGCATCACATACAAAAGGCATGGCACACAGGTGCCGAGGGTGAGTGAAAGGTGCAGCACAAGCATGGGACTGGCAAGAGTCGGGTAGCTCAGGCTGCACCAGAGCTTGCGGCTCAGTTGAATTAAAGACAGGCAGCAGCTACACAGTCGAGGTCATCTAGGTATCGAGGAAGGGCAAGGTAGCAGATGCCTTCTTGTTGGGAGGGACCACAGCACAGAGCAGTTATATGTGCTTGGCTTTTCAGAGATCGTGAGCCTAGGTCCCTTCTGTGAAGAACCTGAAAGAGGTGAAACACCAATGAAGGACAAGTGCTGAGAAAGCAAACAATCGTTTAGGCAGGAATTCAATCCACATGGGAAGTAACAAGCTACAAAGGTTAAAATAAATAAATAAATAAAACGATCCCAGATGCAAATAGGTTTTAGCAGGGGGTGTGCAGGTTCTCAGCACAAATGAGAAAGCCAGAGTGGATAGGGTCACTGCAGCTAGGAAGGCCAGTGAAGAAGAAGTACTTTCAATGGGTGAGTTTTGGGGCAGTCTTTTTAAGGCGGGACAGGATCAGCAGTGAATGGGGATGAGAAGGGCATTAAGTATCCGCAGAAGAAAAAAAGATGCATAGCAAGGCACAGGGGAGTGCATGACTCAAGGAGAGGAGAGGGCTTCAAGAGACAGGAAGCAACTAGCAGAATTTTATGGGATGTTAAGAATAGCGTTGGAGTTTGTGACGGATGAAGAGCTCAGGTTTGATGTAAAAAGATGGAAGTGCAATGGCTGAGGAGACTGAAATGGTAAGAAAACAAGCAGTGAGGAGGCTTCCACATGCACTTACTTGCTCCAGACAAGTAAGAGCTGGGGGCCATGTGGGAGAAGAAGGAAGTTGCATTTTTTGAGGAGGGGAATGCTATGGTTTAACCACAGAAGAGAGACAGAGTAGCTACAAAGGAAGAACGGGTTGGTTAACAGAAGCCTCAAAGCAGAAGGGGAAAAGAGACATAAAGGTTTTATTCCATGATACATGGAAGAAAGATTTTCATCAGCTTATTTGCCAAATAGTGAGCAGTAGGTACTGTGGTCAACTTCAGTGTTCTGGCGATCTAGGAGGACATACAAGCACAAGTGGGTGACTTCTGCCTTAAAGCACTCATGCCCCAGAAGTGCAGTGTTACCACCGGTAACAGCCAAAGGAGAGTTTAGCACGTCCTCACCTGATGGGTTGTTTAGGTAGAACAGACAGAGCACACCACCTGCTCACTGCTCTGGCATATTTGATACAATACCAAGTTTTATCTGGGAACTCACAAAGTCCTCAGGGAAGCTGCAGATACCAGTTTGGCCAAGGCAAAAAGCTAGCCAGAGAAACAAGTGAATGCCATGAAGAAGATGGGATCACCTGTAAGAAAAACAGAAATGCATAAAGGCCAAGCTTTAGCAGACACCAATGGAGAGGCACAGGGAATGACACTGCAGGAGAAACTGCTTCAGCTGGGCATGTGGCTTCAGACTTCCTTCCCTCAGTGGGGGAGAACATACCTGGGTAAGCTGGTGGTCCTATTTAATCTCAAATTGGGACCAGCCATTTGCACAGTCCTTGCTACTGCTGCTCCATGTTTACGTTCTGGCTTAGTGGCCTGCATATAAGAGCCAGCCAAAGTATCTCCTATCTCTGCCCTCTGTAACAGGGATTTCAGCTATACAGCATATTTCCTCTGACTGTTGGATAAAAGACTGGAACAATAATCTCATAATCAGACATTTCTCTACCGTCAGCTTAGGTCACTGTATGAAATTTAAGGTCTTGCTGAAAAACCTCATTACTCAACTACTTAAGGAAAAGCTTAAATTGTTAAAATGTGTGTAGCAAAATTAATGTTCTTCCTCCAGGAAAGCACTGGCAGTCAAGAGAGTGGAGATAAAGGAGTAAGAACATGAGCACAGGAAAGCTAACAACAAAAGAACAAAACTAGGATCACAGCAGCAACAACAACATTGTTAGAAAATCCTTTCCAGGTCCGTGAGGTGTAATAACTGTGCAGAAGCTCAGGTGCATCAAGAGGGCAGGCACAGCACTGAGCCTCCAGCTGTGCTCCTTCTACCAGCAAAGGATGGACCAGCATCTCTGCCAACCATAATATTCATCTCCTGGACTCTTTCACTAACGTGCCAATGATAATTCTGTAAGGGACAAACTTATCACTCTCCAACAATGTCATTAGAAGTAATTGGGTGTTATTGTATGTTATCTAAACTAAGCTCAGGAAATTGATTCAACTCTTATCTGTCTTTGCTAGAAGAGAGTCCCATCTATATGAAATTAGGAATTTAAAAGAAGAATGCGAATTTACCCCTGCTAATAAATGAAGTAGAAAGAATTCCATGTGTTTATACCTAACACAAGTGTGCTGGAAAGAAAAGGCAGTATCAATATTAAGAACATCTTGTTCACATAACGAGAATCACAGACTTCTGCTTCAGTGACTCTGGAGACATAGGAAATATGAGTATATTCCCTCCATAAAACAGTTTGTTGTGTCATTGACAAAATTATCTAAGGATCCGATCTCAGTCATAGGAAAAAACAAACATTAGGAATATTCCTCTTGAGAGCTGGCCCACAGCCAGGATTTCTAAAAAACTCAGTCACAGACAAAGAGTCCACTCAAAATCCCTATTTAATCTTTTCACAGGTGGCAACATTTTCCACTTGTCAAGCAAAAAATATGCCTTCATTAACAAGGGAAAAAACTCCATCTGTGAATCTCAAGACTTCCACTAAGTATAGTGCATGCACATACCAAGAGTCTTCTCCAACTGGCTTTGAAAGTCTCAGGACTCCAAAACTAATACTTGAAGGAAGTTTCAAACATCTCCTTTTTCATCTGGAGTCATTCTTGATATGTAATCATTGTTTTGACAGGTGTCTGCAGTTATTAATTTTTTTCCGTGCGTAACAAGACAATCTATAGGTTTCACTGCAGTTATTGCCAGCATTTACAGTTAATGAACTGACTTTATCATTGAGGAAAGAGCTCTCCCAGACTTTTAAGAAAAAAAGTAATTTGGAAGATTGTTCTACTAGAAACAGGTTTTCTCTCTGGTAGGAATTGCCACAGTCTCTGTGAAATTCTCCCAGGCCTCTTGTTCTGGTTAGCCTTCAACAGGACTCCAGAAAGTTTTGTGTGGTCAGGGAATGAATTCTAGGATCTGAAATCAGTCTGAAGTCTGCAGCATCAGCAAGTGCCTCAGCACTTGCTCCCTGAGTACAAACTCTCCCTGAATGTACTCATCAGTCAGCAAAGAAAAGAGGAGCCAAGATCATTGTTCCAGGGAGATACACGAAAGAGTGTAATAAGAACATTTCTAACCCATAACATCCCAAGCAGGTGGAAGAGCCAGCCATTGGCACCTTAATTCATGAAGTGGAAAGACTGTTCTTTGGCTTGATTAAATGCTCAACTTTTTGTTGTCTATCCTTTGAAAAATAGAGTTGTTTATGCATTCAGACAACTGATGGTTTTATGCAACTGTACGTAACTGTTCTCTGGAGCATGGGGACCAAGGTCTCCTCCTTCCCAGGTGACTCTGTTGAACAGGTCTGCCTCCTGCTCCTTCTGAACAGAGGCTGTGAGTCCCATCACCCGCACCGTGAGCAGGCACCTCAGTCACCCCCACACAAAGATGCTGGCCCCGACCTCCCATGTGAAACCAGATGAGCCACCAGCACCAGCCAAAATAGATGAAAACCTGGTGGCTTTGGTACAGGGAGAGAAGATGATAAGGAGAGAGAGTGGATGAAAGGAAGTTTCCCAGGCAAAAAAATCACCAGTTCAGCTGAGGTGTCATTTCCCACAGAAGGACTCAGAAAAACTCATTGAGGAACTCAGTAGGAGAAAGGAAGAAGGAAAGGAAATAAAATAAATGAAAGCAATTCAACTATGAAAAATACATTTTAAAAAATTTAAAGGTCTTTGATTAAGTGTAACAGACAATAGCAGGCAATGAAGCTGGTAGCGTGGGCTTTGTCATGATCACCAGACTGGAAAAGTAAGAACTGCTCCTGAAGCACCTCCTCGAGGTACTCTCATAGGTGGAATACATGCCTTGGTCGACCTTTAAGGAGTTGGATTTCTGTTCATTACAAAATAGAGTCAGGCATGGATGAAACATCTTCACAGATCATTTGTTCTTTCTGGGCACACAGACACTGTGTGAAGGCTACTGGTACTGTAAAAAACACGAACATTAAATACACTTAGAACAAAAAATCCCCTGATTAGCATTAAAAAAGTAGAAGTACAGAGGTGTTACCTTCAAAAAACAGCAGCAGGTGAAGGAGAAGACTGAAGGAGTTCTGGTTCACATGTGCAGAAACGTCTGAGGCTGGAGCTGGCCGGTTGCCCAAGGAGCTTTGCCAGCCACTGCACAGCCCCTGAGGAATAGCCTCGGCCATGTTGTGCTCACTGAGGGAAGGGACCTTCCCTCAGCTGAAAGGGGTTGCCAGTGGGGATGAGCTCAGAGAATAATGACTAAATCCATGAAACTGTGAGGGTCTGTATCTCAGGAACGCAAAGAGCTAGGGAAGGTGATGAGTGGCAGGAGGGGGGTGTGCAGGTAACCCACCAAGAAGCCAAACCACAGCCCTAGGGTAAAGATCAGGAATGGGCTTTGGAACATGAGACCCATGAAGGGTCCCGAAGGGACAGGGTACAGCCCTGTGCCCAGCTGTGTGACGTGGGGAGCCAGCAAGGGGCTGCAGCTGAGCAACGGAGCCTGGATTTTCTGCAGCATTATGCCTGGGCACACTGACCTCAAGGGAGAGAGGTGAGGAACAGGTTCAAACTAGCAGGGGGGATTTTCTGGTGTGGCACATGTTTTCAAATTGTTTGCATTTTATAAGCAAACAGTGCCATTTGTACAAGAAGGCATGCATTACAAAAACTTAAATATTGCAGGCCACACTGAAGCCTCAGCATGTTCCTGTGCTCAGCCTCCCTGTAGCAGGGAGGGGATGCTGACAGGGGCAGTGTCCATCGTCCCCTTTGGTGTCCCTCCACAGTCTATATGAACTAAAAAGCCCTTCTAGAGAAAGAGTCCTTGATGTAGGGTCCTGCACTGAATCATCCCAGAAGGGCCCTTTTGTTTCACCGGTGGAGGTGGAGCACTTCTCTGAGGTCCCTGCTCACCTCCGAACAAGCCCACCACCACCTCCAGCCCCCACAGCAGACACCTCAGTGGTGGCTGCTTCCTGCTGAGGAGGAAAGCAAAGAGTTCTGCATGAAATGGATCCTACCCCCAAAACTCTCTTGTGAGAACGTGGCAGTAGATCTCAGGTACAATACAAAAGTACATAGTGTACCCACTTGAAATTTGGCAGACCCAACTGATGCAGTACACAGACTCACTTCCTAGGCATCAGTCCTTCAATTCCACCATCTCCCGAAAGGAAGAAGCGACCTAGTTTGTATGCCTCTTTTTTGATATTGTGTATGGTAATTGAGCTGCTTACTGTCTTGGAAACATTCATTTTCTCTGTGGGATTTGTCAGCTTTGTATTTTGAACAGACATAATGCTTCTGCTCCCCTGGAGCCCCAGTCTAACTCAGCCTCACTGCCCAAGTGTGCTTCTCCATCCAGTGGGACGTATCCTATTCTGGAGGACATTGGGAACTAAAGACACCAAGCCCTGAGATGCTGGGAGGGAATTCCTCGTATCTGAGGGGCAATGACATTCTTGCTGAGCTGATGTAAGGCAATAAAGTACACAGGGTGGAATCATATCTAGGAACACCTGCAGCAGAGTTGGCATGTGTTCGTTATCATGAAGACAAAGAGGCAATACGCTCTGCAAGTGAAAAATAACATTTTACTGTAATAGTTGGCAAGGAGGCAAAGTCAGAACAGACTGGAAACTCCATAATTTCACTAAGGGACAGAAGGGTCATGCAGTTACCTTAGGAAAATGGAGACTGTGGGTCAGAGAATATTATTTTGGGGTGGGCTTCTTCAGAGAATATGCCCCTGCTCTCCAGCCCCAGCTCTAGTGTTGGAGGATTTTTCTGTGCAGTGAGCAGTGCTGAAATATCTGCCCCAGGAAATGCCACCTCCTGGACAGGGTGCAGCCTTCATGGTCTCCTGAACGAGCAGATCTGCTACTGAAAGTCCCAAGCCCTCCTTGCTCTGGGCTTAAAATTACCATGAGCACTTAATGGAAACTGGCCCATCTCTAAGGTGGCATTCAACTCTTGGAAGAAGCATGTGAAAAGATAACCTTTGAAGAAGCTGAAGCAAAAACTCTTACAAAATCTCAGAGTCACAAGGGGCCTCATTCCAAAGAGCAGCAAAGGGCAACTGAAGTAGTAGAGGGCAGGCTGCACATGCAAGGGAGGACCGGAAAGTGCTCTTTTTTGGGATTGCAAAGGGGGACGAAAGGTCTCTGGCCTCAAACATAGAGATGTAATGTATCCACAGACATTTGTGGAGCATCAATCCAAGAAAAAAAATAAAGATATTCATGCAGAAATACCTGAGATGAGAAACACCTGAAAAAAATAAATAAATAAATAAATAAAAACAATAAATCATTGTGTTTTATCAAGTGAATCGAGTGTAGAGTGAACTGACAAGCTATTCAAAATTCACTTTTTTTCTTCTATTCACTTAAACAGGAAAATAGGAATCAGTAAAAGTAAATTACCAGTATTGAGTTCTATCCCTGAGTGCTTCTTTTGCACCTACAGGCTTTTTTTTTTTTTTTTTTTTTTAGAATAACATTCTCCTTTCCCCATACTCTTGACATTATGCTTGACACAACACTGCTGGTGTGTGTAGGGCTTTCCAAGTCTTCAAACACTTGTCCCCTGCTTGGAGGGATTTACAGCTGTAAGAAATCTACTTTGTGAGCCGTAAGTGAACTGTTCTCAGTATTGATCTCTCTCTATTTTTATTATTATCTGTGTTAGGAAAGCACTCAGGAGCTTTGGTCATGGACCAGTGTCCCACTGCTTTAAGTGCTGTATAAATACAGAAGAAAAAAGGCTGCTTGGAAGCTCACAGGGCTAAACTCTAAACATAAGTAAGCACAAGCAGAAGGAAAAAAATGGGTAAGAAAGCCCACAGGCTTTTCTCGTGTGGAATGCATAGGCTTCGCTGGGACCTTCTGCACTTCAGTGCATTTCAGCAAGTTTTTATTTCCACACCAAATATTTGTTTATTTATTTATTTATTTATTTTGCACAGTGGAAATTCTCACATTTGTAGGCAGCAAAAAACAGTGCAGCCTTAAAAACTGTTACTTTATGGTAGAGTGAAGAATTTCTCATCAAATCTGGGACCTCATAAATGATACTCTAGGTCTGATTTTCTTAAAAGGTAAATAAGTGACAAACAATAGAGCCATTGTCCAGAAAGCTCCATTCTTACACCAAGAGCCTTTCATAATGAGAGCAGCATCATAAAAGTGCTTTGATCTATGAAGGATCAAATATCTTTGTTTTCTATTAACATAACTTTCTTTCCCAATGGAACACAGAGAATTCCTGATAATGGCACTCTATTAGGATAATTAGAAAAAGATTGTTCAGCTCTATTTCCCCCCATAGAGCTCCCTGGCAAATTTCTCTTTCGTGTCATTCAGATTTTCTACCCCAAATACCTCTGTCATAAGGAAAAAATTTAGAAGTTTCAAATTTATGACTCAGAAGTTTAGGCTGCCAGCCTGATATTAACCAGCCATTAAAAGATTCTGGAAAGGGACACATACTGAAAATTAAGCCATCACCTTTTAAAAACCTAGTATTTTTTTAATGTGAACAAGGTTTTAGATAACAATGTCATAGAACTTTTAATAAGGTAGCAGGAATGTGCCCTGGGTTTATTTGCAAGAGAGGCTTGAGAAAGTGTTACAGGGAAGGTTTGCCCCAAAGGACCTGCTAGTGTAACATGACCAGAAGCAGAAATCGTACGACAGATGACAGACAGAGGAAGACACTTGTTAAGAGAGTATTCCCAGACATCCTATTAGAAACCTTGATTTCTTGGTTTGTCCTGCTGCACAATACTCAGGCGTTTGCTTCTCCCATCAGAGATGCAGATCTGAGGCCGCCGGCAGTCAGGGCCAGCCAGAGAATGTCCTGTTTTGCCAAGCACCTGGTGCCACCGTGTGCCCACGCATGCCTTGCTGCTGTTGTGAAACAGTAATTCTTTCCCTTCTCAGGTTCTGGTCAGCCTTCATCCAGCAACCCCATGAGGACAGTTTGAGGAGGAGACTCCCTGTGCAGATTTGGGGGCTTCTGGTGCAGGAGATGCTCCCAGGCTCTCCCACTGTTGTGGAGGAGGAGACGAGCATGAGGATGGTGATGGGATTCTCATAGGCTTAGATGGTTTTCCACCTGAAACACAGCATCCTTGATCAGCAATGCGGATGCCAACCATGGTAAAACAGTCTGACCTGAAGAAAGGAAGTCATCAATGAAGAGATCAACAGATAAAACTGATCAAAGGGCTCTAGCATTATAGGAGAAAAGCATCTCATCAGCCACTCTGAGCAAAGTGATGGCAGGAAAGCCAAGGGCACAAAAAACAGAGCCCAGTCAAACAGATCTTGGAAAATAAATTAATGTGGGGGGACCAGGAAATCATGCAAAGGGGATTCTGAGGTCTGTGCAGAAGAGTGGTCAGGAAATAGAGAAAATGAAGTCCACTGGGAATAACTGTTATTCAGATCTATACATTCATTGTTCTGTTATAAATAAATAAATAAATAAATGAGTGAATAAATAAATAAATAAAATCACCTGCCTGTTTGCTTCAGCTATCTGAAAAAGTAAGCTTTAAATCCAGGGTATCTGGAAGTCTGGGAATCTAGGCAGGGATATCTTGAACCTGCAGAAGTGGTACAGCTCCTTATTCCAAAATACTAAAGCAGGTGGGACTTTAGAAAGTGTCCTGTGGAAGCCAAGAAAGCAGCGAATACTGCAGTCCACTGTGGCATGTGCTTGTACCAATCTCCCAGCCCACGTGCACAAGCTAAAATCTGCAGCCCAGCAAGCGTACAAAGTGGGGGAATTACAGTAGGGATTCACCACAAGAAACTTGCACTCTTCAAGGAGTGAAATCATCCTGGAATATCTCACAATCTGCACACATTTGACTGCTCATTCAAGCTGAGGTCTTCATTGCCATCACCGCCACAGTTTCTACAAGCTGTATGGAAAAACGATCACTTTTTAAGTAAGCACCCCCTCTTTCACCCTGCAGACTGTTTACATACTTATTCTTTAATCACTACAGCCAGGAGAAGGACGATATTTGATGCTGGCTCAGGGGACCTGAAGGACAGCAGATGAGAGCTGCACTGTGGAGCCGCAGCTGTGAGTGTGCTCAGGCAGTGCCAGAGGCCCAGCTGCTGCCTCTTGCTGTCCCCAAGAAGAGAATTTGGGACCCTGTCTTCAGAAGTTTGGGCGCTCGGGACCACCAGGGCCCCAGCTCCATCCAGCCAAAATCCAGGAGGCTCCAACCTCAGTGCTGGGCTTTCCGAGTTCCTCCAGCTTCACAGCACCAGCACAGGACCTGACTCATGCCTCCAGGTGCAGTGGCTATGCCTGTGCTGTGAATTAAACAGAACAGGGCTCTCCTCTGCCCTCAGCACATAATCCAGGTCCACATACTCACATTCCCTCCAGTCCTTCTTTCCCTCAAAATAGAGTGGTCTTGTCCATAAAACATAGTGGGAAAAGCATCTGGTCCATATTAATTCACCAAATACCTGGAGCAGATGATGCACGGGCCAAAAGGTTTCTGTGGGCCATTCTCTGAGCAGCCAAGTGGACCTCCACCACCTCAGAAACCAGAGCATGCAGTACAGGGAGCAAGCCCAGCCCTGGCACCGTACCTCCGTGTTCTCCACCCATCTGCACATCGGGTGAGAGCAGGCCAAGCTGAAACAAATGTATTCATTACTCCACTTCAACAAAAGCTTTTCATAGCTTAAAGCCTCCGGATTGCTTAGTAGAATTGGACAGGAAAAAAAAAAAAAAAAAAAAAAAAAGCGGAAAGATATACAAATATAATAATCAAGCCTAACCTTTGATCTAGGTTGATCTGATAAAGCTCTGGCACAGGGCTTGCAAAAACGACTCAACATAGCACTGTAGAAGGATTGTACTGAATTAAGTGGTGAAAAAACAAGCTTTGTGTTCATTGGCACTTTATAGACATTGACCCACTCACATGCTGATCTCAGGCAAAAGCATTGACTTTTTACCTTCCAGATGAATTACACTGGTCATATTATTATCTTCTCTCTTGCAATTTTATATCAACTTAGATTATTTATGGTGCACTGTCTTCATGTCTCCACACAACACGTTCTCCAGACAACCCATCAGATTATACTGGGGCTTTACAACTAGAAAGCACATGGAATCAGGACTTTCCATTCCTCTGTTGGTGTACAAGTGCCACATGCCAGTCCCCCTGGACATTGCTCAGCTGGGGCAAATAGACACACTGTAAAAACAAGGAGCAAAAGTTCTTTGCAGTCCTAACAAACTTGGTGCAAGGGTGCAAGTTTCCCACATTCGTCTTCTACAAATTAGCAGAAGATAAGCCATGGGTTGTCTCCAAAATATTCTCCCAGTTAGTGCCCCATATAGTTAACAAAGCTTTTATTGTGTGTTTGAGCCATAGGGAGCACTGTAATGCACCAAGAAAACCTCTGGTTTCAGGTCGACAGAGATGCATCACACAGACCAACAAAATCCTCTCAAAACCCACACCATTCCCAGTAAGCAGTCTGAGCACCTCACTGGTGGACAGGGGATGCTGGATGCTGTTACAAATGGCTGTTTCCAGTGCAATATATGATCTCAAAGCTCTGATGTATACACTCTGAAGTTTACTATAGCTTTCTGAGTCCATACTGGGTGATCCTCACAGACAGTCCTACTGACTGGGAGCACCAAGAGCTAGTTTGAGGCACGGATATTAACGTCTGTTTTATAGTAACACAGGCAGAGATTAAAACCACTGTGTTTGTCCTCTATGTAGACAGGTTTTTTTTTGATCCTTCCTCAAGGATTTTGTAAGAATGATGGTATCGTACCTGTAATTGCACAGTTTAGTGCTAGTGCCCTTCTGAAATCATGCTTCAGTCTTGTAGGACTACTTGGGGCCATGTAAGGACTGCACACCGCTCCTCCTGTTGTCCCAACAAAAGGTGATTAGACAATGCTTTCCTTTTCCTGACTTTCCAGAGGTCTGAACTGTGCAGGCCCTGGTGGTGACCTTCCAGCAATGCAATTCCTACCAAAATCTAGCCAAAATCTAACCAACCTCTTCAGGCAGAAAACGGTGCATTAACAACACCTCTAGAAGAGAAAGGAAGTTCACAGAAGATTTTGAAGGGGAAGGAGGCCTCAAGAGGGAAAGGTGAAAGTTGATGGGAAAGGCAGATGTGATTACAGTGAGCAGGGGCTGAGCACGAGTACGTGGGCTATTCCCACATCACATCATCGTAACCAAAACTTCTTCAACCAAGTTTGTAAGAGCGGTTCTTCTGCCTTTCCATTCATGCTGCATTAACTCTTGTCAGTACAAGAGAAAACATCATTGCTTTCAAGACCTGTACTTAGAAGTTCCCCACCCATGTTTCCTCAGCCACAGGGTTTTCTCAAGGTGATGGAAAAAGGGCTGACCTAAGTTAAAGGGACACAAATGGGACCCAGATCAACAGTTGTCACAGAAATAAAAAGCAGTGATAGAATTCAAATGTCATCTCAAAGAGCAAAGGTTCCTCACAGACCACCTCTGGCCATCATGTGCTCTGAGAAATAAACTAAATATCATTTTCCTTTTCAAAAATTCAGCATTTTCCCCAGCTCAGACTATTTGATGCAAATCACTTATGTGACAGCATCATTACATCTTCTATGGTATTTTCTGCTAGATCAGACCCTGCTGTCTGCATTGAAAGGCTTACTCCTTTTTACTCTTTGTAAACATTTTACTGAGTGATGATACAGTCACTTCTGCCAGGATCCCAGGTGCAGTACTGCAGATTTTATGATTGGATTTTATGCTCCTGTTGGCAAACAGTCACACAGATAATGCATTGCCAACAATTTTACAAGGTTAAGTTTCAATTACAAGCCACACTCTGCTTTACTATCAGCTACTCAGGTAGGACAACAACAAATTGTAGTGTGCAATAAAAAAGAAAAGCAGCAGTTAACATCTATATTCTATTTTAGGCCCAGTTTTGATCTTGGGTTTCTTGGAAACATTAAGCCACCTTGCAGATACAGATAAGCTAACATTCATGCACTCTTCAGAGCAACAGAAATCCCCTGTGATGAAATACCAACAGACTCTGGAAAACAGCCCTCTTCTGCTCTCATCTCATTCCTGACCACGGGTAGGTTGGTCCCCCAGTGAAATGGCAGGATGTGTAAGGACATCTGCTGGCTTTAGTCTAGATTCCCACACTAGATTTTTATACTTCCATTGCAGGATAGAGATATAACCAGAATATCTTAAATGTTAGCTAAAGTAGGTAGAGATACTCAATGAACAGTTTTTTTCACCAGACACATAACCTACCAATTTATTACCTTGTAGCCAAATGCCACCAAGACATTGTCAATCAAGGTGTGCTTCCAAGGAGGGAGTCTGCTCAGAATCCTACAAAGCTGATCCGATGACTGATGCACTCATCCCTCAGCTGAATTGTTCCGTGACACAAATTTGGGTGGTCAGACTTATTTGTTCCAATAAATCAGAAATGTTGTTGTTTTATAATTCTGAACGACAACTCATGAGACATGAAATCAATTGACCTGCAATGGAGAATGGCACCCAGTCAGGGTCTGACCAGCTTCCAAGGGGCAGACGCAGGCACTCATTCCAGAGCCTTGTGGATGTTAACTTGTCCCAGAGATACAGTGATGGGCATGTCAAGAAATAGTTGTGGTTTGGTTTTTGTTTGTTTGTTTCTCCCTTCTATCAGAAAATTAATTCGATTCTGCCTTATTAAATAATTTGAGTAATGTAATCTGTCTCAATGATTTCCAAAACTTTGAGATGGTCTTTACAAACCAAAGGAAAAAACAAAAACAGTCAATGTGCAAAATTACTAGAAAAGAGCAAAAGAACAGAGGGCCAGACCAGATGGTTTTCAGGAACACAGAGAAACCAGCTTTTGCAATGAAGAGATTTTTATTTTGTGATGCTTTATTTTGTGATGCTTTTTTATTTTTAGATGCTTTTTTATTTTGTGATGCTGTGTGGGGGAGATGGGAGAGAGAATGTAATGAATGCTTCCCAATTAGACAGAAATACACTCAGTTTTTCACTGTCAACATAATATTAACCTTGGGTACTGTAGAATTCAATCCAGGCATACAGCTGGACACTATATATACATGTCATAGAACAATCACCGTAAAGGGCTTTGTGCTCTGTTGTGCTTTTCAGGTAAGTGGACACTTCCACCTCCTCTTTTCACTTTGGAGCCGGTTTTCGATCTACCTCAAGCTCTGCTCACCCAGCCCATACTTCACCAGCCTCTCTAGGTATATGGCATACTATCTACTGTGACTTACCCATAGAAGAACTATGAGGTCGTCCCACCCACCACCACCCACATTCCTGTGAATCTAGCTTCCATACAGACACCTAGATTGGGATGAAAAGTGAAAGCTGTGCAGTGGCTAGTAATTGCTCATGGCTTGGACTGGTGTATGTTTTGTTGGGTTAGAAACTGGCTGGGTAGCCAGGCCCAAAGAGTCGTGGTGAATGGACTTAAATCCAGTTGGAGGCCGGTCACTAGTGGAGTCCCCCAGGGCTCAGTACTGGGACCATTTCTCTTTAATATCTTTATCGATCATCTGGATGAGGGAATCGAGTGCACCTCAGTAAGTTTTCAGACAACACCAAGTTAGGTGCGTGTGTCGATCTGCTCGAGGGTAGGAAGGCTCTGCAGGAGGATCTGGATAGGCTGGACCGATGGGCTGAGGGCAACTGTATGAAGTTCAACAAGGTCAAGTGCCGGGTCCTGCACCTGGGGCACAACAACCCCAAACAGAGCTACAGGCTGGGAGATGTGTGGTTAGAAAGCTGCCTGTCAGAGAAGGACCTGGGAGTAGTGGTTGACGGTCAGCTGAATATGAGCCAGCAGTGTGCTCAGGCGGCCAAGAAGGCCAGCAGCATCCTGGCTTGTATAAGAAACAGTGTGGCCAGCAGGGCTAGAGAAGTGATCGTCCCCCTGTACTCGGCTCTGGTGAGGCCACACCTTGAGTACTGCGTTCAGTTTTGGGCCCCTCACTACAAGAAGGACATGGAGGTGCTCAAGCAAGTCCAGAGAAGGGCAATGAAGCTGGTGAGGGGTCTGGAGAACAAGTCTTACGAGGAACGAGCTGGGGTTGTTCAGCCTGGAGAAGAGGAGGCTCAGGGGCGACTGTATCGTACTCTACAGGTTGGATACTAGGAATAACTTATTTACTGAAAGGGTGGTTAGGCATTGGAATGGGCTGCCCAGGGAAGTGGTTGAGTCACCATCCCTGTAGGTCTTTAATGACTTAGATGTAGAGCTTAGGGATATGGTTTAGTGGAGGACTTGTTAGTGTTAGGTCAGAGGTTGGACTGGGAGATCTTGGAGGTCTCTTCCAACTTGATTTTGTGATGTGGGGAGTTAGCGTTGGCAGGCAGCTCACTTCCCCTCCCATTCCCAGAGGGATGGAGAAGAGGAAAGGAATAATAAAAGCAAGAAAACTTGTGGGTTGAGGTAATAAAATTTTTAATAAGTGAAGAGAGAAAGAAAACAAAACGTGATGCAAAGAGAATCACTACCTCCCATGAGTAGACTGATGTACCACCAGTACCCAGGAAAATGATGGGTAACCTTCCTAAACCCCCTCTTTTCCCTTTTAATTGCTGAGCCTGGCATTATATGGCACGGATTACCTCTGGTTAGTTTGGGTCACCTAGCTAGTTGTGTTCCCTCCCAAACTCCTACAAAACCCCCAGTATATTCACTGAGAAATGGAAGGTCTTGATGCTGTATAAAACACTGTTTAGCCATAACTAAAGTATTTCTGTGCTGTCAGCATGGATTTTGTCAGAAATCTAGAACACAGCACCATACAAGCTGCTCTGAAGAAAACTGACTCCAGCCCAGCTCTGTACAAATGCGTGGGTTGACAGATATGAAAAATTGGTTCTGAAGTCTTTAATATCAATTATCAGCATCTATTTAAAAATACAGGTCAGATTCTGATGCACAGCTGTACCAACTCATACAGTCTCAATATAAGTAAAAATCCAAAAAATAAAGGAACTGTGCTATTGTCATTAGGGATGTACAGTAGAAAGTGTGTTTTAATAGGGTAAAAAATGCTATTCTTTATATCATTATATTTTTGTTATTTTTGCATTTGGATATAACCCAACCAGGAAAAAATTGTGGAAAAAAAAAAAAACATGAGTTAAGCCAAGGCTTTGTTTTCCCTCCCTCCACTCCTTGCTTAAGGCTTGTAATCTGGGTAGAAAATACAAAAAGCTTGTTATTGTCTTCACAGTATGTCCTAGAGGTATGAAAAGGGTAAGATAAAGTGACCCAGGAATCTACCATCAAAGCCCAGAATGCAATTCATGTAGGAATAGCATTAACTCAGCACTACAAGCAGACGTATAAACCAGCTAGGTACATTTACATGAACAATGACAGCAATTCAAAGTCCAGATGCTGCTGCAAAATGACTTGCTAGCTGTGGAGACCAACAGCTTTAACTCCTAACATTCAATTTCTGAGCTAATGAGCCAGAGGATCAGACATAGTTAGATGCTTCTTACTGACATCTGACGTGGAAGAGGGCTTAATTACTGCTCCGTTGTGTTTGGGAAGTTTTATTGTGAGACCTCTGGCAGGATAGTCTAAGCTATAAAGCAGTGAAATGATGCTGATGCATTCTGGACATAAGGCTAGATGTCTCACCTAAAGATAACAAAATAGGCCAGCTCATGGAGCAGAAATCACTACCAAGTCTTTGCTTCTCTTGTGCTATGAGACACATCAGTTGCCTTGAGACTTGCAGTAGCTTGGCCTGCACTATTAATTGCTGTCATAGCCTCTGAGCAGTTAGTTCACAACCTTGGACTCAATGGGCCATGCTGCAAGGAAACCAAGAAGAAATAGTGTATACATGTATGTATGTGTACACACATGGGCATGTATATAATACAGGCTGGGCAACAAGGATGCCATACTCACAGCTACGGAGCTGAGCACTTCCTCTTGCAGATTCATTCCCAAACCAGCTGTCCACATGCTGTGTTCGCTGTGTTGGCTGAGGGAACCACACTCAGTTGTGCGTACAGCCATCTTCATCACGAGGTAACCTGCTCTGACAAGGTGCAGTCTACTAAGCAGGGATTTGCATTGCCCATCCCCATTCTGCACCCAACCGATGCCAATGCCAAATGTTCAGAGCCAATAAACACACACCACAGTTATCCAGGACTACTGTGTAAAACAGTAGTGCTAGGGAGCACCAAGATTTACAGGAGGTAGTAGGCATTCATTTTGCATTTCATTTTGTGCCCGTTACCTCTTATCCTGCCACTGGGCACCACTGAAAAGAGATTGGTTCCATCCTCTTGGCACCCTCATTTTGTATACATTGACAAGATCCCCCTGAGCCTCCTTCTTCAGTCTGACCAGGCCCAGCTCTCAGCCTCTCCTCACAGGGGAGGAGCTCCAGGCCCTTCACCATCTTGGTGACCCTGCATTGGACTCTCACAGGTACGTCCATGTCTCTCTCCTTCACTTGGGGGATAGTGGGGAGGGCAAAACTGTACCCAGCACTTCAGGTGTGACCTGAAGGGTCACCTCTCATGACCATGACCTGCTGGCAACCCTCTGCCTTATACAGTCAAAAATACTATGAGCCAGCCTTCTTAGCAGCAAGGGCACGTTGCTGACTCATATTCCACTTGGTGCCTGCTAGGAGTCCTAGGTCCTTTTCTGCCAAGCTGCTTTCCAACTGGGTGGCCCCCGAGAGGACACTGGTGCCTGGTGTTGTTGTTGCTCCCCAGGTGCAGGGCTCTGCACTTCTTGTTGAACTCCCAGAGATTCTCGTCTGCCCACCTCTTCAGCCTACCAAGGCGCTTGCAGATGGCAGCATAACCTCTGATGCATCAGCCACTCCCCCCACTTTTGTTATCTGCAGAATGCCTAGATGGTTTGCTTTTTTTTTTTAATTTGTTAATGGAACATCACAACATGGGAAGGACTCAGTTTTGACTGCAGACTTGACCCTGTTGAGTTTTCTACTTTTACCCTTTCACCTCTTCTGCTGTTTAGTCACAATATAAATACTGTACCCATTTATGTGTTATGAAGAAAAAGTGTTTGTCAGGAAACGTTGGAAAAAAAAAGGGGGGGGGAACAATGTATATAAGTCAACATTTACCATAGTTGAGGGCTTTTTATTAAAAGTTAAATACTGTGCTTTTATAGTCTTCTTTCATTCTAAACTGTATTACAAATTTTAAGAAATCAGATACTACTGCATTATAATGAAGAATATAATGAAGAAGTAACTGCCATGTACACACTGACTGGGGGAAAGAGGACCTCATTTTATTAAAGCTGAAAGTGAAATTATATAAAATGCACTTTCCCTGACATGGCATCCTTAAAAGGAACATTCACTATGGGACAAATAGATGTGTACCTGAAGCAAGAGCAAGAAAAAAAAGTCATAGATGTAGTTTTTGTATATCCACAATCAGTAGCTTAACCACACTTGCTTATCTTTTGATCAAAAGAAGAAGGACAAAATGTGTGTTTTGTTTTGTTGTTTTTTTTTTTAATAAGGTCAGCTTATATTGAAAATCGCTGTAAAAACAACTAATGCTGCAAGGTAGTACCAATACAAAACAGATCAATATTAACTTTAAACTGTTAAACTTTATTATAAATTAAAATTTCTTTACAAAAATTGCACATAATTGACCACTCTTAGGTTCTGATGCACTGGCATTTGCAATAGTTTCTTTAATCTTCAAGTTTAATAGTCTCTGCCGTGAGTCCAATGCAGAAAAGGGCAGTAAGCAACCCTCTTAGAGCCTTCAAGTGCAAGAAGCATACTTGTGGCCACGGCAGTTACACTTTCCTTAAGAGCGGCTGCTTTTGTTTTAAATCCTGTAATGAAAAAGTCTCAAAAAAGGTTTAAAAAAGGAAAAACCCAAAGTGGACTACTTGCTTTTACTGTAAACACAGCCCAGTAAATTAACCCCAAACACAGATCTCTCAGGCATCAGTGAGAGTGTCAAGTGAATCAGGAACAGCAAAACAAAGAAAACAGAAAATAAAAGGAAAACATGAAAAAATAATGTCTGTCATTTTGATTAACTATACTTACGTACATGATGTTATGAGAATCTGGCAGGGCCCAGAAGCGAGGCCAGACAGCGAGTTCATTTTTCCAGAGAGGAGGGTCACGTTAATTGTTTCCAGGTTCAAGGAAAGCAGACTGTAGACTTGATATGCTCAGCAATACTCATCTGCTTTACGCAGATCTTAGGCACAGATCAGCCTGAAGAATCATTCAACTGATTTTGGCATTTAACAGGACTTACGGCTGACTGTAACCAGTGTTCAGTGATTCTTGCTTTCTGTTCTGCAAGTGTTTAAATTTAAAAGCTCATCTAGGCTGACTCCAACCTCTTGGCACTTGGAAACTAGTTTTCTCAGGTTATCAGTTTTACCTCCTCCTGATGCTTCAAACAAGAGTTGCTGTAAGAGATGGGGAAGCAGATATAAGATTTAGCCAGAGCTTGAGCATCACCACATCTAAGGATATGGGATATGCAGAAAATTTATATGAAACCTCAAACTGAATCATAAGGAGAAAACATTACATCTTTCCACAGTGTTGCACATAGAGGTAACTTATGAAGAGCTCTCTGATATAAATGATGGACCTGTAAAATAAAAACAAATATTAAGTCAGTACCATATTGTGAGATCAAAATGAGTGATACGAAGCACAAAACTCAGTTGCAATAAATTTTTTAATCAGTTTTTAATAGTTTCAGATTCAAGCATTATTGTCACTACTAAAAGATACTAAAAGAAAAGGCAAGTTCGTGTCTGACCTTAATTCTAACCCCTGTATGCACATGAAAGATTAAATTAGGACATTTATTTTTTCTTCAGAAGATCCTTGCCTTATTCATTGCACAGGATGGAACATGCGCAGGGAATGTAGCAGCTTATTCAATAATTTTCGCTTGTATACAACTCCAAGGCCTTTCTTATTACTGCATACAATCCCAACCCTGCAATGAAAATAACTGTTTCATAGCCCTTTTTTCCCTGACATCTATCTGTGCTTTAATTACCTGTATGTCTTTGCAACTACAGCAAGACTTATTTTTCCATTTTATGTCTGCATTAAACTTTCTAGTTCTGCTTTTCCAAGCATCTACTCCAGCCTCCTTCAACTACTGTTATCTAAGTTAGCAGCTCCAATCAAGACATAATTGGTGTAGTGGTTTGTTGGCATTTTAAGTTGTGGAACATTTGTATATTCTCTTAGCAATCCTTTAAATGATCTGTTGAAGGAAGCAAGTGACAGGTTCTCCAGGGATGATAAATCCAGCATCTCAATCATAATTCAAACAATATCCTACTTGTTAACTAGAAGTTCCAGTTATCTGCAATATTTTACATATGCCTGAATTCTAATCGGTTCATATTCTTTAAGGGCTCTCTTCTCAATTAAATATATTTTTCCAATTTTAAAACCAAATAATGATGGTGTCTTATAAGTCAGCAGTCTCACTATAGGTAGTGCCTTAAAATGCAGTCCATCTAATACAATGAAGCAGGGATCTGTGACTAATTAGAGATTACACCAAACGATCGACACAGAGACAGAATTAAGGTTGAATACACAGCCATGTCTTTGATGTCTCCTGACTGAACTATTTGATCTTACAAACTAAATAACTGTCTACTTAGGGGTGTTCTTTTTTAAAGACTCAAGGAAACAGTAAAAAAAATTAAAAAATTATATGTGAATCTAATAGATGAATCAGTTAAAAAATTTAGTACTGTTTCAAAAGAAAGTCTACTGACAGAAGAGAAGGATGTTGAGAACCAGTCACTGCAAGAATGACGTGTAACAAGATACAGCAGAGAAGCAGCTCAGAAATGCCACAAATGAGTGGTAAGTAACAAGCCCATGTCTTCATGAACCCCCTAACACGGCATCTCTCCGCAATAATACTTTGAGTGACAGCAACAATACCAGGAAGACACAATTCTGTTCGAACTGAGAAGTGATTCATTCCATTGCTGTGCCAAAAAACCTCTTCTATTTGCGTACAGAGGGATAAAAATACACCTCCCACATACCCACACATATTAAGCAGCAATGAGTAAGCTTATTATTTTTGGAGAAAAAGAATTGATAGCTTTGGGGTGTAAGTGGGGCATGGGAAATTATTCAAATTCTCTACACATGTTTGCCTGGCAGAAAAAGCCTTCCAAGTGATTGCAAAGGTAGGTAGTCATTAGTTATCTTCCGGCACAACAGGATTATTTCCCCTCTACTGCATTTTAAATGCTAGCCATCTCCTCCAGGTTAAACAAAAAAAAATAAGGAAGGGAGGTGGGGGGCATATAGACTTCCCTGTACCGGAAAGACACAAATACTATGCAGAGGTACTAAAATGTAATCCTTTCTACCTTGATTGACAAAGATCTTTCTCACACTTGAAACAAATGCTTCAGTGTTTACACAGAGAATATTTCAACTATCCAGAATTCTTGGGTTTAAGAAATGACCATTGCTTTGAATAAAGTGAAACAATGACAAAGTTCTGCAATTTTTCATTATAGTAAGGTGTGTTGACTTACTTCTCTTTGTCCCATTAGAAAGCATTCGGCAGCAATGGCTCTGAGAAAAAGAAACACACAAAAATATTTATTCTTGAATGATTTTAAATGCCGTAATTGGCAGAATACTGACTGTGTAATGGAATTACAAATTCCTTGAGAAGAAACTAACTTCCAATGATGTTAATCTACAGTGAAAATATAAAAATAACTGTTTTTTAAAAACAACCTTACATGAGCAAGACATTTCAGTGGTTCCCCATTATGAACAAACACTGAAGAAAAAGATCAGTTCAGCATCACTGGATAATGGAGATTACTGCTATTGTGATATATAAAGGGGAGGGTAGAGAGGGGAGACAGAAGTCAATAGTTGAATTAAAAAGGCAACTTGTAAATATATCATTCATCTTTATCTGTATAGTATCAATTCACATAAGTTTCCCCAGGAGGGAAATTCCATTTTTCATTTTAAAGATGTGACAGTACCTCTGTTGTAACAAAGTTACTGCTTAAATAATAAAATAATGAAAGAGACTTCCAGCACAAGCCCAATTTGAAGGACATTTCAGATTTACCTTTGTGATGTAAACCTTATAAACAAAAGCAATATCTATGAAAACAGATGTATGACTGTTGCATTACATTTTCCAGATGGCCAGGCATGTTGGGATATTATATGTAAACATCTTGGCTTGCAGTTTCAGAATCTGAACATTGCTCTCCTCCCAGTATCGCAGAAGCAGTCTGTAAAAGGCATTCATGAGAAAGGAACACTGCTCTAATCACTGGGAGTAGAAAAGCAATGCAAAGATACATACACATTATACAAAATATACTACACCTAATCTCAACCAAGAGTTGCAGGTAGGAAAAAGAGGCAAGACACCACACAATATTGATTGAACATGCTCTTGAAACAAAAATGAAGTTAAGATACACCATCAGAGAGTAACTACACAGCGTGAAATCAGAGAGAAAATATGATCTTGGCACATTACAAGATCTGCTTTTAGCATGTGTGAGGTAACTGTATATTTGAAGGAAGGCTAATTAGTTTTGCAGTCACATGGCTACAAGATACTGTGCAGACAGTTCTGCTCACCCATTTCATGCAGTATCAACATTGTCTAAGGAAGATGTAAGCTCCACCTAGACAAAATTGTAACTTGACTTAAAATGCAGCCATTCAGCTTCCTGTGCTCATGGTATATGTGTGTCATTCTCCCCACACCCCCCAACCTGTGGCCAACACACACATTTTTCAAGTCTAGCTTTGAAATCTTTGGAGTCCATGTTGTGAACAGTAAGCATTCATGGTCTTTTCAGACACTTAACTCTGTACAATGCTCGAGTTCACTACAGCTGAATATGCTAAAATATGAATTCTCTAATCCTGGATGAGTACATTTTGAAATACTGTATAAGTAAGAGCAGATGTGATGTTTACTCTGTCTTTGTTTCCCATGAGATTTTTTCAGAATTAAGGGTTGTCTTCACTAAATAAACATCAAACCTCCAGGTAGCACTGCTAAATACTGATGGATCCATTTTATTTTGCTCCATATTGAAACTATACTTTTAACAGATATTAAGTATCAACAAAATTTTAATATAATATCTAAACTTTCTCTACACACTTGAAACTTACGTTTGTAAACACATACAATATGGATACATTTATTAATAGTTCCTGTATAATTCTAATCTCTGTAGATAAAACAGAACCCTTTCAAATACCAGAAAAATATTGAGATGGTATCAAAAGGCACAATGTGCCTCAAGCAACATGCAACAAGAGGAAGACTCTTATTTTTACAGTAGAAATCACGTGCATCTTGTACAGAAAACAGTAGTGGTATTAACCAGCTGTTCCTCTTGATTACAGGTGTTTTTACATACCTCAGTGCAAGTCCAGGATTAGCAGGCATAGTAGAACAAAACCTTTCCAAGGTTTTGGAATGTTGAGATTTTGGAATGCAGCTCAAATAAAAAAGAATTACCTGCAAAATTTGAATTATAAATATTAATCTACTTCATAGCAGTCTAATTTTACTAAGAATAATGGGGTGACAGAACTATGAACATTGTGACTGAAGTGAGTTACCACGTACAAACCTTATCAACGGCAAACCTTATCCCTCAGGGGTACAAACACCAATTCACTTAAGAAATCAACGTACTGTTGCTAATACCACAGATTATAGTCTTTCCTGCCTGTATTTAGTGAATAAAAAGAAATGCACTGGGTATTAGCAAAATGGGACCCAGGATTTTCAAAGAGAGAATAAAAGTCTGACAGAATAAAGCTTACAGAAGTGCTCAACTCAATCTTTCTCCTGCTTTTCTACTTTTTTTTTTCTTCTGTTTCTCAACCACTATAATTTTTGTCATCAAAACCAACAGCTTAAATACTGTTTCCATCACCCAGCGGTACAGCTCTGCTGACCCTTCTTGCTCAACCATCTCTTCTCTCCTTTCCAGTTTCTCTTTTATCAAAGAAATAATAGTTTGTCATTAAGAGCTGTATTCACAGAGTGTCAAGACATGCAATTTATTTATTTATATTGAAGTTTCTTTTAGCCTTACATATTCTTTATTCACAAAATCACTGGTAGGTATTTTTCTGCTTGGAACACTACTCTCCTCAAGTATCTTTTTCTATTAATTCTTAGCTCTCGGTGTACATGCTCTGATACTCTCATGTTATTTCGACAAGTAAATTACAGATGCTCGTTAAAAGGATATCAGTCTTTGTTTTTTAATTAAAACTGTCCTTTCTGTTTTAATTAAAACAAACACTTTTACCTTGTTATGAAATTCATAATTGGTCCAATAATCAGCAGCACTAAAAGGAATTGGGTATCGCGTAGGGACTGTAACCAGACATCTGTTCACTAGGTCAGTAAAAAGCTTGAATTCTTGAACTTTGTTGTTGGATCCAACAACTTTGCTATTGATAAAAACAAGGTAACTGGAAAAAAAAGAAAAGAAAAAAATGGTTCTGGTGGCCTTCACCTAATAGTTTTGAGATTTAATTACTTTTGTCTCAAGAACTTACTCCAGCCAGATGTTCTGAACAATTTCCTGCTGCATCACTGCACCAAGAGCTGCTTCGTAGGCATCCAGTGCTTCACTAATACTCGTTTGAAGAGACTGGCACAAACTGTTTATATTAAAAGTTTAAAAATATGGTATGTTAATATATACAATGTATACTCTTCTATACTAAGGGTAAGAAAGAAAGAAATTCCCTGATAAGCACAGAAACAGTTTTCAGTTTAACAGCAAAATAGACTAACTAAGTCAATGTATTATAATGAGCAAGTCTCAACTGCACAGAAGTGAAGAATTATACATTAACTGTGCAGTTTAAAATGCAATTCTTGACTGGAATAGAAACATTATCCACTGTCTTCTCTTGTAACCCATCCATTGCCTTCTCTCTTTTATTAATCCTTATAATAAGGATGCTCTGACTGCTACAGAATGGAGACAAGTCTTCAGCTTCCATTTGGAAAGCACCAGAAGAATAAATTTCAAAGCTCTATTAAAAGACCATTTGAGAAATGACATGAAACTCTCACAACAAAATTAAGTGTTCTGAAACATGCTGATCATGTCAGAGGAAAAAAAGAAAAAAGGAAAATAATCAGAACTAAACTAAAACCAGCTCCTCAAAGAAACATGTAGTCAGAACAATATACAGCAATATACAGAACCTCATCAAACACAGGAGACATTTTTTGCCTAAGATTCAGCTATCAATCCTCATTTCAAGGTGTAAATTAACAACAAAAGCTAAGACTTCTATTATGTCATAAGAGAAAAAAGCATGAAGACTAAAGAAACGCAAAATAGGCTAGGGTTGTTTCAACTACCTTTCTACAGAACCCTACTGACTAGAGCAACATAATCAGAGTGCCTGATTCTACTCCTGTTTTCTCCAAGAACTATAAACTATTTACTAGTTTTGCTCTCTCTATATATATGTGCGTACATATGTGCGTGCACATGACATATGTCTATACTTTTTTATATAAATATAGATGAATGATGTTTCTGGGCAAAACATTGTTCCTTGATCTTTTGAGGTTCTAGTAATTTCACACTATTTTCACCTGGTAAAAGTCAACTTTCATGTCTTTTGCCACCTGCACCTGAAAAGAAGAAAAACGTATAGGCCCAAATCCCTAAGCATTTACTGCGTAGCAAAACTGAACCAACGCAACCACTCTTTGAAATTAATTTTGAAAGTGGTGTTAGAAGTAATTTAGGCACATATTTCAAATGCACTGATTATTTTCTCTTAGGACAAAGTGCCTGAGCTTAGACTCTCCTGTGTTTTAAGTTAAGGTCGCTAATGACGAAACAGTGACCTCAAGTGTCTTTCTAACAATACTTCCACTGTGTTAAGTACTAAAATCGAGTAACTGAACTTGCAAAGAAATAATTATTTCTTAAATATATATATATATATACACTCTTAATTGGAATTAATGGATAATACCATAAGCTAACATTGAGATAACTTAATCTAAACCTTAGGCATTATCTTGAAATGAAACACATTTTACCTGTTTAGAAGTTGGCTATCAATTAAAAAGTGAAAGTAAGTGTTGGAGTTCTGAGCAATCCTTAGTCGTCACCTGAAGCATCCTATTTGCCCCTTTATTTGAAAAAACAAATAGCTGCTTGTGCAGTTGGCATAAAACTTGCAAAAAACTGTCTATGCTTTGCAGCAGCCAGTTGGTTTTTGAGGACTAGCAGATCATTTATTGGAACAACTTCAAGTGACACATACTTGGGCAAATAATGAATGTTCTGCAACTGAAAACTCCATTTATGAAGACTTCCTAGCTGTTCCTCAGAAATACTTTAAAAAGCCTCACCAGTATATCTGCCACAGATACGGGATTTGCTGGTTTACAACATCATCTGTAAGGTGTTCTTTATAGAGAGGTGCTGTAAATTCAATTGGCATTGGAAAATTCAGGAGATATCTAAAAGAGAAAAAGTAATAGTAACAGCGAATATCCTTCTAACATTGAAGATTCCTCCACGAATGTAACAGTTTAAAAATTCAATTCATGGAATATATTAAGAACTCATCTACTTTTCTTAGAGATTAGCTTAATTCTATCCAGATAGAGATTTATACAGAAAGCATTACATAAAAAATAGCAATGGTTTATACACAAAGTGGTTTACAATATTAGGCTCTAGGTTAAATGTTTCTTTAAATCTCAGACACAACCACCACCCACCCAGACCCTCATATAATACATCAAAACCTAGGATTCAGTTATCTACCTATAGACACCTACAGTGCATTGCCAGCACTACACTCACGTAAAGAAACAAGCAGGAATAAAACCTAACACAACTTGGAGATAAAAAGATTTCAAGGTCTCATCTGCATAGTATTTAGCAAAGAAGGTCTTCCTTTGAAGGCCTTCAAAGGCAGTTAGCTTTGACAGACTTCCTGAAGTTTTGAAATATACAAGGTTCACTATAATCAATTAGGTGCCTAAAATTCAGGTGGAGTTTCAGCAGACTGATTACCAAGCTGTGACTTTTCAGCAATAATCTGTTGATTAAAAGAGTGCTGGACCTCTGGTTTCATGTCTTTCACAACTGCCTAAATAACAAGTTTAAGGTATGCAGTTTTAAGTTCCAAACACTGGGGAAAAAAAAAAAGCTTCAGCATACATGCATGATGTTCCCTTTTCCCCACATCCACGAATTAATCTTGCTAGCTGCTTCACCTTTAAATTCTTATTCTTTTACAATTTAGTATAAAAAAAACGAACTACTATAATGCTTAGAAAACACCAAATCATAATTGACTGAAATCTTAGCAAAATCTGCCAAGTTAATAGCAGAACTCTAGACTGTTTCATTTTTCAAGAGAACGCCAGTATTGCCAAAATTTTAATGGAAAATAGTATTATGGACATACCTTAAGAGATCCATGGGATCATGCTGTTGGTAGGTATTCTCAAAGAAAGCTCCCACAAAATCTTGTAACAGTGGAAGAACATTGCCTGACCTTTCCTGTTTGTTTTTTTTTTAAATAAAAAATACATTAGACATCAACCTGAAGATGACAAGAACAATTTAAGCACAAATAACTAGCAGTGTCTCTCTCTGTAATGCTCCTTTGCCTTCATTGCCTCAAGAATGAAATCTAATTGGGAAAGTCAGTAGGTAGCAGAAAGAATGAAAACATACTACAGAGTTTACTGTTGCTGTCTAATGTTCTTGCATAAGGAGATTAACTGCGCATTAGAATTAACAATTTGAGCTACAGATTTTGCACTGTATAAAATTCCTTTGGTTACATTAAGTCTTGTCACTAATCTTGCATATTAAAGCAGAACTACACATTGCAAAAATATCATGAAGATCAATCAATTTCTTAAGTATTTGAAACTACACACAAAACCCAAACTTTATAAATCCAGCAGACCAACATACAGTTTTGGGATGTGGTATTACCTGTGAAATAAGGAATTTACACAACTGATAAAAGATCTCTGCATTCTGAGGATTCTTCTCAAATGCTCCAATCCACACTTGGTAGGCACTATCACTCTGCTGCATCTGCACATACAAGGTGGCCATACTTTCCAGGAGCGGGCAGTTGTTAGGGCAGAGCTCCAGTAAAGACCTACAAAGTTCTGCAGCAGATTCCCACCTTAAATAAAAGTAACGGTTAAGTTTTCATGGCCACATAGATGAGTACTCCTAATTAAAAATGTCTTGAAACAACTTACCTTTCAAGAAGCTTCAACAAAGCTATCATGTTTCTGTAGAGTGGAAAGCAGACAGCTATTCTTTTGTCAGCCTCAAGGCTCTCATCAGTACACCTTTTGACTGCATCTTCAGAACAATATAAAAATCAAGACCTTAGACTTCAAGTAATGTCAAAGTTATTTGAAGCTTTTAACAAAAATTGTAATTCAACAACCAAATTACAAAATATGCAAGGTTTTCTGAGATCATGACTAAAATCTTCCAGAAGTGTCATCCCTCATTCAGTTAAAATAACAACAAGAAAAAAAAGACAGCAAAAACAAAACCAAAAAACCCAAACCCACTGAACAGGAAACATCCTACCAACAAAGTGTTAAAGCTACATTACAGATGGTAGCTTAACACCATCTATTTAAAACTACACTCCAGTATATATGGAATTGCTGCTGAGATGAGTTCTACTGAGACAAAAGCTAATATGTGCTAGTTCTCTTTTTATGTTGAGAAGAAAAACACACTTACCCAACACCGAACACTACATTATGTCTAGACTACGTTCACTCCTACAGGTTATGCTTGAATATTTATTTGCACACTGCATTACCCTCTGCAGCATCGGTATGTTCTCACCGGCAATTCAATATTGGTGCAGCTAACACTAAGTACTGACATACAATGCTAATATAGTCTCCCTCTAGCAGTATCACAAATCAGTTCAATTTCTTCTAGTATCTTCATGAGATCTTTAAAAAAGTTACTCCGTTTACTTAAACTCCAAATGCAGACAAGCACACACTTTGCTCTGCCTCTTTCAAGGAAGCACATTAATCTTCCATGAAAGTAGCATCCCAACAGACATCACATTGGGGACGGAGGGGAAGAAGAGAGGGAATGACCACAGAAGTTTGGCTTTATGCTTTCTTCAATCTCCAAAAATAAGCAATGCCATACTATCACAAGCCACTGCTCTCTATCCTGATAGAACATCATAGCTCAGGGAAAAAAAAAACTATTGCTTTGAACCATAAATGAAAAATTGTGTGTGTTAAGTACCCAAAACACGGACTTTCCTCACTCTTCTGTCCAAATCAACATGAAATACTCACTGGATTAATCCCAATGACTTAACATAGCTGCAATATCACACTGCCATGAAATTCCAGGAGTATAACAGTTCTTGATATGTAAGAAGTGAGTAATGCAGTGAGCAGTTTACTTCCTTAATCTTACCTTCAAACATAGCTAACAGCGTATCAGCATCAGTCTTCACATCTTGAACTGTTTGCCATGGTATTAAAAATGGCTCTTTGTTCATTATCCTTGAAGGACCGACATTAGCTGGATCATAGAACTTGACTGGGAGAATGCCGAATTCAATTAAATGTATGTAAGCCAGCCAAGCCAAGCAACGATCACTTACAGTAAGGCGTTCTGATATTATCTTTTCATTTGCTGATTTTAAGGCATTCTGTAAAGATCAGAAGAAATACATTATGTATTTTAAATATAAAATCTTTAAGATCTAAGAATGAGAAGAAGAAACAGGAAGAGTAGTTTTAATGTTCTCAAAACTTTTCCACAGAAAAGACAGGAAATAATTCGCACTATCAATCATGATTGAATTTGGCTTTGAATGAATTTGTAACTATATTCAAGTAATAAAAAGCTACAATTTCTAGTAATAGTTTTAGGAAAAACTACTAAGATCAACTATTAAGATCATTATTTTGAAAGGGGAACAAAGATAGACATTGAAACCATGCATCTCCCAACATTTGTCTGCTTAGTTCTGTGACAATTACATCCAGTTACATGCAAATTATTTATTACCTCTGGAGACAGCTCATCTATGAGTTGGATACTGCTTGCTATACCCTATTAAAAGTCTTGTGTGGTTTTTGTTTTTTATAAGTTTTAGTTATACAGCTACTAAGTCACAGCTTTTCAAGACTCCTGAAAGCACTATCATCTCTAGATACATTGGCTAGGAAAATCTGAAGCAGTATCCTGCGTCTCAGAAATGTTTCCAATACCTTTTTTTTTTTTAAATTCACATGGAAAACTAGAATAGCCCATTTAAATTGGCAGATCCCAAATAAAATCATTAGAACAAGCAATTAGACAGTCTAAACGCAACCGCTCCTAAAACAGAACAGACTCTCATGGCTAGAGATACATCAACTTTTTTCTGGACAAAAGCAGCACAAGTCAAAGCTAAACTTTCCAAAATGTTTAGCTTATTCACCCTTCAAAATACTTACGTTAGAAATTTTTCTTTCAAATTTTTGAAGAGAAGTATTACTACTCAATTTGAAATAACATTTATACTTAGAATTCATCTCTTATTAAATGTGGTTAAATAATGTCTCACTGAGATAGTCTTTCCAACTACACATTACAGGTGAATAGTAAAAAAAAGTTTGGTTTTGTCACGTTGCTTTGGGTAAGGGAAAACAACCCATGTTCTTCCCTCATATACTCTGGATTTTCATTTCAGTTCGATGCATACTTTTTTCCCCATTCTTTTTGTTCATTCAGTCAAACATTCATAGTTTAATTTATCAGCACTGCTGTGTTTAGAATAGCTGTTGGAGAAAGTCAACACAGCATTACAATTTTCTATTTAAACTGGGGCTAGAAAGAAACACCATAGCCTTACACCACACAACCAAGAAAAATATTTTAAGGTGTAGCAAACCACAGGTGCCACCTGCTGGCAGGAATGAAAAACTTGCAATTGAAATGGCAGCTCCAACTTTTAGTAGAAGCTGATACTCAACACTAATTGTCATCTACCGTTTCTATGTGCTACAGAACAGTAACAGCATCCTGAATTCTCTCTACAGTCACCATAAAAGCCTGAGATAAGTTTTTGGAGTTCACAGTATCACTAACGTGTCATTAATATATCAAGTTCTGGAGCAGAAACAGTAATGCAAAATAACACCACACTATGTTCTTCCAAAATGTTACTCGTTTGATCATTTCTGTAGTAACAAGAAACATCTGAGTACCTCACAGGACTGCTCTACTGCTTACCAGAAATCAAGACGTAAAGCAATTCCTTGGGAAGTACAGAGGTTTAGCCGTCCTTTGCTAATAAACTTTGGGTATTAGCAACCCAAGCAACAAAAACAGGTAACAAAAAAACCCAAAGGCATACCCAAATTTTACGACATTTTAAAAAAGAATTCCCTAGGAGATTCCTGCAGCAAATAAAAGGAACAGCTCTTTTAAAGATGACACTAGGAGTCACAAGCAAGAGAAAGATGCAGGTACGAAGTCAAATCCTGGGGTGATAACTTGGTAGTTACCTGCAGCAGAACAAGAGCATTCTGATGTCTTCCTGTAAACAGGCTTAAGTGAACTCTGTACAGGAGTGTCTCCAGAAGCTGGAAGGACAAGAGATTGTGATTTTCTTCTCCCTCTGTCACTTCCATTAGGAACTGTAGCATCCTCCCACAAACGTAGTCTTTTCCATCAAAGGAATTCTCCAAATTCAAAAACTGGAGACAAATAAATCATATTTTAACAAATCAAAATACTTGCAAAAGTTTCGAGGTAAAGTTTAAAATCACATGAATCACATACTTTGAATAATGTCTTTTACCACCTTATGAACCAAACCTTGCTCCCCACACAATGAATCTTCACACTAATCCACACAAAACACTTAAAGAACTTTCTGCATCTTTGTGACTATTTAAATTTTGCAAGCTTAAGTAAAAAAAAAAAATATCTTGATTTTAAATAACTGATAATTGTTAGAGGACAACATGATAACTTCTACAGATATCCTGCAAACAGTACTTTGAATCACTTCATTTTCTGAGGAGTGTTGCAGAGGTTTTAAATAAACTAACACTACAGCTTTTTCAAGTCAAACTTTTCCTTTCATACTTTCCCTAACATACATATTTTCTACAATAGAAAACGCTTACCTACATCAACACTTGACACATTTACTTACTGTCCACCAGATTTGATAGGATGGGGCATATTCCACTGCTGTTTCACACATTTCCTGTATCTCCTCCTTTGTTCCTCTTTTTGAGAACAGTTTGAGATAATGACACCAAATTTCTGGATTTTCTTTGTTGTTTTCAAGAGCTCGAGACAAGACATTTAAAGTAGAATCCAAACATTCAGATGATGAGCTGTGAAAATTTAAAATAAATAAGCACCAGACCTACTTTTCTTTTTTTTTTTTAATATTATGACTCAAAATCAATATAAAATAGGAAAGTAGATGCTTATAATTAGAATGGAAGTTACAGTCAGCTATCTTTTTTTCTTTAAAGATGTGTTGTCCTTTCCTGTTATTAAGCTTTCAATGTTTCAGCAAGTTTTCATTCTTCAAAGGTTATTACATGGAATTACTGGACCACATGGGAAAAAAACAGTTTTCCCAAAAAAAGAAGCCAGTTTAACTGAGAATAGGTACAATTTATCCAGAAGCAGAAGTCATAAGCTTCAATCATACAAAGTATTCATATCATAAAGGCTCAAACTTGAAAAGAAATTTCAAGGCTAAAAGTTGGAACATTTTTGTTACATATTTTACTTTGTATGTCAGCAAGGATAGTGTTTATTTAAATTTCTTTAAATTTCATAAATTTACCTCTAAGCCACTAAAAAAAATTGATTTTACTTTGAGATGACTGGTATCATCTCATGATAATTAAGTAATACAAGATTAGCTTAAATAAGCAACTAAACTGTAAACCACAGAGCTAAGCTTCAATTTATAAACAAACCTCCATAAAAACACAGAAAGCTTTTGAGACCTTTTGACACCACATTTATTCTGAGAACATCTTTAGAAATTAATTTGCATAGACATTTATGAGAGGAAGGACACATGTTCCAAAGCAAAACTAAAACAATGAATTATGTACAAGACTCAAACCTTCCCTCAGTACTCCTTCTCACAACAGAGCACATCATTAAAAGCCTAGATTTTGTGCCATCCACAAAATCACTCAGTTTGTAATACCAACGTGGTCTTGGGGAGGATGTGCTCTGAAAAAGGACGCATCCTCTTCCATTAGCACCCCCCCCCCCGGGTTTTTTTTTTGGTCTTTTTCCAACTAAGTTTATATTTTAGAAAGCAATTTCCTCAGTCAGCTATGTGCTGGGTGTATTTTCTTTGTGCACTGGCCTTTCAGGTAGTACTTTGTTACCACTACGTAGTAATTCAAACAGCTTACAGCATACACTCCTCCATACTAGTGTTCAAGGAGCTATGGATACATTTAAAATCTATAACATTTTCCATTATCTGTTTACACGTGATTTTCAGAACAGCTACTCCTCCTCTCCACTCCCTTTCCTCCCTCCAACAGCTGGTCTCCGCACAACTCCTCTGCCTGAAGCTAGTACCTCACTATTTAGATCATTCTGTAGAATGAAACCATTGTGAGAGAATTCCTGCTGAAATTAGCTGACTGCCAGTAAAAATTGTGATACTCTGCAGAGTAATTTGAGGAAAGAAGCTAGAGAAACTCAGAAACCCAAGAGAAAAAACAATATGAAGCTGTTCAACTGGGTAATTTCTACATGGATAAAACCATGTAATGGAAGTGTTCTTGTAAGAAATCTTTTTACTCTGAAGAGGAGAAACTGATGTGATCTTATTGGTCCCTTACTTTAACACTGGAAGTACAGCATTCTACTGTAATCTTAGCAATACATTAGGTTGTACACTTCTCAAACACAATTATTTCTCCCACGCTGCTTTCCACCAACTTCCGTTTTGAATCAGAACCTCAGAACCTACCTAAAGATCAACTGCCATTGTAATTTATTGCTCACAGACCATACCATGTCCAGTAAGAAATTTATTTCTTCAACCTGTTTTTAGGTAATAAACTTGTGGATTTGCTGAAGAAAGTTCTTCAACAACAGAAAGGAAACTTGATTACGGTAGTGTGGGTAAAGCACAAAAGCAAATCTAAAATCTAAAAAGCAGACTTACCCTTCATTTTGATTCAAATATTTGTATGCAAGTTTAATCCAAAGCTGTACATCACAGGGGTTTTCTTGGACACTTGCCTCCAAGTTGGAAATATCATCGGTCTCACTTGTAAAATATCGGATATCATCTGGAGTCACCACAGCATCAAGAGCTGGAACTCTTTTTTTGTGTTCTGTAGGGTGGGCTGCAATGGAAACAACAAAAAAACTATCTTTTCAAAACAGAAGTGACTTATCACATTAGAATTCATACAAGGAGTGACACATATTTCAAGTGTAGCCACTAACAAGAGCAAAATACGGTTATTTCAGCATCTTTTAACATGTAAAACTAATGTGTAGAAAACTGGTCATATTTCATACATGAAGGTAAGAAATAAATAACAGTAAAGATTGCTTTGGTTTGATGTTTAAGAGGATTTTTTTCCCCCTAAAGACCTCACCACCAAAGACTAATTCTACAAATTTAAGATAAAACAAAGATTGACTTTTTTATATACAGTTCTAAGGAAAAAAAAAAAAAAAAACTAACTTGGTCCTTTGGTAAAGCTGTAACATTACAGATAAATTGCTCACTTTCAAAAACAGGTAGAGGTTCCATTTACATTTCCACTCTCAAATTATGCTAGTTATTTGTTTTGTCTGTAGTATGACAGATTAAGGTCAAACTTTACTCAAAATTATGCAAAATAATGTTTGCATACAGGCAGTATGAGAAAGTCAAAAGAACTACAGAAAACATTGGTTTTCTTAAGAACCACTTTAAGAATTAAGTGTTGGGAAGAGGTTCATAGGTATTTTCCCAGTTTTTTTTAAATGGATGCCACACTTCTGGATTACCATATTTAATAGGTCCAACAGACTGTTCCTCCTCACTGCTGCTACTATCTAACAGAGGTTTTCTCCAGTACTTCGGTCTCCATTTCCTTTTATCTTTCCATGTTGTAAATGGAGGTGCTGTAAACAAACAATAGTAGTAATTATTTTACTTTTCTGTACTTAAGATTAAAATATCCTTAAGGATAAAGATTATAGACGTATACATGTTGCACTTGCAAAATTTAAGTTTCAACAGCATTTAAAATCTGTTGTTTTCAACCATTTAAGTCACATTTTCAAACTGGACTCCAAAACTAGGTCCTTAAAACAAACTGTCATTTTTAATCTACCACGAGCATAATTAACAAACAGACAAAAAAAGGAATATTCTTTGTTTAGAAAGTCATTAAGGTACCTGCAGATTTTTAAGAAGTTTATATTGTATTTAATTTACCAAGGAAGTTACTTACTGTGACTTTTACTCTCATTGACATTGCTAGCCAGAAGAACAGCCATCTGATCCACTGACATACGGTCTCTGTTTATACCAAAAAGTTTTTCAACATATTTTTCTGAAACAAGAACATTCATACCTTATGTAAACACAAATGAAAATGGATAGGCAACTTAAGAGCAATTTAACACAACCTGTGATGAATTCATGAAATATGACTGCTTCAAGAGTCAAGGTAATTTAACACACTGGAGCACAAATCAAAAAGTGAACAAGTTCTCGTGTTCAGCTTGCCTACTGCAACAACATTATTTTACAATTCCAGCTCCACTGAAACAGACCAGTCCAGTAGTTACTAAAAAGTATTAAGGAAGTAGGGCAAGATTCTATCCCCAGTCCTGCCCCCATCCTCTGAGCCCCAGCAGTCCTTTGAGTGAAACATTCCACAAATCAATATGGTTTTTCCTCTCTGTATAAAGACTGTATAAAGAGTGTTGAATTGAGCGTTCTGTATAAAGAGTGCTGAATTGGACAATTAGAGAAACGTTTTTTCCCCATACAGCAATATCTTACGTGCTGCTTTACATCAAAGTACTTGCTCCCAGAGCTTTAATGAAAGCCATTCCCTTCAGAAATAAATCTTTAAATGCGAAAGTAAGCAAAAGATTCTTAAAAACCTGTGGCAGTGCTGATTTCCTCATCTGTGCTTTTTTCTGAACAACCAATCAGTTCTAAATTGTAAGACAGAATATCCTGAAACAGCTGCTTTCGGCTCAGAGTGCAATCTTTCATGTGCTGCCTAAAATAAACAAATAAGCAATTAAAATACTTATCATAGCAACAATTTAATAAGGTCTGTAATCAGAAAGTTGTTTTTAGTAGATGCTCAGGTAATGCATAAAGAAAACGATACCCATGTAAAACAACAGTCTGCTTTGAAATTTCCAGTAAATGTTTCTGGGCCTTCTCTAAATACAACAATACAACAATAACTTAACCCTAGTCTTCATTATTTCTGCACAGCCTTGCTCATTAGAATAAGTCTCTACACACTCATTTAGAACTTTCTGGTGCACACAGGTTAGATACAAGAATTAGTTGTAACTCTGTTGGAAGTATTCAAAGTATGGTTTGATAATAATAGCTACAAAATGATCTGAGAGTTTTCTGCCACCAAAAAGGGCAAAAAAAAAAAAAGAGCTGAAGTGCACTCATGTAATATTTTTCTAGCGGTTATAAGTTTCCAAGGTGAGTGTGTTCATGACTAATTCATATCCATTTGTTCTACCAACTTCTTAAAATACACTGTGCAACATCATTTAAACTACTTTTAATATTATTTAACCAGGCTTCAAAGCAATAGAATATCTTAGACACCATTTTCTTAGAAAACCAGAATTCCACTACAGTAGTATCTTCTTACAAACTCACTTAATACTTGTTATAAGCTTTACATCCATTGATATCACAATACATTTCTACTGTGCTTAACATTACCAATCACTACCCAAAACTTTAGCATAACGTCAAACCATCATGAAGCTATAAAGTAAAAGGAGCCCTGTCTAAATTACAGGGCAACCAAAGGGTGACATATCTCCTAACACTCTATACTGCCTTAAAAAACAAACAAACAAAAAACCTTATCTAAAAAGCCTCCTTTCTTTATGGCTTAGATACAAGATTTTTATTTTTATTTTTTACTGCCAACCAAGTACCTGAAACAGTATTTAAACGTAACTTTTTCTAGAACTTGTCCATAGGATCATATATTCAGACCTTTGAAGAAATGAAAACCATCCCTATTTCCATCTGGAATTAGATATCTAGAACAAATTTAGTTCAAATGAAATCAAAATAAAGAACTCACCACTGACAGTCATCATCATTACATGTGCCTGTTAAATCAAAACGGCAGAAACACTGTTTTGGCTCAATCATATTGCTATAGGTTACTGAACTGAGGTACAGTTTTTCCTTGGTTCGGAAATACGGACTAAACCTAAAATGAAATAGCAAATTATTGTGATAAAGCGTACAATCTAAGACATTAATTTTATTCAGCAAAACATTTGAAAAAAATCACTTTTTCAGTACTAAATCTAGTATTTCCAAAACCCTTACTATCATAAACATTGCTAACCTGTACTATATGAAGGAGTTGGAAAACAGTGGGAGAGAAATGGAACAAAAGAGCACTTCTAAACTGCCTCTGCTCTAATACTCTCCTCTCCTTTACATGCAGAACTTAATTCATATAAAGCCAGGAAATATAGTAATCACCCAGCAGGGAAAGCAAATTACTGAAATTAAACTTTGGTTTAGTTCTAGAAAAACTTTACCCATGCTCTAATGAGTATTAGATCAATATCAAATAGAAGTACAAAGAGAACCCTTAAAAGATTAACTTGAAAAAATTCACAACAGATGTTTAGAACTTGTGTGTGAACAAAAAGTTTGAGTTGAGTAGACTAATGCTTGTTTTAAATCTCTAAATGAAGTCTGACCATGTCAACTTTGGGAGTCCTAGCTCTCTGAGGATGCCATACATCTACATTAAGATAAAATTAATACTCCTGTAAAAACAGGATCTTCCTTCTTTTGCTACAATGCAGTGGAAGGCGAGAAAAAAAAAGCCTGAAGCACGTGATAAGAAACTGCTCCAACTGAAATTCCACATCTTGTTTTCTAAAAGTTACTAATTACAGACTTTTTTTAGTCAAAAAACAGATGCATCAAAATGATTACACTTGCAGGTGCCTATTTTAAATCAGGACAAATCACTGTGGTCATTCCTCCTTTCACCGACAAACAAAAATACATGAGTGGCGCAATCTTAACATGGACAATCTAAATGCTACATAGACTTAAGGACTGCATAATTGAAATAGTCTACTGTGAATTTTAGATCACTTCAAATTGCATACAAAAGTCCTCTTTTCTAATGTTTGACTATTGTTGTTAACATAATTCGGAAATACTCCAGTTACAGGGCACAGTATGCAATAAAACCAGCATACTGCACAAGAGGGACACCTGCTTAACAGAACAAATATCTAAAATCATTAAGTTCTCTAGCTAGAGAAAATTGTCACAGGATAGTCAAGTTCCTCATCACAACTTGTCTTTCTGTACATGCTTAAGTATAAAAGAAAAGTAGAGCACATATATACAGAACATATATACAGAAGTCAAATAGCTGTTAGTGGCCATACCTGTAGGATTTAAATACTAGAAGAGGACTATGATACGGTCCAAATGGAAATGGTTTTGCTTCAGTTTGCTTATTTTGTGATGTAACAAAATCCATATCCACTGAAATTTCCTACAAAACAAACATATATAGGAATTGCAACACAAGCTAGTAAAAGCCAGCCTCATATTTACCATTAGAGCATTTACCTGACCACACAATAGATCTTCCTTGGGTGATATAAAGGCAGTACTTTTCAATAACAACTCTTTCAAGCTGTCAGCTTTAGCATAAAGTTTTTTCAGTTCATCAATATTCAACCCAAGGAAAAGCTCAGGCTCCTCTGCTGCCTTTTTAGAAAGTTTGTTTATAGTTTCTTGTTTTGGAGTGTCCATGTGTTTAAGATTTGGTTTAGTATGAGAATTAGAGTCTCTGAAAGATCTCCTTCGTTCTCGGTTTGAATTAGACTGAACTTCATCATCAAAGTAGTTTTCTTCACTGTCCAAAGACAATTTATCCTGTGTGAGATCATGAAGTGATGGCTGAGGTAATGCAAATTCAGATTCTTCTTCTGCCTGAGGTGCAATATCGGATTGTTCCTTGGTCTGAAGCGCGCGAGCCTCTTTCAACTTCTGAATCTTCAGAGCATACTCATACTCTAATTGCTGCAGTCGTTTTTTCTCTAATGCAATCAATTCTGCTGAATGCTTTTTTGGACTTGATGCAGGGGAGTTCTCCAATTTCAACATTTTGCTTGGCTGAAAAGAAAAAAAATCCCTTTATTTCATTTTCACATTTACTGATCTATTGACAGGAGGTAAATTAAACGTGGGCAAGATATTTAACTCGGAGTTTATAAAAATATTTTTAAACTCTTGCCAGAAGATTTCAATAAACAGCAGGAAAACCACAAAAGTTTCCCACAATTCAACTGGCATGTTTGCAGGTTTTTCAATAAGAATTACCCTACATCATGCGCAAGCCCTCAATAGAAGTTCTCATCACAGTTAAAAGGTGAGGTACAAAACAGGCATAGATGGGAAAAACGAAAACAGTTACAAAAAAGGTTACAAAATTACAAAAATAGGCCTATTTTCATTTTTGTGTTTTTCAAAGCAACCAAGTCAGATTCCCACTTCAGTGCTTTTGTTAGATAGTTTTAATGAGATCAGCGATGTCTAGAAACCGGACTTGTCTTTCTTCACAGGTAAGGAACAGTATCTCTATATTAACAACATTCCTTCGGCAAATACATGTAGACTATTAAAAATTTTGTTTGTTTTTTTTTAAATGCTTGATGCTTTTCCTGTTGAACACTCAAAAACAGAGGAGACACATTATGAAGATCCCCAGTGCTTTTGAAATGTTCTCCTGTTTTTTTGATATCCCATCTGAACAAAGTTTCCTACTCAGAATTGCTACTACTTTTCAAGTGCAACATTGTTTAACAGCATCAAGCAGACTTACTCCAAGGTGATCTTGCTCCATTTTTCGTTTCCCAATTTCCTTACTCGCTACTGCTTTTGCTCGAGCAAGTTCTTCCCCATATTTCAATGCCAGAGCTTTTTTTACTGTTACTCGTTGCTGAACTTTATGAATCTGAAAAAGAGAAAAGAAATATACTAAGATGCAAGTTTTCATATATTACCACATAATAAAATAAGAAAACACATGGGATTGAATTAATTCTCCAAAGCAAGCCTACTGCCTCCAAAAATCAAGCTTCACATTCCAAGATTTCTAACTACAGTAAATAGAAACATTTCAGAATTTACTTGTTCCTGAAGCTTCTTGAGAAACATCTTATTAGCATTCAAGATCTTCTCTGTTGCTTGTAGCTGTTCAGCCAATTTATTAATTTTGTTTTCAGCAATTCGAACATTCTCTCTCTTCTTGGCCTCTTGTTGCAACAAATGTTTCAAGACAGATTCATCCTTCATCAACAGAAGTCTAAAAGTAGAAAAGTCATATAACAATTTTTTTTTCCAGAGATAGGTCTCTTGGAGACATCATTTCTCCCCTGAAACCCTGGTAATTTAAAAATTTAGAATAATGTTTGTTGATGAATGACAAAGAGCTAAGTTTCTCCACTCTCAACATGCATGACACAATAAGCATTGGTATTATACACAAAAGATTTCAGTATTCAAGTTCAGCAGTTCAAAGCAGATGAAAACATCTTAGTTATAAGGACAGAAGAAGGTAAGCAAGTGGGCTATTTTAATAGTTCTTAACATTAAGCCATGCAGAAAACACGTTTTTGCTTTCTGTTAAGTAACAAGCCCATTCTTTCATAGGGTACATGCTTATGCCCTGAAAATCTTCTAATCTCCTGAGGTGGACATGGAAGCACAAAAGCAGAGTAATTAAAGTTATGCATCAAAGGAAGATAAAGACTTAGATGGATGGGATGGAATAAAGGAAGGTGAGGAGGGGACAGCATGCTATGTCTGAACACACAACAGTTTCTTCACAAGCCCACACCAATCAACAAAGTGAGAAGGAAAGTTGAAAAGAAGGATGCAAAACACTTATGATCTTTGCCACAGTTACTTGTAAGGGTGAGAACAAGGGAAGAGGCATGCTAAAAGATGTAAGTGACAAGCCTCAAACGGCATGCCTATTCTGCAGAAAATACTAATTATTATTAATTATTAAGGGATATATCAGACATATCCCTTCAAAAACATGCTACCCTCAAAACATACTGAGGAGTGAAAACCATACTTTGTTTTCACATTTCTGAGTTATTAGGTAGCACGGATGAAGGCGCTGAGTGTACATGCAACTGAAAACAGTCAGTGTGATGAATCATATCTACAAGTTACCAAACAGCATGCTGGCCCTACAACACAAGTCCTTTTGTACAGCAAAAGAATTCAAGGCTGAATTGCTCAAGACAGCAAATAAAAACACAGAGGTTTGCTGTACTTCAACTACACATTGAAGATGCATATATATATATAAAAACTTTCACCCTTCTAACCAAACAAGCTAGAACACTAGGACCAGCTAGGACTTACCTATTTTTCTTCAGCTTCGCTTCTGCTTCTGTAACTTGTTTTGTCACTACTGCTATTCTCCCAATTCCATCAACTTCACCATCAGAGTTTGCAGGGGACGAATTGTTCCTCAGTGGATCAGATTTAATTAAACGCTGCTTCTCACGACTGAAGCAGATGTTAAAAGCAAAGATGTTCATTAGTTTCAACATTTATTCCCAATAGTTTTAAAATCTTCAAGAAAAACAGTAGCAGTGCAAGACTTCAAGTTAAAAGAAAAAGAACTTTCCACAGCTGCAATCATTTACTGCAAGTCAGTTCAAATCTAAGGACTTTCTTTAGACTCCTAAAGTTGTCCTACTAAAAACTGATGTTGGGAAAACCACAGGTGTCCTACTAAAAACTTACGGTGGGAAAACTGTAGGTAACGGCAAGGTCTTCAAACAAAGAAGGTCTTCAAAATGAAGGTGTTCGTATTTTAATTCCAATTACAAATATACATTAGTAAAGAAACACAGGGAATACACATTTTACTTTGGCAATAATTAAACTCAGTTGTACCTGGCAATCTCTTCTTTTAAGAGCCTGTATTCTATCTTCTTGTCTTCTGGTAGAGCCTCTGGAGTTCTCATTGGATCATTTTCTTTTTCAGATTTTGGAGGAGCTTTGATTTTTGAAGCCTTTTACAAAGAAGTCCAAGTTAATACTTCTCACGCAAGCTTAAAATACATCTATTAGCTGCTATCTTTAAGCAGTTTTTCAGCACAAACTTAGAACTGTTCAAAGTTATCAAGATCTTTTATGTCAGTGTTTCTTTCTGCCATTATGCATTGAATTTGAACCAAAACAAATGAAACCAAAATATATTATATTGTATCTGTGTATTATATATTGTATCTGCAATATGAAATCTTAACGAAAACATTTCAATCAGCTTGTGCAAAACAAATTACAACATAAAGGTCCAGATGGGAGTAATTACCTACTCTTGACCTTTTCTACCATAATCCAAATACTTCTTGACCCAATTCAAAAGCTTGAATTCTATATACAAAGGTATATTTTGTAATTATTTTGCTATTAAATACTGATAGCTTACCTCAACATTTCTTCTTGCTTCTTTTATCATGGATTCTAGTCCTCCAAACACACTGTTAGCTGAATTAGATGGTTCTCCATCGGACTCACTATCATCTGAATCATTTAACGTAACCACAACAGACTTATGTTTTGGAAGCTGTGGGAAAGAACAGAAAAAAGTTTTTCTATCAAGAAAAAGTTAACAGATGACCAACTACTTATTTACTAGAAGAGAAAATGGATGCTAAAATCCCTTGTTAGCATGGCACAACATGATACACCAGTTCCACACTGTATGAAAAAACTTAACAATTTGTGCATCTCCACTAGCACCCATCCCTGATACTGTAACATGAATGGAATAACATTTTCAACCTACTCCCAGGTATCTGTAGCATATTTATGGCTCCAACATCATAACACATCTATCTCAAACCTTTCACTCCTATACTTGGTAAATTTCACTTTTAAGGCAAATTATCAGCTACCATTTGCAGGCAAGTGAACTGAAAGGTAACAATCAAGTCTGCATTAGAAAAATTGTGGTAGACGTACAAGACCAGGACTCCTCCGCACACTTCTGATGCCTCTTTTCCCGCAGTTACACCTAACTGACCTTACAGTGAGCTAGCTGCTCAGGGAGTTAAACTGGAGGAACACCAACTCCACATAAAGAACATAGGCTACAAAATTAACCACATTTTACCAACATCACTAACTGAACCAGCTCATTGAACATCAGAGGATTGCCAATTCCAGCAGAAAGAATTATGCAGTTTTGATAAGCCTCAGATGCTCTGCAACTGCATGTGGAAAAGCAGCAACTTCAGTTCACATTTCCAGGACTTCTCCTCCCATCTCCCAGTTTAAATTTTTATCTGTATTTACGAGGACATTACCTCAGGACAGGACACCACCAAAGTTTCTTTCTAATGCCATTTAAAGCACACACACACAAAAAAAAAAACTCTACTTTTTGCAGTGGAACACACTCAATTTCCACATTCATTTTTTTCTAACATTCTTTCTGGACAAGACTCAGAATAAGTATCACATCCACTACTTCTGAATGTACTACAGTTGCAGTTTTTGCACCACCATCATACAGTATACAGGCAGAATTCCAATTTTCATTGGTGCAGGAAAACAGAACAAAACGCTGGTCCTCCCAAAACCAGTATTCCATGGAACTACAGCCAGTGAAATCTAGTTTGATCTAACTGGGCATCTAACCCTTCCCCACATCTTCTAATGCCTGATGTAACAGTTCCCTATTAGTGGCTCTCTGTATTCACAGACCGAAATCATGAAACTGGGGCAGCATAAACTGTCCCTAAATCGCTTCATTTTTATTCTAAGGAAAAGCTGACAGTGCGGAGGGTCAAAATCAGCTTTTCTTCAACTAGTTTAGAGAGTTAAGTAAGGAACAGGACTAATGCTCCAGATGCCAGTAAAAAAGGGAGACACTGTTTGGCCAGCAGCAGGAAAAAGAATGATACCAACAAGGTCCTGATGACCACTGTATTTCAGGCATTTTAATGTGAACTAACACTAGCCTGCTTCGATGGACTAAGCATGCATTGCAGGTGGACTTTATTAGTCCATTCAAAGCTTTAGTTTAGTTTAATAGAAAGGAATGCCATTTGTATAGGAAAAACATAAACATTTTTAGTTCAGATGAGGGCGGGTGTGTTTTGATGGCCTCTTAAGCTGTTACATTCTTAATTCAGTGTCAAATTCTTCCTAGGAAAGCATACAAGTTATCAAAGTTAATAATTCAAATGTTTAACTTCAACTTGTTGTCTTACTAAGAGAAAGAACAATTATTTCCTTACCGTGATCACTGCTCGTGGAGGCCTTGGTACTCTAACAAACTTTGTATTTTGTACCCGTGGCTGAGAGACAGTATTAATACTGACAGCAGACAGATTGCTTCTTGGCACAGACTGCAAATTATCCGGAACAGGAGGGGAAGGTGGACCACTGTTACTTGAAGTTTCCTAACAAAACAGAACAAAAATATAGTCATAAAAACACGTCATAAACAGCTATCTTAAAAGACATGGAAATGTAAGAATAAATTAGGTATTGCCTAAATCATAATTTCAAGTTCTGAGATGTGTATGGAACAGACTATCCAAAAATATTAGACAAATCTTGCAATACTGCCAAAAAGGCATGCAAGAGCATTTAAGTTATCCACAGTTCACAGGTCAACTGCAAAAGACTGGTGACCTTTTAATGACATCAAAAACAATCCCAACCTTCAAAACCAGAAATTTTCTTCCACACAAAAAAACACCAAACACCTTAAGCATTAGAAGCTGCAGCTGTCTCCCCACCACTTTGAGACAGTTAAGCAGTATACACTTTTACAGAAAATAAAAACCCCACTTTGCTCCACATTTTCAAGGTTTTGTTACCTTGAAGTTCCTTAATTCTTTCACAGAAGACAAGCTGCTAGTTACAATTCAAAGGATATCCTGGGGTGGGATTTGTTCTGGTTTCTTTTTGGGGACAGAAAGAGATGGATATTCATTGTGGGGTTTTTGTTGTTGTTGGTTGGTTTTTAAGTCATCAGAAAGGCAACCTTACTTAGGAGGTCACATTTAAGTTTTGGTCAACAATGCCACCTAGAGGTTTACATTCAAAAACCAGTGGAGTACCTCAGATCTGAAAGCTCGTTTGTTAGCTAGAGACTTGAGTAGCTCTTCTCTTAAGAGCATCTCCTCTTCTTCTTCTTCATCTGCAAACGGAGGTTTTGGTGGCTGCTCGGGCTCTTCAGGTGGAAGAGGTGGAAGAGGTGGAGGCGGATCAAGAGAAATACAGGAAATACCCTCCATATAAAGTTGGTTCAAAGATGGTACAGGCTGAGATAAAAAGCAAAACAAGGGTTTGAAACTTCTGAAGTTTACTATTTCTTTAGAACTACTTAGTAGAGGTTATGCTATACCTAAATTATTCCATGGTTTAAAACTAATTCAATCTGCAATGGATTTAGACTACTGTAAAAGGCTGGTGCTGAACACTTGTAAAGACCCAAAACAAGATGGAAGTAACAAGGTTAACATTTGGATGGTGGAAGTAGTGCAGACATACAAACTATAAATGAAAATTTGAAAGTATAAATAATCTGGGCAAAGAAATATGGCTGACTTAATAGATGAGGGCCAATGGATTATATCACACTGCTTCAGAAACAGTCCTTAAAAAGTTTTTACAAATTTGTCTTAGCTAACAAAGTTACAGGCTTCCTTGGTTAAAAACTCAGAGGCCACCATGACACGAAAGAGCAAGTTTCTATTGCCCTCCTAAGAAGAATAAAAACTGCTCACTGAAGAAGAGTGATGAGGAAAAAATCCGTTTTCACAGGAACTCTGTGATGCGAAGACAGCATACAGTCAAAAGTGCCTTTTGACTGACAAAACTGACAAACTGACAAAAAAAAGTTTGAAAGGACCATGATGAGCTACAGGCTTCCCCCCCAGCCTTGCTAGGTAACAAGCTTTTTTTTCTTGATGTAAAGAAAGAGTTTAACGTTACCAAACAGAGAAAAATCGAGTTCAGTAAGGAGAACTTCCATTGAACAGAAACTCAATCAGGCAAAAAGTAGCTGAAAAAGTTTTTAAAAAAGGTACCGCAAGACTTTCAGATAACCAAAGGAAGTCACCACTTGGTTCAGATTTTTTTCAACTACAAACTAAATTTAATCCTAAGTGCAGCATTAGAAATAAGGCACAAAATGAAAATTATTAACATTTTCAAATACGTTCCTTCCAAGGTTACTTACTGGAATTGGAGGAGGCAGTGGTAGGGAAATCGGTGGTACTGGAGGTGGAAAATATGCCATTGGACACTCAAAGAAAGGAGGCTGTGCTGGAGAGGAAGCTAATAAAAACAATTTTAAGAAATACTAAACAACAACTCAAGTTTATGCTTCAACTGATTTAACGCAGCAGAAGAGGAAGGGCTTTTTAAAATGATCAACGCTTTGAGTCAGTTGAAGACACAGCACAGTGCATTTATTTCACACACAAGAAGCAGTTAAGTGTGCAGTTTCTATTTTACAGGTGAAATGCAGTACTCCCAAAGAGTACTACTAAGGTAATGATTCAGGATGATTTAGCCCACGTATTTCATTTAATTTGGAAAAATATCTTCTTAAACTATGTGTCACAGTAGCATGACTCTTGACTACCACACACCAAAAATAAAATACAAATTAGGACAGAGGCAGACTAAACACACAGCTGACACTTAATTCTGAAACAAAACTAGAATCATAGAATGCTTTGAGTTGGAAGAGACCTTAAAGTTCATCTAATTCCACCATCCCTGCCAAACTTTGGGGCTGGCCTTGCTACGGAACTTGACTGGACAAGTATCTTTAAGGACAGAGATCTCTCAACATTTCCAGGCAACCTTTCCTAGTGTGCAACCATCCTCTTGCAAAACCACCTTTATATCTAAGCAAAATTTCCTTTGTTACAACTTCAGTGTTGCCCCTTGTCCTTCTGTTGCACACTGCACAGAACAGTTTGTCTCTGTCTTCCCTGTAACTACCTGTTAGGTTGCTGAAGACAGCAGCAAAGACCATCCTCAGCCTCCTCAACTTAAATACAACTCTCCTGATCTCTTTTCAGGAATCGTATGCTCCAGCGGCCAGTGAACTTTAAGATTCTCTGCTAGACTCATTCCAATATTACCTTATACTGGGAAACCAAAACCTGAGGCAGTCTCCTAAGTTGTTAGCATAGGGCAATAAGCACTTTGTCCAGTCTTGGTCCCTTCCATTACAGTCTCGTTACTATGCTACAAACCCAGGCTGCAGCTCACCTTTATCACCCAAAGGCACGCGGCTGACTCAAGCTCCATTTAACATCCATAGGGACCCTCAGGCCCTTTTCTACAAAGCTGCTGCCTATCCAGTCAATACCCAAGGGCCCTGGCTTTCTACACAACTGCTTTTTGAATGCAAAATACAGATTTTAGTGCTGCAACGAGTCCAGTACAACCTTGAAGACTTCTGAGATATCCTTACAGCAGGGATGGAAAGCAAAAAAGTCATTATTAAGATGAAACTAGCTTACATCAAAAAGATAGCACATATCGTACCTCAAGAGAATGATTTTCCTTCTAAAATAATAGCTTATTTCCTACTTTTTAACTTTATCTACTCACTATACAAGAAAACTGTAAATTAGTCTTACCTGGAGAGTTAGTTTCACTATCTGTATCCATAGCAACTTCATCATAATTATCATACTGATATATTCCTCCTGCACTATCCATAGACGGTTTATCCAAAGACCATCTCAAGTCTGTATCTGAAGACTAAACACATCAAAAAGGGTATTTTATTTAGCTGATCTTACATTATTCTTCTAGAGCAGAACAACTAAACTTTAGAGACATGCACCTATGTCTTCTAATTACTTCAAAAATACGATTTACTCTGCTTATTCAAAAAAAAAAAAAGCAAACCGAAAATCAACTTTTAATCAAATCCATTGCTGGCAGTGACTTTAAACAGCCAGTTTTGAAACTGCAGCTCTCAGCTCTTCGGTGAGGGGAGCAGGAGGACATAATTTGCAAGTGTACAACTCATACAAAACCATTCTTACCACAATGAAAGGGAACACCTGTCTAGAAAGGGATTCAAGCACTCAAATACCTTGAGGGTTTTTTTTAAAGGCGTTAAGGAATGGTAGGTGAGGGTGAAATCAGGAGGAGGCACAAAGACAAGAAAACTTATGAATCCCAAACATAACACCTGAATACCATACTACAAATTCATTACCCTGCTTCTTGATCTCCTCTTTCCTCCAACTAGCTTCATAAACCGATTGTACTGCTCTTCTTGATTTGAGAGGTCCCTAATTTTTCTGATTTCTTCTTCTCTCTTTCGTCTCTCCTCTTCCTCTTCTTGTTTCCTCTGGTCTTCTTCTTTCTGACGCCTGTCTAGTTCTTTTTGTTGCTGTATCTTCTTTGATGTCTTTGTCTGTTGTTTCCTCAAAGTTTGCTTGGCTTTAAATAGAAAGATTGTAGAACAATTAACAGCCCATCACCCACTATTTAATAGGATCATAGAATGCTTTGGGTTGGAAGGGACTACCCTCTAAACCTACCCTCTTTTAGTTTAAAGCCACTCCCCCTTGTCCTGTCACTACACTCCCTGACAAAGGGTCCCTCCTCAGCTTTCCTGCAGGCCCCCTTTGGGCACTGGAAGGCCGCTCTAAGGCCTCCCTGGAGCCTTCTCTTCTCCAGGCTGAACAACCGCAACCCATAGAAGAGGTGCTAGAGTCCTCTGATCATCCTCATAGACTTCCTCTGGACTCGCTATACTTCAATTTCATTCCTGTGCTGGGGGCCCCAGAGCTGAACGCTGGCTCCAGGTGGGGTCTCAGGAGAGCAGAGTAGAGGGGGAGAATCACCTCCTTCGCCCTGCTGCCCACGCTGCTTTTGGTGCAGCCCAGGACATGGTTGGCCTTTTGGGCTGCAAGCTCACACTGCTGGCTCACGTCAAGCTTCTGAACTACCAGCAAATGTTTTTTTCACACAACATAACTATATATTTCTATTTCAGAGTACCTGTCATTAATAGTCATTTCAGTAACATTAAACTTATTACCTGTAGCACTACTTTTTTTTGTTGAATGTGCTTTTGTACTGGCTTTGACTTTTTGTGTTACAGTTTTTGTTTTTGTTAACTTTTCCTTGCTTTCCTTCATCACCTGTTGCTCTTTTTGCTGCCATTTTTTACTAGCAGACTGAAGTGCAAGAAGCCTAAGCTGCAATTCAGACATCTCTTCCTCTTCATCAAGCAGCTTCTGAAGAAGAAAAAAAAAAGATGAGACAAAGTGAAGAAGTGTCATTTAGTAAGTGACGTTGTTTAGAAAGTCATTTAAAGCCTGTCCCAAAATTTTTACCACGAGAAAGCTTAAAAATACTGCTCTATTGGTAAAGTACTTTTCCTGAAGAATGAACCACTTCTACAATTGAAATGTTTGACTGGTTTGGAAAAAGGTATCAGACCATCATAATGCAATTATGCCTCATTTACAAAGGAATACTTCCTTACCTTTTCAGATGCCACATCTGAACCACTAACTTTTCGCGCTGATGTTTGTTCTTTGTCTTCTGAACCTTCCAAAAGAAAAACACTGTGGTTTTAAGTACGCTGTTTCTCATGAAATAAAGCTATATTAAGATGATGTGAAAATTTGAATCCATGCAAAGATATTTCATCAATACCATTGGTAAACTGCGTAAAACAGAACAGCGGTTGTATGTATATGAGCATATTAAAACACATTAATATATATCTGACAGTTCTGTTGAAATCTACATCAGATTGCGTAAGCCTAGGGCAAGACTTGCCATTTTTTAATAATCCTCCGTCTCACAGCTGACATATACTTCACCAAGAAGCAGAGCAAAACAGATTAGGAAACGAGGAGGAAAGAAGGCTTCTTGCCATCCATTTTATGCTACCACCTCATACCAGCTGATGTCCTGAGCATCTCAGATTGCCCTGGCAGCTATTTTGAGTAACAGGTCAGTCTTTTGCAGAATGAAATATAAAGGCTCAAAGCCACAATAAGAACACATTTGCTCTGTTTCACACCAAAGAAAGAGAAAGCTGCGCCATGGAAATAAATAGCAGATAGTAATGCTTTCCTGCTGAACATTAGTATGTTGACAAATTAGACTGTTCAAAAGCCATGCATCTCTTTATTAATATATTTTATGTATATATTATACACATGCTATGTTGTAATTTATTTATGATTAATAGAACTGATAGCATAATTAGTTTATTTTAATACTGTGATGCATAATTATAAAATATAAAGGTATATGTTGATCTGCATCACAGGAAGGAAAACATTTAGACAAGCTTGGCCATCTTTTCCTATATTAGCCTTTCTTCAAAGACATTCCTTCCAAGTCAGATCAGGAGAAAGTAAATTGTACTCAGCAAAGCTTTTACTCTTCCCTATGTTTTATGAAAGGTCACATTCAGAGAGACATTGTTTAAAATATACCAAATCCTTGAACCTAAACAAAAATGGTATTTAACAAATGAATGTCTTCCTGCTTGCACATGCAGGGATGTTTTAAAGCACAAATACAGGAAGAGGAAAAATAGTATCTAATGCCCATCTGCATTCTAAAACGATTCAAAAAAGTTAGGCAAAGATCTTCACCATTCAGTCCACAGGACGGAAGGGACAAGATGCAGATAAGCACATGGTATGCAAACTAAAACGCCCTTTCGGATCAGAAGAGGATGATGGGCAGAACAGACTAACAGGCAGCAAGGGAAGGAGAGCAGGGAGTAATGTAAAGCCACTACCAGTGGAATTAAATCACAGAAAATTAATTCCAGAAAAAGACACAAACATCCCTCAGTTTTAATATAAATTCTTCAACTTGAACAGGTCTGGAAAGACATCCAGGACACCGGTTAAAATAAATATCATAGGAAAAATGACTGTTGTGAATATCTTAATAAGTGCAAAATTAAGTAACATACAATCACTTGATAGCCATGAATCTACAGTAACTAAAATCCACCAGGTTTTTCCTACTTCGGAAACCTACATTACACTGCCAGAAGGACCTCTGTCTTATATATGTCTGCTTGCAGATCACCTTTGTCATACACTTAAAACTGATTGGTGTGCAAAAATCCAGATGCTCTTAATACACATTACAGAATCTATTTTCCCTATCTGTATTTTCCCTGTCTGTATTTTCATCTTCAGTGCTTCTAAGCTCTGAAGTTGGATTTTTTTTGAGACCGTTTTGCTTTTTATTCCTGCCTTGCAGTTATCTTCCTGCAAACTGTTTTTTTTTTTCCTTCTATGGACAGAATCTCATTTTTCCCCCCATGTCTCCCACTGAAGACTACATTCTCTCAAAGAACACCAGAATTACTTTATTAATGGGAAAGACAAGGGGGTGGTTTATCTAGTAATTATCATTTGTCTTTTGTTGTTTGTTTTTTTTTTTAAAACGCACCCTCTTCTAAACTCTCATACTGAAGATATGTATGAACCACTCTTGTGTTCTAGTCCTACCTTTCTTTGTATTCCTACTACCCAGTTGTATCCTTACTCCATCCATTTACTAATTTGTTCTTACTCCATCCATTTCATTAATCTCTTCCCACTCAAATTGATAGTTTACACACTTTGACAAATTAGCTAATATCAGATGACAAGCGATATGTATTAGAGCATCCTCTGCACAGCTATAATTTATTAGAACTAGATGAAGCCTCAGAATAGAAAACTTAGGTTAAATAATTGCCTTATTTTGCTAGACTTAAAATTAAGCTGAAGGACAGAGGTCAGCTGGACCTGTTTAAAAAAAATGCTTCCAAGCAATTTCAAGGAATTACATAAAACTGGAAGGAAATACATTCAGTCTTTAACTTACAAATAACATTTTAATTAAAACTAATATTTTGTTTAATACAATATTCCCAAACACTTAATATATATGAGAAACAATGACAAGCAAAAAAAAACTTTACAAGCCAAAACAACTTTACCATTACTTACCTTGGGCGGATTCTGTGCCTTCAGATTTTTGCGATACCTGCTTTGTTCCTTCTTTGACTTTTTTTAACCTGCTCCTCTCAGCTGGAGTAGACAGTTTTTGTCTGAGAGGTTTCAGTTCAAACGCCTGAAAGGCTATAACCGGATTTTTCTCCTCAGGAGAAACTTCTTTTATAGCATCTGTTGTAATACTGTCAGTTTCTACAGTTACTTGGTCCTCAGTGTCCACCGCTTTATCATCATCATGTTCATTTTCTTCCCTGTTGCTCAGAGCCAGTCTTTCATCTTTATTAATGTATTCGAGCTCTAACTGTATCTGCTTATACTTCAAGAGCAGATCCTCAAAGCTTTCTTCCACAGAACTTTCATTTTTAGAAGAGTAGTTCTGTTTTCTAGATGGGGACCTTCCAAAAGTTTTGGCTGAATCACTGGTTAAGAAAACTAAGACAAGGACATGTATGACCTTAAATAACAAAGACATGACCAATAAGGACTAGATTACAAATTCTGTTTGTCATAATCCGTTCTGATAAATTTTAATTTTACCGCAATGCCAGCTTGAAAAATATCACCTATGAAATAAGAGCAGCATGTAAAAGATGCATCCATTATTAAATATGGACGACTTAAATACTTTCTGAAATCAACTATTTCAAGTTTTCTATTTATTCCAAGAATTTCTCAAAGTGCTGAGAAGCCTTCTCTCTCTAGGTCGCGGTACCCTCCTGGGAACAATTGATGCGATATGGAACATTTCCAGCATTCCAAAGAACACATCAAGCTTCCAGAGGTCCTGACTCCCCAGCCGACACTGACAATGATGGGTTAAACTCACTCTCATGCATTTTATCCTATCATAAAATGCTAAGACCTAGCCACAGCCCAATTAAAGGCTGCAGTAATTGTAGCTCAACAAATGCATTAAGGCGCCGAATAATCAACAGCTGTGAGGAAGAAAAAAACAGCAGCCAAGACTTGCAGTCAAAACATCCAAAATGGTAGAAGAGGGTTTGGAATTACTAATTACTCAGAAAAAAGTTCTCTACCTGTGCCCAAGGGGTACAGATTTTCTTGCCATGTTGTCTAAAGCAGACAATGGAAACATATCTTAGACAACTATGGAGAAATTTCCACCATCAGAGGTTCACTTTCTTTTACCTTGAAAAGCTCTTACAATTAAAAAAAAAAAAAAAGTAAAATAATTACCCCCAGGAAAAAATACTTAGGATACTGAGTCAGGTTTGATTCATTCAACTTCCAGAATCAACCCTCCGTGATAACAGCTGACTCGCACGAAGTTATGAAAAATGCTTTTTCATCAACATCATGTCTCAAACCGATAAATGGAGTAAAACTAGAAGCTAAAATAAGCATCCCCCAAATGCAAAAATACTGAGCACAGAGGAGGAGAACTTTGTTTCTCACTCACAACATTCATCACCAACTTGGATGTTTCACTACAAGTCTAAAGAATCTTGGTACCTATCCTACAAAAACAACTCCTGTATTGCAAAACATTTCCTGTTATTACAATGCTCTCTTCAGCTTCAGCACAAAAAAAAGCAGAAATTAATCCATCTAAACTACATAAAATCCAGAAAGCAAACACTATTGTAATTTGAAGTTCTATAAGTACATTGAAAATACATCCACAATGTAAAGAACTGGGTGCAGTATAACCACAAATCACGTAATAAGCATATTTGCCATCCACTTCTAAAAAAGCATTAGTGATCCAGAGTCCCAAGAAAACCTTGCACTAATTTTTACAATACATGTTAAATAGTTTACTAAGTCTAAAAATTATCTATAGTTTCAGGAGTCATCTCTAATTGGGTAAAAATACCAAATTTTGAGATATTTTTTGAGCTTGGAATGATGAAATTGCCAGAGCTTCCGAAAAGGCATTAATCAGAAATTTGGCATTTGTCATGGTTTTGGCTGCCATAGAGTTATTTACTTCATAGCAGCTGGTATGGTGCTGTGTTTAGGAGTCAGGGTGAAAATGTAGTGATAACACACTGATGTTCTAGCTGTTGCACAGCAATGCTCACACAGAGCCAAGGACTTTTCAGCTTCTTGCACTGCTCTGCCAGCAGGGAGGCAGGGGGTGCACCAGGAGCTGGCCCAGGCTGGCCAAAGGGATGTCCCATACCAGGCAGCATCATGCTGAATGATAACAACTGGGGGGAATTTCCTGGCATGGGGGAGTTGCCGCTGCACAGGGACTGGGCAGGCATCAGTTGGCTGGTGATGAGGACTTGTAGTTTGCATCAATTCCCCTCCTCCCTTCCCCATTTCTTTCTTAGTTTATTCAACTGTCTTTATCTCAACCCACAAATTTTCACATTTTTTACCCTCTCCAATTCTCTCCTCCACCCCACTAAGTAGGAACAAGGGAGCTGCTGTACGGTACTTAGCTGCCTACCAGGCTAAACCATGACAGCATTTCATACATAGAGTTTTTTGGTTGGTTGACTGTGTTTTTTTTTAATACATAGCTCTACACATAGAATGCAAGAGTAGGTGGAATGCTGTGAGAGGCAGTCAGGAATGCATTAAAACAACACTTACTCTTCAGTCAACACTTGAGAGCCCTTATCCTACATCCAAAAACAAGAGACCAACTGATGACACTGGGGTTAGAAGAAAAAATGTAAAAGAGAAACCTCTGAAGGGTTCAGAATTCACCAGCACAAGAGTTATATTTTGGTCCCATGTTTCATACTCAAAAGTCCACAAATGTCTACATATGTATTTCTGCAGAATACCCATCCAATAGCTTCATATATTAAAGATGCTAGGAAATGAAAAAAAATAAACCTATTAAAAGATAATATCCAAAGGAGAGTAAAAAGAATTCCCTACGTGCCCCACCATGTTGCTGATTTATTCCTATTTATACTTGTACTTCTACATAGCACACACAAAGTACCAGTTCCATGGATGAGAAAAAAAAAATTATTTTTCTGTTATGACACCTTTAAACTTCTCACTTTCCCTGGGGATTTCCAAATACCACAAGCTTCCCTGCACCACTTCACATGCAGGTCTTTTCTGAAGTCACATACCAATGAACTACACCCCTGCCCCATTAATATTAGCAACGTGGAGGTTCCTTAGTATTTAGGGATACTCTAATTCCGGATCTTTTAGATGGCCAGGATATGAAAAATACAGAAAAAAAAAATGTATTTTATAGAGTAAATCATGGACGTTCCTTAATTATAGAGCCCACAGATAACCAAATGTGACTCATTAAGCAGCAACAGCATTATTAAATTGCCTACAATGTTTAAGCAGAAGAGTGTATCTCAAGTTTTGGGGATAAAAAAATTCTCCCCATTGCTGCTTTTGGTTTGAAAGTGGAATTATCAGTTTCTGAATGGTCTTTTAATTAGAGCATACAAGGAGACTGTATCAGTATTAACAAGCATTGCAAGGTCTGCTTAGGATGATCAATAGACTGGCCCTGCAAATTACTCATTCCACAGAAAGTAACTGTTTTCTAGTGCTTAGAGCAACACTGCGAATTAAGAGATGTATAACATCCATTTTCAGCACTAGAACTATCTTACTATGTGACTCTGGGCAAATCACATCTTCACACATTGCCTCTCAAGACATGATCCTCAAATGAAGGGTTATGAAGCCTTCAGTGGTAATGCTCTAACATTACGAGGTGAGATTAAATAGCTCTTTATCACTAGTTTACATATCCCCTCCCCACTCCAAAAGAAGAACAGTTGACACTGATAAATATTCTAGGATCTAAAGTAACACAAGGCTCCAATGATCAGCTTTCAAAGCCTTAAGTCCCGTCACAAGTTGGACAACATCCCTGTTCTTTGGGACTGCCAGTACAGCCAAGCAAACAAGGTACATCCTCTGACTACTGGTGCAGCAGACAACAAAACAGTGTAATGGTTTTAACAACTATTTCTCTTGCTTAACTTTTTTTGGTTTCTATTTTTATATTTGCCTGTTTTCCGTTAGGCAAGCAGCTGCTTTTCCATGCCACGCTGCCCCTAAGCCATGTTTCACATGGGTTGTTTTTTCTATAACTGTCTTGGAAAATGAGAGGAGCTTTTTCCAGCGCTGCTGCAGTTCCCACTCTTAACAGGAGAAAGTGTTAAGTGTTCAAAACCCCCTAATCAGCTCTCTAGGAGCGATCAGAGGAGAACACCCTCCAAGAAACGCAGAGGACAGCTTTGCAGAGAAACGTGGCTTTCCCACGTTACCCAAACTCCCATAGGAAATGAGCTCTGCGCACAGAGTCCTGCGTCAAGTTAAGTTTAGCTGTAAAGCTCACTTCAGCTATGCGTAACAACCTCTGCGGGCCTGTAAGCGAAAATGAAAAAAAAAAAAAAAAAAAACAGCGGATCCTTCGTTGCCCAACAAGGGAAATTAACAAGCTTAGCGTTTTACAGCAACTCTGCTGTAATTATATCCGCTCAAAGTGCCTCGCCAAAGCCTGAGCCCGCTTCCTAACAGAAGGGCTAGAAATGTGGGGCTAGAACAGCAGCCCCGGGACCTGAAGGGCTAAGGCTTTGTTCCAGGCCACGCTTCTCCCCTTTCCTTAAGGCAGGTCCCAGCAGTAACCCTCCCTGCCAGCAGCCCCTGCCAGCAGGCGGGGAGCCTCCCTCCGTCCCCACCACGGGTCCCTCCCTCCCTTCCTCCTTCCCCAGAGCCTCGGGCCACGTCTGGAGCGCCGCCCCCCGCTCCGAAGGATACATTTGCGAGGCGAGGGCTCCCTCCAGCCCTGGCCGCCGCCGAAGCCGGCGCCGCCCCCCCCTCCGGGCGGCCTGCCCGGCGGGTTGCCTCCCCGCTCGCCACCTCGGCTCCTGCCCCAGCGCCAGCCGCCCCTGTAGGGCCGGCCTCGGAAGCGGAACCGGTCCAGGGCGTTGTGGCTGCGCTCCCAGAAGGAGAGCCGCGGGCCGCTCTCCGGGTGCGGGCCCGGCGGCATCCGCGGCGCCGGCAGCGGCGGCGGGTGGGAGCGGAACGAGTCCTTGGGCCGGTAGCCGCCGTGCCCGTGCAGGTGGCCCATCTCCGGCGGCGGCTGGTGCCGGGAGCGGGGGAAGCGCCGGGCGGACGACGACACCGAGAGGCCCCCGCGGAGGCCGGGGGGCGGCCGGCGCCTCGAGTAGGGCCTGCTGCTGCTGCCGGCCGGGCCGCCGCCGGGCTCGGAGCCGCTGTAGGGCCCGGCGCCGCCGCCGCCGCCGCTGTTGTTGTCGTCGTCGCTGATTTCGCCGTCTTCCAGCTCGCCCTCCTCCTTCGGGGACAGCCCGCTAGGATCCAGCGCCGCCGCCTCTGCGGGCGCGGCCGCCGCCTCCGCGGCCGCCATGGGGCCCCCAGGCCAACGGTGCCGGGCAGGCGGAGCGCGACCGGCGGCGGCTCCTGCGCTGCGCGCCCCACGCCTCGCCCCCGCCCCGCCCCGCCCCGCCGCCACCCGCCCGGCGCGGCCCTCTCGCGAGACAGCGCCGCGGCCCCGATTGCGCAACGACTGCTAGAGCTGGGAGGGGGGGGGGGGAGCGGGAAACGGGACGCCCGCGCGGGGGTGTGTGGGAGATGTAGTTCTCGGCCCCGAGAGGGGGTAGGGAAAGCCTATCCCGCCCCGGGGGCGGGGGGCAGGAGCCAATGGGGGCTCGGTCCGCCATGTTGGCGAAGGAGTATGGGGGGGGAGGGGGTGGCCGCCATCTTGTGGAAGGGAAGGGCGCTGGCTGGAGGGGAAGGGCGGGTGCTGAGCGGTGCGGGCAGTGATGGCTTCCCTCGGCACCGCCGGGAGTGGCCTTTCTCCGTTGGTGGGGCCTGTGCCCTGGCTGCCCCAAGGCTCTGCAGGCTTCTGCAGGAGCGGCAGCCGGTGTCCTGGCGGTGAGCGGCACCCGCCTGGGCGCCATTTGCCCGCCGGCCCTCCCAGGGCTGAGCTGCTGTGCTCCTCAGAGGTTTCTGGGAGGCCTGCCTGTTCAGGTCGGCCCTAACAGCCTCCACGGCAGAAGCAAAAAGCGAGCATCTCAGAATAGAAAGCAGATATATAAAATTGATAAAATGGTACCGCGTGTTTTTATCTGACTTCTCCAAGGTTGAGTATTCTGGTACGAGTACGCATTTCAAGGGCTTCATCTCGTACCAGGGTGCTGTCAGGCAAGCAATAATTACATTCTTGGGCAGGAGGAGAAGCCTTGTTTAGACTAGAACAGAATAAGACGTACTGAAAGCGTTCTGAAACAGCAGCCGTAGGTCAGGCAAGGTATCTGGAGCAGTGTCAGATTTCTGTGTCTGAAATCTGATCTGCTGTAGTTACAAATGTTTCCATTTCACCACATTTAATGATATGCTGCAGAAATTTCCCTCCCAGCAGAAGTTGGTTTAGTTGGGCATATTCTGCATATATCTCATTCTGCATATATCTGGTTCCAGTTTAATCTACAGTTAACTTTATTCCTAAGTGTTTTCACACACCAGAAGGATATTAGTATCAGCATCTTTTAGAGGGGGAAGGAAAATGCTTACAAAACCAAGGTATTGGCAGACAAGCAGCAGCTCTATGGGAACTTAACTTTATTTGTTCCCACTTTATTGACTGTTGCCGTATGTTTGTTCAGAGTTCTTCTAACAAGTGTGCTGAATTTATTCAATACCACTATGCAATCTGTATTATAATTTTCTACCTGAGTTACTTAACCATATTTTTTTCAGGAACTAATGGAGTTCAATGCCCTTTGTTTGATTGTTTGTTCTCTTCTTGGTACTCAACAATTGTAATTTCAAATATGATAGGTGCTATGTAAAGAATGAGGACTTTACTTTTTCTAATTTAAGAAAACATGTACTGGCTAGAAACTGGGGGAAATGAGTGAGAGCAAAGTATGTGACTTAAACATATCTTCACGGGTTTGGGGGGCTTAAATTTTATGACGAAGGGATTTTACAGAAATAGTTAAACATTTTACATTACATTTGAATTTCTGAGGATTGTTAGGTGGATCCGTAATTTGACACTGTGCAAATTGCACAATTTCACAATTTCACATCACTTTGTAGTTCTGTTTCCGGGCATATTTATGTTTTGTGTGCATGTTTTTATATTTTTTTTTCTAGAAACCTGTGTGAATAAATCTTCCTAAGAAAGAAGCTTAGAGGCGTATATCTAAGAAGGAACATCCAATTTTAAAATTATCGTTAAGTGTAAATAAGTTCTTACTGAACTCAGTTAATACCTTCAAAACACATGCGAATGTAAAAAGGACAAATTAGAGGAGCCAGTAAGACTGAGAAAAAGAGTGAAGAATTATATTCAAATAAAAGGCATGGCTGCACACTGATAGATAGAAATTACTTGTCTCATGATTTGATGTCTTAAATCAAATAATATTTCACCATGAGATATATCTGAGCAAATTATCTCAAATACCTTAAGAAATCTTTCCTTGGATGAGTGAGAAGTACAAGATAAAAATAGGAGATGCTTGTATGAGGTATGAGATAAAAATCAGATATTTTACAGAAAACTATAAAAGCTTTTCAAACCAGAAAGTAGACTCTAATCTTTGTTTTTGATACCTATGCTGAGTTAATGCTAAAAGATGTATCAGCCATGTTGATTAGCTCTCAACCATTCACTCATAACCATCACTCAGTGATGAGAAAAAAAATGACATTCTGCAACTGTTCAATTGTTCGATACCTATCAGCTACTAGCAAAGACTTATTTAAAATCTGGGAGATGTTAAAACGTGATTTCAGGTTTTTCCATAAGGTTATAATAGTGTCTGGTAGAAGAGGTGGTTCTGTGAGTTCAGTCTTTCATTAAGTACATACAATAAACCTTTTTTTTTTTTTCCCTTTAGAAGATGTTTTATTTTTAGGAACATAAAATAATTGCTGCCAATAATTTTAGATGGAATACACATACTCAAGTCGAAGTTAACTTCTTTGGGTTATATGTTCCTAGAAAGAATTGCAATTTCTTCTATAGAACATCAATGCCCATTCCTTTATCCCCTGATATTTACAACTGAGGAACTCCTGCATTGGCACTTGAAACTTTACACAAGCCTGTCTGTAAGGACTCATAGAAATTAATGTCACATTCAGGAGAAGTAAGCAAGCAAGGTCAGAAACTTAACCACGTAACTCATGTTCTCTTTAAGGCAAAGATGACTGTAGGCTTTTTCTGCTGAGTTTGTATTGTACTTGAAAGTAATATATCTAGGTCAACACCAAAGACCACAGTGAGTGGATAAAGTGTATTTTGTCCTGTTCTGGGATGATTATTTTTCTTTAATTCTTCAAATTGTGTACACATGTAGTCATGGTTGATCTAAATACAGAACTAGAAATATTCAGTAGGGTTTTAATTTCATTTCCTGTTTTAACATATGCATGTAATTTTGTTAAACAAAAATATCTTACAGTTGGATTCCTCTCCAGATAAGAGTTGTGTTTTATGGCACATGGTTGCTAAAGCCAATGTCATGTTTGCGCTTTTTCACAGAACAAATGTCTGTGGTCTTTTTCTAAAATGTGACAGGTATACAAATACACGTAGAGATGATTAAACACAACCATTTCCAATATTCTGATATTTTCACATTTTTCCTAACTACTTCCCTGAATATTTAAAAGAGAAAATCTGAAACTAAGGGTTCAAATCAGTATGCTTTAAAAAATATAATCAAACGTACCATTTCTATCAAATGTAAATACTGCCATGGGTTGCATGTCAAGCGTTGGAATGAGAAAGAAGTGAAAAATATAAACCTCACGTTAACTTCACAGGAGACTTTTTTTTCTAATGAGGCAAGTGAAAGTGTGCTATAGCATTTTCATCTGTATGAACATGCAGTATCTGTTAAAAGCACTGTGGAAACAATTAGAGGCAATGTGTTATCATGTTCTGCAGTCTTTCTCAGTTCTTAATAGTCCTCAATATGAACATTTTTAAAGTAGTATTTCCTACAGCATGTACTCAGCAAAGGTTGACAAAACTGGTCTTGGACACAAGAATTTAGCTGTTGCAACAGTAAAGGAGCCTTTACTAAAGAACTTTTTGGATGGAGGGCGTGAAGGGTCATAAGAGGTTAATTGTTTATTTGTACTGGTCATGAGTGAAGATTTAAGCTGTTGGAGACACAGGATAAAAATAAGTAACTCCCTTTGAGTGGGAGTTTTTTTCTTAACCTGTCCTTCAGAACTGTAGTCTGTCTGTCTGACTGAGACTGTTTCTTTGGCTGGGACATAAATGACTTGTCATCTCACTTTACGTGAATTCCACGTTACATAAGTAGTAATTTCTCAAGTGCAAATACTGCAGAAGGTATCACCCCACTTCTTGTGTATTTTGACAGAATGCTTTTCAAGTAAATCACTCTTTCTGTGGTGTCACAGAATAAATATGCAGTCTATTTCACAGGGTCAGGTCAGGCAGAAGTAGGTTATTTCTATAGCTCAGGCAGAGAGCACAGAGCACCAGAGGTTCAGACCTCTGTTGATACAAACTGACTTAAAACAAAAATACGTACATTTACAGCAGATACATTCTGCTTAGCTAGGGGCCTGATGTGACAGAGCGGCATCTGCACAGGAGGAGACTGTCACAGCAGCTGGACCAATGTGTTCCTCATGACTCCGTCTGCAACCCTGGGGCCTCAACCTACGTCTGTTCAGCTTCTCTCTCTTGTCACACTGCTGTGTCCGTGACAAACTTTTAGGCCTAGGGAGGCTTGCTGCCACCTTCCCCATCTGAGACTTCCTCCTCTCACAATCCTTAGAGACCCCCGGGGTGCTGCAGACAAGATGCAGGTGTCTTACTCATGGCTCTTCTACTGAAGACATCTGTCTTGTCTGTCCTTGCCTCTGGACTTAGGCATATGCCAGCATCAGCTTCTGGATTTCTCCTCATTCCACCTCTGTTCATTTCATGTCAAGGTACACAAATCCCGTTTGCAAGTCTGGGATTAGTGTGGTTACAACAGTACCTCTGTATTTCTTAACACAAAGTGTTACCATACAGAGAATTATTTGAATAAACACATACAATACAACCGGTAGTAGTAATGGAATAAAATACTATACTTTTTTTTTTTTTTTAACCTATAAACCCTAAGTTTTTTTATGTTTTCATACCAGTTCCACGCATTCCAATTATTGTGTTGTTTTGCTTTGGCTGCCTTTTTTAATGTGTTCACTCAAATCACAAATGTTTTTGGAGTTGTCTGTCATGTACCTAAAACAGTCTTTTCCAGCTACCATGTGTATTTCACCCTTATGAGCCAGCATAAAGCCAAATTTTAATGTTTTGATTGTACAGATAGCAGTCATCTCAGTTGTTACTGTTAATAAATATTAATAAAATGATAACAGATTATAGATTGTAGATAATATTCATAATATATAATAGATAAGGAAGCACAGTCAGGCACCGGAACAGGTTGCCCGGGGAGGTGGTGGAGTCACCATTCCTGGGCGTGTTCAAGGAAACATTGGACGGGGTGCTTGGGGACATGGGTTATTGGGTGACATTGGTGGTAGGGGGGTGGTTGGGCCAGATGATCTTGGAGGTGTTTTCCAACCTTAATGTTTCTGTGATTCTATGTTACACTGATGAGAGTCCAGAGCCTGAGCTGGAAAATATCGTGTGGAACACGGGAGGTGCAGGGCAGTCCCTGTAGTCAAGGGGCTGCCTTGCTCTCAGGCAAGCCAAATGGCCTGGGGGAGCCAGCCCCAGAAAAGGGTCCCTCAGCCCCCCAAACCCTGCTCCTTCCTCCACGTGAGGACATCTCCCAGACCGCTCCCAACACAGCCGCCTTTGGCCATGCGTGGGCCACGTCATCACAGAGGCTTGCTGAGGTCACAATGGCCACCACTGCCACGTGGGCCCTATAGAACAGCCCCCCTGCCGCTGGCCCGCCACTCACTGAGCTACTAGGAGACTAGAGGCGAGAAGCGGCTCAGCTTGGTTTGCGAGGACAGCCATGCCGTCCAGAGCAGCACCAAGAAGGAAGGCAGCTGACAAGGAAATGTGTTGTGGGCAGAGAGGGAGTGCCAGCAGCACCCGATACAGCAGTGCTCGAGGGACATCTGGTGCTCAGCCCACAGACGCATACCAGCAATGTCATTGGCACCACAGGCGTGAACATCAAGCCGACACCGGCATGGGACCTCAGGGTGGAACAGGTCAACCCCCTGGTGCAGCACCCTGGCCAGAAAACATGCCGAATTGAAGGCATCCTGTTTGGGCAGTCCCGGGCAAAAACTGGCTCATCCTCCTGCCCAACACTGTGGAGCCCATGGAGCTGGATCCACCAGAAGATACGGAGGAGGCAATGGAAGTGGATCCACCGCAGCCAGAATGGACCTGGGACTATCCTGGCACGTCTTCACTCTGTGCCATCAGAAAGCACAAACTGCATCACAGAAGTGCCTGGCCAGCTCCCTACTCGTTGCTCAGGCCCCATCCCAAGCATTAGCTTGGAGCCCCCAAATCTCACGGATATCCCACAGGCTTGCCTGCAAGATGTCCCGGCAATAAACACCTCTTGCCAATTCTCAGGGGTTGTGTGAGTGCTTCTTTCCCATCCCCCAGCCCTTGTGCGGCAGGTGGCATCCATTCTGCACAGAGCCTCGAGGAAGAGCACAAGAGAGGACACAGCTCCTTTGGGCTGCTGGAGGAGTCCCCAAGGGCCACCATGCACCTTTAACGCTTGTGAAAATAGACTGAGGGGTGAAAATAGTAGTGTGTAAGTGATTATAGATGGCTAATTTCTTATATTAGGAGTGAGTTTCTATATCTGAGTAATTGGTAACGACAGACATGGAGAAGGCTGAGGTACTCAGCAACTTCTTTGCCTGCGTCTGCACTGGTAGATGGGCTTCCCAAGTCTTTCATTTCCCTAAACCCATAGACGGAGGCTGGGGGATCAAAGTCCCACCCGGACTGAGGAGGAAAGTCCCACCCCCGAAGAGCATGTTTGATACCACCTGATGAATCTAAACATGTACAAGTCTATGGGACCTGATGACATGAATCCCAGGGTCCTGAGGGAACTGGCTGATGGAGTTGCTAAGCCTCTCTCCATCATAGTTGAAAAGTCCTGACATTGGGTGATGTCCCCAGGTATGAGTCCATCTTTTCTTAGCTGTTCTTACTGTTGTCTCAGTAGTCAGGAGCACTTGGAACAACAGTCCTTCCCACTCAGGTTGCAGCTTCGATTCTCTCCATGTTCGCATCAGATCCCGATCTCTTGCTTGGAATGGATGGATCAGGACTTCCAAGGGTGGGGTTTGAGCTAATAGTCCACAGGTCCTGAGAGATGACAAAGAGGATGACAGCCCGAGTATATAGTTCTTAAGAAAAGCATCTTTTGTTTTGAACTGAGGAAACTCATTCCCTTTGTCCATGTACAGCAATCCAAATAATATTTCATATGGTGAAACTCCTACATCTTTTCTTGGTGCAGTTTGAATTCAGAGAAGTGCCAAAGGTAACTCTCTGGGGGAAGTAACTCATTTGGGGAAGCTGAGTAACTGATGGTAACTCATTTGGGGAAGCTGAGTTTGAATTGCTTCTTTACTGTCTGATCCGCTCCATCCTTCCAGAAGAGGAAGGATGCCAAGAAGTGTGAAATTTCCACTTAATTCCTAGAGTCCATGTTAGCCCTTGCAGTATTTCTGACAAAGTGATTTCTCTGATCAGAGCCAGTATTTTCAACAATTCCATACCTGGGAGTTATTTGTTCTAAAATTCCTTTAGTTACTATGTTCACAGTAACAGATACTGAAGGGAAAGCTTCCACCCATCCTGACAAATGATCTACCAAGACCAATAAGTATTTAAATCTACCTACTCTAAGGAGTTCTGTAAAATCTACCTGTACATTTTGGAAGCGTTGAAATCCTGGTTCTCACCCCCCTTGGTCTGACTGCAGATAATTTTCCTGTTTACCTTCTGACATACTACACAACTCCTGCATACTTGTTCAGCTGGAGTATATATATTCCTACACATACATATTTCCACAGCACAGCGTCACACGTTGCTTGAATTCTCCAATGGCCCTTTTGATGTAAAACAGTTAATATTTGCCTCATTAGCACTTTATTCAGCATTCCTCTCCCATCAGGGAGTATTTGTTTTCCTTTGGACTTCGTGACTCCTAATTCCTTAAAAGCCTCTTTCTTTTAAAACTTTTACTTCTTTTTAGTTTTGGGTAGCGGTAGCTCAACAATTCCCTGAATCCTCTCTGGATTTTTTCTTCATTCCCACTCAGACACTAGATGCCCTAAATACTTGACTACTCTTTCTACAGATTTTAATTTATTTTCCAATACTTTCAAGCCCTGTTTTCCCAGAAAGTCAAATAGCTTCTTAGTGGCTTCCTTCACAACTGTTTTCTCCTGTCCTAACAATAAAAGATCATTCACATATTGTAACAGTAATACCTCATTTGGATGTTGGAATTACTCCAAAATTTGTTCTAGAACTTGCCCAAATAAATTGGTGGCCCTGTAAACCCCTGAGGTAAAATTGTCCACCTGTATTGCTGCTTCCACCCCATTTCAGGGTCTTTCCACTCAAAGGCAAATATATCTTTGCTCTCAGGGTCTGAGAGCACCCCACTAATAATACCGTTATTCCAGCCTAACAATTCACTATTTGAATGCCCAATTTCATTATCAAATCCTTTCCCAACAAGTTAGTCCCTGCCTCAGGTACATACAATATTGCCCAATGATCATTCTGTCCCTAGTCTCAGCTTGGTGTCCCCCAAAAACTGGCACCGTTATCCCAGTCCCTTCTACCCCCATCACATTTAGGGTTTCATTAGTTAATTTAAGCCCTGATACTTTACAGGCCAGTAATGACCTAGCTGCCCCAGTGTATTGGGTTCACATGGCAAGGTTCTGGTAGCGGAGGGGCTGCAGTGGTAGCCTCTGTGAGAAGAATCCAGCAGCTGCCCCCTGTTAGATAAGGGCCAGTTTCAGCAGGCTCCAAAGGGGCCCACTGCTGCCCAGAGCCAAGCCATGAGCAATGCAGTTTAAATCTCTATGAGAGCACACCCAAGAAAAGGAAATACAATGCTGCACAACTGCAGCTGGGAGAGTGAGGAGTGAGAAACCTCCCTGCAGACGCTAAGCTTAGTGCAGAGGAAGGGGAGTGCAGTGCAGAGGTGCTCCAGGTGCCAGAGCCGAAGCCCCCCCGCAGCCCACAGAGAGGCCCCTGGTGGGGAAGGCAGACCCCCCCACAGCGCGTGGTGTACCGCAGCGGAGCAGATCTCCACGCTGCAGCCCATTCAGGAGCAGCCCAGGAAGGTCGGCACCCCACGAGAGGGACCCCACACCAGAGCAGCTCCCAGAGAGCCCGCATTTTTGCTGCCTGTGGAGAAACCCACACAGGACCAGCCCAGTAAGGTCGGCACCCCACAACAGAGTGGGGGGAGAGTGACCGTGAAGAAGCAGTGGAACCGAAGCACCACGGACTGACAGCAGCCCCCACTCCCGGCACCCCCCGTGCCACTCAGAGCGGGGAAGAGGTGGAAGAGAGTGGATGGGGGAAGATGCTCCCAGCTTGTTTCTTTGTTTTTCACTGCTCCAGCCCCTCAGCAATAGGTAATAAATGTTATTAATCTTCCTATGCTAAGTCTGTCTTGCCCGTAACGATAATTGTAGAGTGATCCCCATTGAGGTACACTTTTTCATTTATCAGGGAGATAGCTTTCTGAGAAGCCCTGACTCCCCTATTCTGAATTTATAACAGCAATCTCTCCTCCTTTTTTCACTCCAGATACTCCTATTTGAAGTGGCCGGCCTGGCCACACTTAAAACATCTTCTCAAAGCCAGTCCCTGCTAGGATTTAGGCTGCAACACAGGTAGCTTTCCTTGTCTGCCATTCCTTCATCTCTCTTCCTCTCCTTTCCATCCTGGGCCCTCTGTCTCCCCCTCTGCCTCACTACCCAGTACGCTGTCAATACCATTTGTTTCGCTCTCTGCTTTTCCTTCTCATCCCCCCTCCTGGCATACACCTTCACACTACCTGCACTGTTCACTCCATCCTCCCACCTTCTGGAGCTTTTTCTACATATCTGGCCAGGCTTTAATCACAAAATGAACTTTAAAGAGCCCTTGGGCTACTGGGTCCTCAGGATTCATCCCCGAGTACCTTCTAATTCTGACCCCGAGTCTCTCATAGGATTTCTATGTTGTGGGTTCTTACTATCACAGTTAGATAAGCAGATATTTCTGCTCTATTGGAATTACTCTTGGTCTGGGGAGGGGGTGAGGTGGGGTGTTGTTAGTTCTTTCCCATTCTTGCATAGCTGCCTGGCAAATCATTCCCCTCCTAAACATTCTTCCCCAGTGAATAACATACTCAGGATTGACATTTCCCCCCCTAGGCATCTGTGTTTTTGGGTGTACTACACCTTTGGTTTGAACCCTTTGCCTAATGCTGTAGATCAAACGAACAGGAGAACAGGACTAGGACTGCAGTACAGTTACGTGCTACCAGAGAAATGTGGAGCAAACCAATCTTGTACTACTGTAATCAAACCCAGCGTGTGGGTCACACCAGCAAGGGAAGGGAAGGGAACCTGAGGTGCTGCTAGGCAGCTGTCCTGGGAATGCCACAAGTAACTGAGGTGTAATGGGCACCCTGACCCAGCCAGCCTGCAGTTTCATTTCCTGAGGGCAGGTCCTGTAAAACAGACAGTTTTGAAAGAAAAGCAGGTGGTGATGAGGCTGGTGAGAACAGGTTCGGGAGCATGCAGGCCAGAAAGGCCTGCTCTCCTTGCTGATTGATCAGTTAAGGCACTTTCTTGTGTGATATCATCATAAGGAAAAACACGAGTTTAGTATTGTACTATTACTGAGAGGGCTTGCAGCAGGCCTTCAGCACATCAGCCACTTTGAACAGGAGCACCAGATGACGTTAAGCAGTTGCACTGTTCAATTGTTTCAATTTTTTCAATTAAAATAAAGCAGCAGAAGCAACTATTTTATTTTTTTTTCTTTTCAAACCATTCATACATTTTTTCTTCTCTTTTTTCTTTTTTTTTTCCTTTTTTTTTTTTCTTTTCATACCAGCTGAGAAAGGCATCCCATTGGACCTGCTCCACCAAGCTGCCTGAGTATTTATACTGTTAAATGTGCCAACAAAGGTGCTAAATCTTCAAAAATATATTCACAGTAAAAGTTATAATACAAAAAGGAGTGTGCATGTTGCTTTCCAGTTGGTAGCTGTGAGAAGTGTAGGGACTACAGTCCTGGAAAATTGAATCTATATGCAAAGAGGTATGACATGACCCTCAGTGCCAGGATGATGTTTTCAGCTTTGCTTGCAGCACTTTACTGTTATTCTTCAGCCTAATATGAACTATGAATATGCAGTAAAAATAAATAATTTGAATTACTTTGTCCAGCTCTGAAAACCTTTTGTTTATCTTCAGGAAAGCTCAAGAACTTTCACTTGGCAGGATACATCTTAACAATGCAAGAAAACAGAAGAAGACAGTGACGACGTTCACAAAGGCCCTAACTAAAAGTACAGAAGGCTCCATACTGCTAAATAAGTGGGCTTGGATCCAGTTCCTGGCCTCAAAGGCAACTGGTGCTCAAGACTAGCCCAGTCTCTAAGGAACCTCCTGGAAACAGCTGGTCAGAGCAGTCCAACTGCTGGAGAATAAATTTGCAATTAAGCAGTGTGGGTTACGGAGAGGTCAAGTGCTTGAGCTGCTCCCAAGTCCTGTTTATTTATTTAGTAGTATACATTTATTGTCAAGGTCTTCTGTCTTAGTTAATGGACAAAGAAAAAAAATTCTACCAATTGGTTCAATTCACCTAATGTTAACTGACTACACAGGGGGCACACAGAACACTTCCTTGCATTAATTAATAGGAAGAGAGTGGCTTCTCTAGGGTAAACATAGCTTTCATATATACAACATGAGTGTCCTAAGATCCTAAGACAATGAATCAGTGAACATCACAACATTAACGATTTCTGCAAAAGTTTTAGTACCTTAACTCAGTACCTTCACTCAGTTCAGTACTAACTCAGTAGCCCCTCGCTACAAGAAGGACATCGAGGTGCTTGAGCGAGTCCAGAGAAGGGCAACGAAGCTGGTGAAGGGTCTGGAGAACAAGTCTTACGAGGAGCGGCTGAGGGAGCTGGGCTTGTTCAGCCTGGAGAAGAGGAGGCTCAGGGGCGACCTTATCGCACTCTACAGGTACCTGAAGGGAGGCTGTAGCGAGGTGGGGGTTGGTCTGTTCTCCCACATGCCTGGTGACAGGGCGAGGGGGAATGGGCTAAAGTTGCGCCAGGGGAGGTTTAGGTTGGCTATTAGGAAGAACTTCTTTACTGAATGGGTTGTTAGTCACTGGAATAGGCTGCCCAGGGAAGTGGTTGAGTCACCATCCCTGGAGGTCTTTAAAAGACGTTTAGATGTAGAGCTTAGGGATATGGTTTAGTGGAAGATTTGTTAGCGTTAGGTCGGAGGTTGGACTCGGTGATCTTGGAGGTCTCTTCCAACCTAGACTATTCTGTGATTCTGTGATTCTGTGATATTATTGGCCTGTTGATTGTATAGAGCACTTTTCATTACTAGTTACATCTAGGAGCTAGGATCTGAGCATTGTCCAGTGAAACTGTAACGTCAGTTTTCAGGAAAAAAAGAAAAAAATCAAAAGCTCTTTTGTGTGGTAGTGCTGACTTCCAATTCCTCAATTGCAAGAGGAAGCACTTTTTGTAAAAAGCCTTTGAAAAAATATTGTTTGAGTTTGATTTTTTGGAAAAAAAAAAAAAGTTTTTTTTTACACAAATACTTTGTTCAAAAAGACTGGGACAGCTCCAGCTTACAACTAATCAGTAGCTGATGTGAAAGAAATCAAACGTATAAAATAAATTGTAGGTAGCTAAACAGACTCACACGTGGGAGGATCATAAAAGCAGAATGGTTGTCTCAAGACAGAAGATTGTAAAATACATTTAAAAAATCATGACCCATTCTACTAAAATAATCAAGACATTAAAAATATTAACTCTGTGTTGTCTTCAGATTTATTCTGAGATTTTGTTTCAATTCAAGCAGTTTTCCTTTCTGCATCCTTGTTATCCAGTGTCTACATCATCAAGAAAAAATACCGAATGTAGGAAGACTTGGCAGCCATGAGATAACCCCTAGTTGTTATGGTGATGTCCTAGACTTCCAAAAACTGAAATATCTCAGAGGTATGTGGAAAAGCAGAACACCATCTTTTGTTTATCTTTGTTATGACAATGCTAGGGAGTATATGCAGACTCCTTTAGCAAATTAAGAATGCACTGGGGAGGTGTGGGGGGTGGTAGTCAAAAATACGGCCTTTTCTGAAATAAAAACAATGGAAACAATACCTTGGAGTATTTTGTGCACTGATATGGCACTCTGCAACTTCAATACCAATTTATGACACTGGGTGGATCTCTGAAGTCAGAAGAACAAGAAAAGAAATCCCTTAACTGTTGCTGTCTTGGTGTGAGAGCAGTGGGTTGGGCTCCACCCTTTCTGTTAGCTTCTTGATTTCTCCACTTCTGATCTGCTTCATGGCTGGGTGAGTTGCTGTGGTATCACTTTGCTGTTTGTGACTGAAAGAACATGGACAAATTATCACAGCAAAGAAGCAGAATGGGCAGTTGAATATTGCTTCTGATAAGACTTCAGTTGTTGAAAATATCGAGAATCTGCTATTTTTCTGTCATAGGACTTGAACTCATCTTGCTTTTGAAACATTTGTTCTATGCAACTTCTGCTGAATCTGGACTGAGCAGAAGTACTGAAAGGTAAGGGATATTTCTGCTTAACTTTTTAATGCATTATTATAGCCACCTTGTTTAGGCAAAACATTTGCTCCTTACTCTATAGTTTTTGTTTTGTTTTCAGGAATTCTTTGCATTTATTACATAATTATACAATTCATAAAGTGAAAAAGTCTTCAGATCTAGCAGTGGTTAAAGTTGGACGTGCAAGTGTTTGTCCTGGGTAAACCAGCACTAAACTTCTGCACTGACAAAATCAAAAGGATTGTACTTGCATGAGTATTTAGTGGTAGAAAACTTGTTCATTATTAAAGAGCATATCTTCTGAAATGCAGCTTGTTGCCACAGAAAACTTCCTGCTGTTGTTGATCTGCAAAACGTAGCTAAATCTGTATTGCACCTAACAAATGTGTATGTCTCCAGTATGTCTCCAGTATGTCTCCCCTAAATAAATAATATGTATCTGGATTAGCAGAAAACTCTGAACAACTGTCCAGATACAATGAAACATAATTTTTTTTCAGATATAAAAAGTATGTATTTACTAATGGGTAGGGTCTTCTGTGTCCTGAGGCCAAATTAATACAAGGCTTTTACAATAACTGAGATGCGGGGAAGGCTTCATAATGCTGTGTGTTTGAATCCATGTACACCCCGAAGGTAGATAATCCCCTCAAGAACTTCTAGGTCCTCTGGTAGTTATAGAGGTAAAAGTTGAAGCACAATCATCATGGATTTTATTGAAGAATCCAAAGACTCTGGTTAAGGTTCACAGCATCTTTTACAAATGTTTAATAAAACATTCAATAAATATAATGTTTCACTATGTATGAAAGAACTGGCAGATCATCTGGTTTCATGTTTTTCTTGATTCGGTTTCCCATGTGACCTGGAACAACATATTTACCAATGCTACTCCACTCCCTTAAGCTTTGGCAGAATGTAATGTTTGTGAAGCTTTTTTTAACCTCTTCTGATTTAACTGCTATAGAAACGCAAAGTGTGTGTTACTAATTCAGAGACAGAACACCCTCACTACTTGAGCTGTATCTTCATAATTGATGTTCTGGCTTCTTGGCTGTGGTGTAACAATCAGCCACCATGTTATACTACTATTGCCTTCATACCATAAATCATTCCGTTTAAAATTCAGTTGGCTTTTGATACTAAATTTTCTGCTAACCCATGCTTTTAGTAACCTGGAACAGTGAAATAAAGTTGCTTTGAAATTGATTTAAGAGGCATTTTGCATGCTTCACTAGATTTTATATAATGGATTATAAATTTAAATGAAGGATGTATAACTGCAAAGAAGAGTTTTGAAAGCTATTTTTCTGTATTTCCCTAGTCAGACCTGAATTTTGTACAGAAACAATAACCTCTGTTGTACCTCTAATGTTAATAAACTGCAACAAATAAAAATGAAGACTACATTCAATAATGTGAGAAGCAATGACTAACTTTTATTTTTATCACAACTACCAGAAGCACATCAGTATTCATTAGATAATTCCACTGAAATGATCTTCCTTATCACAGGAAATATGAATTGTATCACTTTCATCCATGCATCTAAAGCGCTGCAAACTGTCATGGCTTAGGCAGGTGAAGCAAGATGTACTATCAGGGACAGTGCCTTAGTCATCTGTGCTTCTCTGTTATGGGTCTTTACCAGCTCAGTGAAAGTTGGCTTTGTAGCCTACAGCAGGTCTGTCCAGTGATTATGATATACTAGTACAAGTGTAATTCATCTGCTGGTTTAAAGATGTGTCTACAAGGTAGGGGTAACCCAAATAAATCCAAGGCATTTTGTGATTTACCACTCTGGAAAAAAAAAAAAAAAAAAAAAAAAAAGTCGCTAATAAAAAATAGCACTTTCTATATTTATTTCTCAGGAACGATTACAAAATATTTTTTTTTTAAAAAAAAAAAAAAGGAAATTTAATATGGAAAATATGGAACAAGCAGTAAAAACATAGAGACAAGAAAATAAACCATTTAACGGGGGTTTGAAAGCCAACCTCTCCTTTAATAAAGCAGCAATTCTCACTGCAAGCTTGCTTTTAAAATAGTAATTAGTGAGAAACCACATCAGCCTGACGGCGTTAGCAGCATCTGCATTGAGGTTTTGCGTCAGATCTGCACACTGTGTAACACATCTTCACTGCCTCGAAGGGCATTGCACCATTCATTGCACAGCCACAGAGCGTTCATCCCAGAGTTTATGTAAGTCTCTGTTTTGTTATGAAAGCACCCTGCCCCCCTTCACGTGGAAAAGGCAGAGAAGTGGAGTCTCTCGCTTAGAGCAATCAAAATAATGTTGGAAAAGAGACAAGTAGGAGGGGGTACAAACAAGACATTCCCTGACTAGAGACCTGGTAATTGAAGCACTACGACCCATTCATTATGCTGGCAGAGTTACTCCGGCTAAAGCTCATTGCATCATTCAGTGCTGTTCTATTTCAGATGCAGATAAATGCATGATGAGCAATTGCATGAAATGTCTTAGTTTAAAACTATCCACATGGACACTGTGTGTGCTCTGGTTCTTGAGCAACTGCTTAAGGATAGTATAGTTTGCCATCCTATTAAGGAGATTATATTTGAAATGTGAGCTGGATATTTCCCTGTTGCTCGTCATTGTAGACTGGTGTACTTTTTATCTTCTAGACTGAAACATAAATTCAACAAACAGTTGGACTTGACAGCCTGTTGGTGTGGTTTCTCTACAGAGAATAAATATTTATGAATTTTATGTACTTTTAAAAACAAACAAAAAAACTATTACTATTTAGGGAAATGTAGATATACTAAAATCAGAACATTATTTCCAGCTGTTTTTGCTGGCTCCTGAAGTCAGGACATAGTGTGGACAAAACTTGTATAACTTGTGGCTTTAGAAGAGCCAGTAGTCTGGTGGTTGGAGTAGTCATTTAAGAATAGTAAACCCAATTTCAATCCTTGTTCTGCCTAGTTCTGTAATGACTAGTAATGGCCAGTAAACATTGGTCTTCTATATTCCTGTCATTCACAAGCTGTTGGGAGGTGAATGCACTTGATTTGAAATTTTTGATGGAACTGTAATGTCTGCAGTCAAAAATCTCTTGAGGTTGAAACGTGTTGGAGCATCTACTTTGCCCTTGTTAATCCATTCATTATATTATCACTTCTACATTCCTACCAATGTTTTTCTTTGTGCTGTCATCATTCAGCAAAGGTTTTCCTACCTCTTGTTCTGCCTGAGGGCTCTTCCCATGCTCCACCCTTTCTCCACCAGTGTTCCTCAAGCATTCTGCCTGCTGCTGTGAAAAATACAGTATTTATTTGCAATCCTCTTTTCTATGCTATGGATTTCACAGAATCACAGGTTTACTTTTTTATTTTTTTACCTGAAGCCTTCTTTATATGAAGACACGGCTCAACAATTTAATAGCCCTCATCTGCCCTTCCTCTGGACTGCATTTCCAAGTATTTTCCCTGTAAAAGACTACAGCTTATGTCCTCACAGATATTCAGGCACTCACTGCCAACTGAAATCAATGGGAGCTTGGCAAGCCTGTAAGAATTCCAGCCTCGTTACTAATAATCTGGAGAACAATATTTTTATTAGGACTACATTCTGTATCTACATTTAAGTTTGGTTTGTCACCTCTTCCCCATTCTCTCTTACAAGTGATTTTAACATCGTAAAACTTTAGTCATCTTAAACCTTGAGCAATATTTTCCAGAATTCTCCAATTCTGCTCAATATTGTAGAGGTAAATGTGATATAGTTCTTCTGAAAATCTTAAATCCAACCGTGTGATCTATGTAGGAAAATATATGTGCATAGCTCCATCACTTCTGCCCAGTCTGTCTAAACAGATGAAACTGCTAATTAAAATCATTATGTATGACAGGTTACACCCACTTGTGTTGAGGCAGAAGTGGAAGGACATGTATTTTTACAGGCTAAAAATGTATTTGTCTTAATGGTTCTGTTTCATTTCAAAGTTATCTAAATCTAAAAGCCAGCCACTCCTGTTCCCTTGCATAGTTAATATTCTGTCAACAGAGACTATGCTAGGTAGAACCTAGCGAGGTGATAGAGAACAACAGGGGAGCTATGAAGCCATTCCCATGGCTGTTCTCATCCACCATATGCCGGCATTCATTTCTCAAAGCAGTTTTCATTGCCGTGAGATAGGCTCCTCCTGGAGGAGCCTAGAGCCTAGCCTCCCAGTTTTGCTCCAAATGTGTTCAAAGGCTTGACACATCTAACCCCAGATGTGCTCTGTACCACCTTAAAGTCCTGCAGCATCTACCTAACGCATGCCAATAGAAGCCTCTTGAATGGGGCAGAGCTCTCAAACACCCTGGATTCATTCAGTGCTTCAGAGAGCCAGATGCCATGGGAGCATTTGCCTCAGCTGCCAGCTCTCAACAACTTCTTGAAACTCTGCTGATCCTTCCTCATTCATCCACATCTCTTTTGTATAGTTGTGGTGGATTTACCCCGCTGGGCAGCGAAGCTCCAGCACAACTGTTCTCTCACCCCCCTCCCTAAAAGGGGAAGGGGGACAAAAATGATTCTCTTAAAATATAGTAATATGTATATAGTATATGTATATTGCAATACTTGTGGAGTGTTAACAAGGAAATTAAAGCATAAAAGTTAATGTCTAAATACAGTGTGGTTTTGTGCTGTTAAAAATAAAGTAGTAAAAATCTAGATCTTCAAGGGGTTCATTTTCATTCATTTCATATTAACTGTAAGGTAAACCACATTTATCTCCAAACAAATTTTTAATAATGTCATCTGTTCAGCTTTTAAAAAACAGTGGCTAGCTCCCTTTCCCTTTCATCCTTCCTCTACTATAAAAAATATTTATCTTGTAAAAAAGACTACTGAGGAAGGTACAATGGATTATTCCATGGTTGGATCAGCATTTTCTATTAATATTAAACCACTGAGAAAAAAAGAATAACATTACAAAACAGAGCCCTCACAAATATGAATAATGTTTAAGCAGGGAAGAGAGAGTACAATAACAGATACAAAAAAAAAAAAAAAAAAAAAAAATAGTGGAAGAAAAGCAAAGCTGAACAGAAAGTCTGCTTCAAAGTATCTTCATGAAAATTTGGGAATGTTATGCTATATTACAGCAAATTCCCTAAATTATAATTTATTCCTAGGAAAGAATGAATGCAAAAGAGTTAATTTTAATTAGCATGCTATGCACAGTAGCATGCTATTATCTTCAGTTTGTCATGCTGCCTTTGCTCACCTCACATTCCTGTGTCCTTTTAAATTATCATACTTTTTAATTCTAGACTCTGCGCCGGTCATATTTTGCATCCTATAGTCCTAGGTACGTTTCAGAAGGAACTCTTCATCTAAATACCTGGGTTACTTATAAGTCTAATGATTTAAAAATAAAATAAAATAAAAAACACTTGTCAGATTTTTCTTACTTCAAGTATGTATTTGTATGGGAAAGTGTAGTGAAAAGCTTTCAAGCAACAGTTATTTGCCATTACTTTTAATTATCAAGCTTTTAGCTATATAAGCAAGAATGGGGAATGTTTCTTTAAATGTAAGTAAATATTGTTTATGAAATGTACATATTGCATGTATTACATGTGACTTAACACTTGAAACTGATTCAAGATGGTATTTTAAGTATGTGAATTCTAAATTCACATTATTGTCACCATCTAGATGTACTTTTTATTTTTAATGAACTTTTGCCCATTAAAACTGTTTTATTATTATTATTATTTATTTTTATTGCAGGACCTAGTAAAAACAAAGAGCAATATTTAGAAAACAGGACTTTAAACATAGCATTTGGGTCAATAGTAGTAAATGCTGTAGACTCGTTACTTTCAAAAATGTGTCTACTTCTTTCAGTTTCCAAATATAGAAGACTAATTTCAGGTTTCTTTCATTTTCTATTCTAGCCCCAACACTTAATGTTAAGCAACTGCAGGAACTTATCTAGGTTTCATATGATCGAAAACCCTGGAAGAGGGATGCACAAAGCCACATCACACAGGCGTCTCTGTGCTGAAACAGGAGTAAAAGTCAACATTATTCATGCCATGGTTGTTACAGAATTTCTAACTGAAATCACCTCTACCATGCCAGGCATTGAGAGCTGTATTCTGTTTTGCCTTTCTTGCTATTGTAAACTCCAAGAGCAGCAGCAGCTGTGGCTTTACGCCAAGATTCAAGGTCTGTGAATAAGCAAGGGCAATTGTCTGGTATGTGTCTAAAGAGTTCTACTTAACTCAGGTATGGGAGCTACGAAGGAAGATGAAGCTAGAGCTCCGCAAACATGCCTTCTCTTTGCAGCAGCTGGTGGGTTCTGATTCATCATGGTCACATAGTTGTACAGTCCCACTGATATCAGCGAGGGCTGTATGATTCCTGCAAGAACCCTTTTTTCTACATCAGAAATTCCAGCATTCTCTTACAGATGTGGTGGTTTTACTCAGCTGGACAGCTGAGCTCCAACACAACCACTCTCTCACTCCCCCACCTAAAGGGAGAAGGGGAGAAAATATATGATGGAAAGGGCTCAAGGACTGAGATAAGGACAGGGATATCACTCAACAATTATAATCACAGGCAAAACAGACTCAGCACAGGGAGATCAGTATTATTTATTGCCAATAGTTAGCAGACAATAACAGTGAGAAACTAAAAGCAAACTAAACATACTTCCCCACCCCCCTCCCCCCCCCATCCACCCTCTTCCTCTCCTGAACAGCGCAAGGGAATGGGGGCTGCAGTCAGCCCTAACACTTCATCTCCGCTGCTCCTTCATGGTCATTCTGCCCCTTCTCCCTGTGGGGTCATGGGATGCTGTCTTTCCCAAACTGAGCCTGCGGGGGCTGCCCGCAGGCAGCAGCTCTTCATGAACTGCTCCCACATGGCTCCGTACCATGGGGTCCATCTCCCAGGAGCAAACTGCTCCAGCACGGGTCCCCCATGGGTGGCAGCTCCCCCCAGGCCCCCTGCTCCTGCGTGGGCTCCTCTCCACCGGCTGCAGCTCCGGCCCGGGGCCTGCTCCTGCGGGGGCTCTCCATGGGCCGCAGCCTCCTCCAGGCCACATCCACCTGCTCCACCGGGGGCTCCTCCACGGGCTGCAGCGTGGAGATCTGCTCCATGTGGGACCCATGGGCTGCAGGGGGACAGCCTGCTCCACCAGGGGCCTCTGCACAGGCTGCAGGGGAACTGCTGGTGTGTGCCTGGAGCACCTCCTGCCCTCCTGCTGTACTGACATGGGGGGCTGCAGGGCTGGTTCTCACTCCTCTCTCCCAGCTCCTGTTGCACAGCACTTTTCCCTTTCTTAAATAAGCTTTCCCAGAGGCACAATCAATTTTGCTTAATGACTCAGCTCTGGCCAGTGTCAGGTCCCTTTTGGAGCCAGCTGAAACTGGTCCTTACCTAACGTATGGGGCTGCTGCTGGACTCTTCTCACAGATGCCACCCTGCTACCCCACTACCAAAACCTTGCCATATAAGCCCAATACAACAGGTTAGAAAACAAAACATAAGCAATAAATTGAATAAAGCATTATTGCAGTTAATGGTGTTTTTGAATGAACACATTTATGGGAGCTGGTTACAGCTAAACAAGCAGCTACTCGTTTAGCTACCAGTCTACATAGAGTTCATCTTGCTCTGATCAAAAGTCGTTAACATAGATTATGGCAGAAGCATCTAAGCAATGTTGTATTTATGTTATCCTTCAAAAGGTGTCCTGCTCTTACAAAGCAGCCCACCCACTCATCCCAGGATTTCAAATCCAGGTCTCAGATGGAGGTTTAATGAAAAATTTAGAGGTGAGAAGGAAGACTAGATATACCAAGTCAGTTCTCCTACATGAGTATTAATCTTTCCAGGATCTCTACTTCAGAGAAAAATCAGGTGTTCCCAGTCATTATCATCAATAAATATAGTAGAAAATAAGATGAAGTCTCTTCAAGTTCGTCCAAGGCACCTGGTCCAAGTTTTGGCTCTAATTGCATACAGCCAATACATGGTAAATACCAGAGTGTTTAGCTAAAATCAACTATCTGTAGGCCTTTACAGAATATGGTCACTAGTTTAGACAACATCTGAGGAAGAAGCTCCAAGTGATAACAGAATGTTTCATTCATAACAACACCGTAAACTTTTGTTGAAAAAGACTCCACAAGCTGGGCTGTGTGCTCATCCTGTTAGAAACTTACTGCAGATGCTGAGTGAAAAGCAGTAGAACATGCCTCAAAGATGAATCAGGTGCCAGTGTGCCAGAAATATTCTTAAATACAGTAGGGAAATGATCAATTCTTACATGAAGATTATTCACTAGAATTTTCAACCCTAAAAACTTCTGCTGTTCCTCAAAGACAACCAAAGCCCATAACTAAACGTGCTACCTGCTCTACGTAAAATATTTTTAATTAACTTTTTCCTATTACTCAGCTGCTCACTGAACAATTAAATATTCTGCTTGTTTCAATTCTGTGAAAATAAGCACGTGAAGTTATTGGTGTTCATGAAATGACTCATCTGTGGATTTGTAAGCTTTAAGGTTTTTTAGTCTGCTGTCCACAGAACAAATGTTGAATAAGTTACCTCAAAATTCTCTTCTGAGATGCTTAAAATCTTATTTCATAGGTAGCAGCATCAAATGGAAGACAAGGAGGGTTTCTGAAAAGTCATGGAGCTTGACATCTTTCTGTGCTTTGTTGACAAAGCCTCTTCGGTGTGGAAGAGGGAGCTGTGGAGTCCTAATAACTCGGGTTAGCTTCTTTATTTATAGTCAAGTGTTTTGCAAGCGATTCTGGCATGCCCTCAGAAAAGCCAATAGGCAGGTTCGGCTTGTTTTTATTCCACGCTGTCTTTGGGCAGTGTTTCAAGTCTGTCTTTCTTGCGTTAATGAACTTTGCAGTGAACTCCACCAGGTTTCAAACCTCATCAAAATGCTCGTATCCTTATCAACCGCCATCCCTCCGTTCTTATTCCACGAAGAGGCAAACTGGATTTCTATTTAACAAGCGTTTCTGTCCTGTACGACGTAGTTGAACGGCAGTGTCGGGGCACACCGCGTTCAGACTGAACGCACGGCCGCGCAGGCCGGCCCTGCGCCGGGACCGGCGGGGAGCGAGGAAATGGCCGCCGCGGCGGGTGCCGCCGGCACAGCGCAGCACTGACCCTCGCCTCCTCACGAGGGTTTTTGGCAGCGAGGCCGCACCGAGCCCGACCCACAGCAGCCCCCGTGCGGCCCCGGGCTGCAGGTCGGTGGCGTGGCCGGGCGGCGCGGGGGGAAGGCGGGGCGGAGGCCGCCCGCATCTCGTTCCTGCCCTCGCCGCCGCCGAGCCTGCGCCGTGTGGGGTCGCTCCGGCGCTGGCCGCGCTCGGTGTGGCGGGCGGGGGGCGGCCATCGCCGCCGCCCGGTCGCCGCCGCCGCCGTTCCGGTGGTGCCGCGCAGCCCCCCGCCATGCCCGTAGGTGCCGGGGACGAGCGGCGGCCGCGGGGCGGTTGGGGCGGCGGTGTGGCTGATGCGCTGCGCCTTGTGCTTCCCCTGCAGACGGCCTCCTCCTGGCTGCCCATGTCGTGCCACCAGGAGGATTTCTTCAAGGAGTACCTCAAGATGATGGCGAACCTCATCATCCTGAGCTTGCTCATTTGTATCTCGCTGGCCTTCTGGATCGTGTCCATGACTGCGAGTACCTACTACGGTGAGTCCAAAGGCTGCGTCCCGGCCTGGGGCCCGGAGCCTGCCTCGCTGCCTCCTTCTATCCCCGCTCCTGCCCCCAGGCTGGTGCAGACAGGGACCTGGAAGAGGCATCTGCAGAGCCCTCTCCCTGCTGGGTAGAGCTGAGAGCTCGAGTCCTACCGGGAGCTGGTACCCAGCTCTGTCAGGGAGAGCAGCGATAGTCTACGAGGAGAGCACGGGCCTAGTGAAAAGTTTTAAAATGTATCTGTAGGCTTTGAACAGGGCATTCTGGTGTCAAGGAAAAGAGGAATAGAGGAAATAATGCAAGAAGAGAGGGATGTATGCATGGAGTCTTTTACATGGGTTCACACAGTCAGCGCTGTTCCATTTAAGCAAGTCGAGCGGACTGTGTGTGGATTTGTTGTGTAGGGTTACAGGGACACTGGTACTTTCTGTGATTTGTTCTGTTAGGACTATTCTTACAGCAGTGTGTAAACACGGCGCTACTGCCTGCAACATCAGTTCAAGCCTAGAAGAGTTTAACAGCTTTCCCAGGACAGGTAAACACATCCTTAAAACATCAGCTAATTTCATGTGGGAGAAGCTTCCATGTCACAGCATTTTTGCTGATTGCCCAGGGATGCAGCATGAGCACGCCCAGGTGCTAAGTGTCACCTTGGATTCAAAAGGAGCTAGAATAAATACACCACCAGCATAAACCACCTCATGTAGCAGCAGTTAGATGTCCCAGCACAAGTGGTTTCAGTGTTTCATGTTTTCGGGTAGCTATTGGGTCTGGTACAGCATTAAATCTGCATTATCTGGACAGTTCTGCTTTGGCTTGCAGAGAGATGCAAGACACACAGAAGGTATGCAAGAAGCAGGCTTGACAAACAGGTTTTGTTAATTTCATTTTGAGTTAACCAAGTCGGTTTGAAGCATGCATTTAATAATGTCATTTATGCATCTGCTGTCGACAGGTATAGCTCTCTCAGTTTTTCCATTGATCAGGGTGTTCCAGTCCTTGCTGTCTAACATGACTGAGAACTGATAGAGTGGAGAACCTTGATACCACATGTATCAGGACTAAGGATTGATAGGAAGCAGGTGACTAGAGACAAATCCCCCTCTTTGTAGAGAAGGACTATGGAACATGAAAAACAGGACTTCTGTTCTCCATTTGTCTGAGACCATGGCAATGCCTTGGCTTGAGAAGGGGAATGAAGTATATAGTAGGAGTGGGCTTAATGAAATAGGAGAGAGAACTGATGTTCAACCTGTAAAAGCAAGGAAATTTACCACAAATAAAAATATACTACAAGTAGTCACTCATTAATTTACTGTTTATGGTTCATAGTAATACTTAAGCACCAAAAAGTCACAAAAATATTTGTAAAATGGAAGTATGAAAGAATCCATAATAAAGTAATGAATATGTTCTATCTCAGTCTTAACTACTAAACATAATAGTAACTTAGTACTAATATTGTTTTTCCCTAAGGATATACAAGAAAGTGAGTTTTAAAAGTTAAAAATCGTGTTCATTAACTAGCCCAAGAGAACCCCTTTATGCTGCTCACAGTCAAGTAGATATCAAGAACTTAGTTTGTAATTAGCAATACCACCACTGGAGATGGCTTCCTGTACACCTGGTGGTGTTTTGCTTTGAGTTTATGAGTCAACCTTTGGCTGCAGGGCTCACCTGCATGCCTACTGCGGCATTGGGATTTTCCAGGATGCAGAAGAGAAGTTTGTTCATCTTGAGAACCTTTGTGCTCGCAATGACTAGCTTTCATTGTGAAAGGCGTTTACCCTACTTCAAACCAAGGAGCCTGCATAGCTGCAAAGCTGTAGGTACTGCTGATGGAAGCATTCTTGTTGAAAACCATTGTGTTCTGCTTTCCAGCAAGACCAATTGCTGTGCCTGTGTGAAATCTTTATTCTATTAGATTGAGACCCAGTTGAATGCTAGAATTGTGATGTCATATATTTGTACAGCAGATATGAAAAATAACTTAATGTTTTTTATTGTTTTAGCACAAAAGCTGCATCAACAAGTAACTTTGATTTTCATAAGTTTCTGGGCTTTTTAAACAAAACTCACTTCAAATCTTGCTGAGGTAGTCATCAGCTTAAGATCCGTTTTTGAGAGCCTTGTATCCAGATTAAAAGAATGGAAAGAGACAATGTTTTAGACAGCAGTCACGTCACTTTCACCTACTGACTTTGTCATTTTTCTGGAAGTGAAATTCTATCAGAGCAAGTTGTGTTGTTCAGGACATAATCAATAGCTTTCTTGGCTCTCTGGCTGCAGAAGTAGAAGATTTTTTTAAATCTCATTATAACAATTCTTCTCGTACTTCCAAATTTTTCTGTTCTAAAATATGTACTTTTAAGATCGTTTCCAATGAAATGTATGTCTTTAAATTCATAGTAAATATGAGGTGTTATTAATATATTTATATTCTTACTGCCAAGGTGGTAGATTTGTGTCACCCTATGATTTAAACAATATACCCTCTGAATGGACAGTAATAACTCCTTTATTAACTTTATTAATAGTTTTTATATTAGTGAGTGTTCTGGAATTTTAGAAGGAAACAAAATATGTTTAGCACGTTGGTGATAAATCATCTCCTTAAAAGATAAGTTGCTATGGACACTGGTGCTTTATGGAATCACGTTGAATATGACAGCTGAGTGGGATATTGTCTGCCTGTTCTACAAGCTCTTTTAAATTCACATCATAATGACTTGCATGACTAAGAAAGGGGACAGACTCGAAACTCAAGAAAAAATGTTTTAGAAGGCACTGTAGATAATTTGATGAGTGTGTATCTTTAGAATAAAATATGTTGAAGTATTTTTTTTATTCAATTAATTTTGTTTGTAAAATTAAACCATTTGTAGTTCTGAAAACCATTTTTACTTTGTTTGGGAGTTGCTGAAATAGTCCCTCTTGGTGATTTAAGTATTCAAATTTAAAAATTGTCAGTGGAGAATATCATTAAAAGCAATCCTTTCTTGTAAAATGTTTTGATTAGTTTCCAGTTAAATACTTCAAAACATTCTAAACTGGCTTTATTTTCTGTGTAACAAAGATAACAGGTGAGCCATTTTTGCTTAGATGTTAATACTAGGCCTGAAGTAATTTTTCTCTTTAGTTTCAAATAGGCTGTATTATTTTCAAATACAGAAATTGTAATTATGTAGAATTGTTTTCATATGATTTCATGAAAGCAATGAATTGATTTTAATGCATTGCATTATGAATTGTTCTGTGAGGAAAAGCAATAAGCTACAGTCAAATACTTGAATATAGCCATAGCACTGGAAGTTCATTTTGTTTAAATTATGTTGGCTAGTAAACAAAATAAACAGAAGCACAGAGATGTGTTGTCAGTTTTGCCACCCCCTAAACTCATGTGTGCCGTTCATTTAGCAAAACGTGTAAATCTAAAATCCATGCTCACATGAAAACTCAAGACTTCCGTAACGTGACAATTCTGTTGCAGCTGCTGTTGGAGAACACAAACCAGTAGAAAGGATTCCCCCACGAAGTGAGGTACCATAACTCTTGGAAAAAGAAGGATAACTCGTAGCATAAATACATGTTTTCAGTCTATGCTGTATATACCACACCACAAAGAAGACAATTCCTCATGTGAACAAGTTGTGCAAGGCAAGGGAAATTCTCTTGTCACTAAATACAAATTGATTATGAATTAATAAATAATATGAATCACTTGCAAAAATAAGCTAGAAGATGAAAGAACAACTCCTGTACATTAAGGACTGACTAATAGTAAGGATATTGAAAGTGTTATCATTAACGAATCAACGATCAAAACTGGTGAGAACTGTTTGATTGCAGTGTTGCTGAAAATCTTTTCTAGTTAAAATTGAGAAAAGTAAACAGTGGAACATAGAGGTGGAAAAGAATCAGTCTAGAGACTCTTCAAAGAAAAAATACCAGAGGCTTCTGAGAGTAAATATGTAGTACCAGACATAAATCTCTTGGATGCAGCCTGTTTTTCAACAAGTCTCTGCAGGGCTCCAGACCAAGGTGTGCAGTCAGTTGCCTGTACTGCTCTCAGGTTGGGAAGAGTCTGTGTGCGCGTGCATGTGCAGTAAAGAGGGACTACGTAAAGCGCAGAACGACAAGTCTGAATCATAAGTGACTCTCAGCTAAACCAAATTCCACGGATTAGAGAAACAGAGACAGAATTGGGAGAACTGCAATAGCTAAGTTCAGGCTCACTTAAGGATGAATGTTTAGATAGAAATCAAAATGTGCAACACCAGACTTGTATATCATCTGGCTACCTTTCCTTAAATACACAAAGTTTATAGCATCTGTTGTTCTTCCATAAAAGTCATGATTTAACAGGGGAACCTGAGGCTTGCTGAAATGAGCTTAGTTTTTCAGTTCTTTTGCTGTTTTTAGTGTTCCTAGTTTTCTTTGGAAGTTTCTAGAGCTTGCCCTTTTGGTGAAAAATTAGCCATTGTAAAGGTAATGGATGTGTTTTCAGGTTCTGAGAGACATCAATTCTCCCTGTTGAGATACGCTGCTGTGGGGAGAGGAGGACCCAAGAGCTTGGTTACTGTGGATAAAGGTGATCAGGTAGTAATGAAAGAAGAGAACAGCGGAACAAATACATGTATTTTACACCACAGCTGTCTGTAATTAATACGCTGCATGACTGAAGGAGGTCAGTAGCTTGGTTCAGTACAAGCAGGTAATGATGAGGAGGGCAATTACACTGTCCAGGTTACTTAATATATCATCATCTTTTTGGTTTGGAAATGACACATATTTGATTGCCAAAAAGATCAATAGATGGCTAGTAAGGAAGAAAATGTGAGTATTTTATAATAGTAATTCATGGGGTCTCCACGTACAAGAGTAGTGCCTACTTCTGTGTTCATCCCATCGTACAACATCTGCAGCAGGATCAGCAAGGAACAAGGATGACCAGGGCAGGTAACAGCATCCATTTGAAGAAGACTTCTTAGTTATATTTCAGCACAGAAAGAGGGCATCTACGTATGTCATGAATGGCTGAAAGAATGTGAATAGGAAATCACAGAATGGGATGCTGAGTCAGACGTTTGGCTGGGTCCAGTGTACGAGTTCTTATGTTTCAGCTGGGTTTAGTGTGGAAACAAAATGGATTGGATAGCAACAAAAGTTTTGTTTTGTTTTGTTTTGTTTTTTTTTAATTATTATTATTGTAAAAGAAGTCCAAACATCTAAACTTCCATTCTAATGTCAGTGCAAATCATCAGTGACGATATTATAAACTGGTGATATGTTCATAGACCAGCAGAAGGACAGAATTAGTGTATAAAGGAAATGTGTATATAAATGGCAGGATTTCCTGCCATTTTGTATTAGAAGACCTAAAGCATCACTGTGGCTCAACTAAGCACTTAAATATGTTACAGAATATGTAAAATTTCCATACAGATAGAAAGGGTAGTAATAGAAAGCTACAGAAACACAAGCTGTTGGCTAGCTTATGTACACACTGATGTCTCCTCTACACATAGACATGAATCTACATCTGGAGTCTTCTGTCAGCCAAGTAGAAATCCTTCTATTACCGTAGTGTAAAATTCGTATTGATGGCTTAAACGACAAAATGATAGCAGTAGGTATGTCCTAGGAATACTTCAGAATACATACATTATGAAACAAGGGATGTAGGAGGTTGATTGCTTTTCACTGTTGAGAGCTAACCAGACTAAAGCTTTTGATAAACAATTATGACTTTTCCTAAAATCCCTCCTATTTGGTTTTGCTTGAAAGGCAAGGTAGTTACCTTTCAGAGCAGATAAGTGCTAAAAAGCATTGGTGACCACAGACAGTGGTGTTCGTTCTCTGTATTGTTCTTGTATATGGTGAACTTTGATTAAAAACAAACAAACAAACACATAGTTACCATTAACGGATAAGATTTGTTCATGGAGTTAAAAGTGACCAAGTTACAACATGACTGACGGATGTATTAGAACAAGTCCTGTACCTAAAGGGGGCCTTTTCCTACAAGGAAAGCTAGGGAGGGACTCCTCGTCAGGGAATGCAGGACAATGAGTAACAGCTTTAAAATAAAAAAAGTAGATTTAGATTAGACATTAGGAAGAAGTTCTTCCCTCAGAGGGTGGTGAGGCCCTGGCACAGGCTGCCCAGAGCAGCTGGGGATGCCCCATCCCTGGAAGTGTTCAGGGCCAGGCTGGATGGGGCTTTAGGCAACCTGGTCTGGTGGGAGGTGTCCCATGTCAGGACGGCTGGAATTTGATTTAAGTCTAACTTAAACCATTCTGTGATTTTGTGAACACGATCTTTGAGGGAAGCTCTTGACCTATTTTGTTTACTTGAAGTTGCTTTGTAGTTTCTTTACATGAAAGGACTGCTAATGTTTTATTAACTGTGATTTTAGTTTGAATTGTATTCATATTTGAAGCTCAGTTCTACATGGTATATTTTTTTCTAATATCTGAACATTTCTGTTTTATTCAAATCAGGTTTCAGCTGCTCTTAACATTTTGAATGTTATTTTTTGAGCTTATTAGTCCTTTTCAGAATGAAAAATCTCACTATGTCTATAATACATTTGCCATTTGTTAATTTTAGTTAATGTATTTTATTTTTTTTTCTGTGAAGGCTGAATGAAAAAAGGAGTAGATAATTGCAGGTATTTTGGTCTTCCATTCAAAACATACTTTTCTTTTGAAAGGTGAGGAGGTTCAATTTCTGTTAAGATCAGATACTAAATAAATACAAGGTGAGAAATACTTTTCAGATATAAAGGCATTAAAAAGGTTTATAAGGATGATGTGTAACCATTTTCTTTAAATTACCAGGTAATTTACGACCAATTTCTCCGTGGCGCTGGCTTTTTTCAGTCACAGTTCCACTACTGATTGCTGTACAGGGTGTTAAGAAGAAGAGTCTTGATCACAGTGGTGCGTTGGGAGGTATGTTTCTTCTGAGGTTATTAAAATAAATGCTTAATAAACTGAATTACGGTCCTTTTTACTGTACATAATATTCTTTTAAGACATTCCTACCTAGTTCTGTTATAATAAAAAAAATAAAAGTAAGCATACATAACTTGAATTTATACTGATGTTAATTATGCTTTAGTCAAGTTAACTTTTGCTGCTGCTTGTAATGCATTTGATTAATATTGTCATTAGATTTATATAAATCTGCAAGATTGTTTTGAACATAAGCACAGCGCGCAGTTAAATCTGCATGGTTTTGTTCGCTTCGCATATCTAGAGATCATGAAATGAAAGAGGCAGTGGTAAAGAAATAGCCTAAAACTGAGCCATGTCAGCAGCCTTACCTGCCTGGTAGGAAACCAGGAAAGATAACATGGTTTCTCTTTTCTGTAACATCAACAGTTGTAGGCATTTTTGGCCTCCCGCATATATGAAGAAAATTAGATGTGTTCTTCAGTTCAAGCCAATGACTGTTTCAGCAGTGTTTTTTCTTGACCACACAAGAGGAAAAAAAAACAGTGTTCATTGAAATATGATGCAAGACTTGTGGGCAAGGTGACTGCCCTTTGTCTTGTGGTGTCTGAATTGATGGTCAGTGGAAAGAAGTCCTTGCGTCCTTTACACCTGTGTCACCCATCTTGCAAATCTTGTTTTGTCTGTGAGTTACAAGGAAGGATTTTCTAGATACAAAAAAAATTCTTCTATGCTTTTACCTCTTCATGTAACAGCTCTGCTAGCCAGCTTACACTGGCATTCATTTTGCACGCAGGTAATTTTCTTTCAGCCAGAGAGAATTGCAGTCATGCAGTGGGCAGTGAGTTAGACCTCTCTTGTGGAGGAGGTAGAAAAAGAAAATCCAGGAGCTCACATACTTAAGAAAATAACAGAAAGAAAAAGATTTTTAAAAAATTAGAAAAAAGAAAACAGAAGGGAGAAGTAGCAGCTGTTAAGATATGGAGGAGGGTTATTTGGTTTATCTCAGAGACCTTGTGTGGGGGAGAGGTTTGATCCCCAAACTGAAGATAAACTTGTGGATAGAGAGGCTGCCACAGCTGTCTATACGCGTCTCATACGAACAATCAAATTCTTTGGGCAGGGTATGTAAATTCCAATTAGATATCCTTCAGCTTTTCTTTATTGCTCTGTCTTTTGCACAGTATTGCTGATTTGTGGCAACAGAAGATCTTCAAAAGGAGTCATATGCTTTAGCAATAGCAATAAAATTAGAAATTTAGCTTTGAAAGTTAAGAGAAAGTGATAAAAGTAACTGTTTTTATTTCAGTCAAGATGTCCTTGGAGTTCTCACTACAGGTGTTAGATGCTTCAGTAATTCCCTTACTGCATATTTTTCTGAGATTTATCATGACAATCACTTATCATGAAGATCATACTAAAGAGATTAAGTTGTTACATGAAAGAACGTTATACTGATGTTTTTTTTCTTTGTAGGATTGGTGGTTGGATTTATCCTTACAGTTGCAAATTACAGTTTCTTCACTTCTTTGCTTGTATTTTTTGTTACTTCTTCAAAGCTTACTAAATGGAAAAAAGATATAAAGAAGCAAATAGATTCTGAATACAAAGAGGGTAAGCCCTAACACTTTGATTTCATCAGATCCGTTGTGAAGAGTAAATACCGCATATTCCCCTTTATTTCAAAGGGTCAGAGATGTAACACCCAAAGAAGAGAATGCTCCTGTCATTTCATCCCCTTATCCCCCTGAATGTAGTGAGCAACTTAGCTTTTTCTTCTGCCCTATTATGTAAATTGTTATATATTTTCTGTTTTGAAAATGTCTTTCAAAGTTTAATTTTATATGTCTTCCTGCTGTTGCATTTCAAGGTTGTCTGAAAGTACTGACATTTAGTTCTTGTCACTTTAGGTGGACAGAGGAACTGGATACAAGTATTTTGTAATGGCGGTGTTCCTACTGAGCTGGCTATCTTATATATGATAGAAAGTGGACCTGGTGAAATTCCAATAGACTTTTCAAAGCAATACACAGCATCATGGATGTGCTTATCGCTTTTGGGAGCTTTGGCATGCTCTGCTGGTGATACGTGGGCATCAGAGATTGGTAGTGTTATGAGTAAAAGCAAGCCAAGGTTAATAACAACCTGGGAAAAAGTTCCAGTAGGTGAGGAGTTATCTGTTTTACATGTTCTTGTCTTAATACTTTCTTGATTGTTTTGAATTACGCATCCAACTTGAAGAGTTCAAAAAAAGCCTCAGCAAAGCAAACATTAGGAATCTGAGATTAGAAAATGCTAGCAGGAATGCGTTCTGTGAAATGTTATTTACTTGGTTGTGTTTCTGTTGCATATCATCTGTGAGATGTATCAACACAGCATCCTGTGAGCTAAAACCATCCTTAGTGAATGCTGTCGCTTCTTGTCTCTGGTACTATGAGAAGCATTTATACTGCTGATAATGCAAAGACTACAAGTCATCTGAATTTTTCAGTCATTAAAATTTTAATCAATAGAAGAAAACGTAAATACATACATACAGATTTAATGCAGACACTACAGAAAATTCACTTCTTAACCAAATTGCTCACTTCCCTTAATGTATTACAAAGAGTACGTAAACTGAACCTTCTGTCTATGAAACCTTGTCTGCAGAGTGGATGACATTGCAGCCTTACAGCACTATGTGTTTTTTGAGTCTTGCTGGCATGTTGTTCTCAGCTTCAGATCTTGTGGGCCATGATGTAAATGCATGGACATTTTTTTTTCTCATAATAAGTGTTATTTTTTTCCAGTAAGCTTTCATCTTCTTTTCTAGGGATTTTGCTCTTTCCTTTAAATGTGTTGGTGAAATGCATCTTTGCATTCTTCTGAAAGAGGCGTTGTTTTAATAGCATGCACATCTCAAGCTCTGCGTTTGAGCAAATTTTTTCCGTCCAAATTAACAGCAGTCAAATACCAGGTGACTCTGCGAAGTTTGCTGTCTGGTTTTATTTAATGTATTGCTACTGAATATTTCTTGATAACTAGCCTTAGAGACAAGGAAAGTAGTATTAATACACAGGCTGTAGTGTTACAGGGTAAGCTTCTCAGCATCTCGTGGGAATTGTAAATTAAAGCTGTGGTAGCAGAGTCTTAAGGATAAAAGAGGGAAATATGACTGAGCATAGTTCTGATTTCATATAAGACATCTGAATAAATTTATGTCTGTAAGAAAAAGTTGGTAAATCAGTTTGGTTTTGTTTGATTTAGGTACTAATGGAGGAATTACATTAGTGGGCCTCCTCTCAAGTTTGCTTGGTGGCATGGCAGTGGGAACAGCCTACTACATAACACAGCTCATTTTCGTGAGTGATCTGGATGTGTCCGCGCCCCAGTGGCCAATTGTTGTGTTTGGTGCAGCAGCTGGCTTGCTGGGATCAATTGTTGATTCATATTTGGGAGCTACAATGCAGTACAGTGGTAAGAATCTTACTCTTTTTTTTTTTTCTCCCCCTCTCTTAATGTAACCTAAAAATGGACTTAATGTCAGGAAGGGATGAGGAGGTGATTTTTAAACAGGGAAAAAATACAAAGTTAGCATCACAAAGGATGAAGAGAGCCAAAGTAATGGTGGACATCATAATGAAAACAAGAGCTAGGACAGTTGGTCCTTCTGTCTTTCATCCTCTTCCTTTTGCACGTTTTGGTTTGTTTATCTTACATTACTGTATTGCTGACAGCTGAAAGAGACCAGAGATCTCCAACATATTACCTTGGAAAAAACAATCGCTGCCTCCTCCTTTTCTATGTATTTAATTATGGTAACCTTTTATAAGAGAAAACATCAGCTTAATTTTATCCATTCACTCAGACTAATTGGTAACTGCTGAGTCTCCATTTCTTACTCTGGAGACTTAGTGGTAGTGTCAACTTCAAGAATTAAATAAGAGGAGCTCTGAGAAGATGTGCACGGTATTTTACATTCTTTTTTTTTTTTTTTTTTTTTTTCACTGTTTAGTACTATTTCCTGTAAGTTAAGTGTTTCACGAACTAGCTGATCTTATTAAAAAAAAATTAATTATTGTCCATTTAAAAAGATTGTTGTCTGGTTGATTATAAATAATTCCAGTATTTATTCACTCATTGATCTTTAGGATCATTGTGAATGAACAATAAATACAGGCAACCTTCAGGCTAAACCCTATGTTTAAAAATTGTTTAAAGACTATATCCGACACTTTTTTTCATCAACTGTTTTACAGAGAGAATATAAGTTTTCATATTTTACTGTCAGTATACTTGTTAGACGTCAGGGTTTGAGTTTGGAAATGAACTGAGAGATAGAAGCCTGTTGAAACTAGCATCACAATGAGAACTGCAAACTACTGATGGATGTGGATTTGGCTTTCCAGCAGTTTTTATGCTCTATTCTTCATAGATCCAGGAAAGTCCAAAACAAAATGGAATGCTTAAACATTTGAGGAATTTTTAGATAGAATACTTCTGTACTAAGGAAGAAACATTTAAGCACTCAGGCAATGTCTCATTCTTTTAATGAGGCAGATGCATTAAGACAATGTGGTAAACCTAGCTAATGCACGTCTGCATTTGTCAGCATATATTTCTTCTTCAGATATTTTTCCATGCTCAGCAACTTACTTTTTGAGCTGCAGCAGGGACAGTGTGAAAGTTCCATAAATTTTCCAAATTCATAAGCTGGAGAATGCATACCATACACACATACATGCTATCATGTACATACTGTAATATAGACGAAAAAGTGCTGTTCGTGGTTGTGCACTCTGTTAGCTTATGTGTCCTTCTTCATTTTAACCCACTTTCCCCAACCATATTCAGTGTCCTTTCATAAGAACTACCCCAGTCTCTGGAGCATCTTGAAAAAACATATAAATATGGCAGTGGTAACAAAGAACTATGGAACTGTTGTGTTTTTTAAAATGTTTTTTAAAAACATTTAAAATACTTTAAATGTTGTGTGGATGGAAGTGAAGCTCTGGACTCTGAAAGCTGGAGAAGAGCAAGTTTAAATTTTTTATTTTTTTTTTTAATATGCCAGTGCTGTCTATCTCTTCTGTCAAAGTTTTGTGTTAGTAATCTTCACAGATTCAGTTTCTGTAATAGTCTGTGGTTCCTACTGTTCCTGAAAGAAAGTTCTTCTCTACCACATATATACATGAAAACTTTGCTTCATCAGCTATGCGGAACTAGATCCAGATTTTCCTATGTTGCCAAGCTGAGATTATACCGATTTTGTAAATAGCCAAGCTGGTGTAAAGGCTTGCTGTTACTGTTCTACGTGTTTATGCTCTGAATCTTCAATATATGTAAATTTGTGGTATATATTTATGAAAAGTAGTCCCAGTTTTTCTTTCAAGGAAACTTCAGACTTCCTAAAACATAGCAAGTGTTAGGATTTAAATATAAAGCTTTGAACATCTTTTTTTTCTGTAGCTCTTTTGAATTAGCCAAAAACAACTTGCTTTGTTATGGAGCTATGTAAAGAGATCAGTAGACCTGGAAGAAAGGGCAGCTTCTCAAATAACTTCTAACATAAATCATTGCATGTATATCCTATTCTCTGAATCTACCAGATTTAGGAAACTGATTAGATTTAGCTAATTCAGTTCAGTGTATCGGTGTCTTTTCTTGCAGAGGTTTGGCACCACAGTGGTAAACTGAACCTAGAAGGTTGCACACATTTGCTTGCTAAGTTTCTTTTTAAAATGAAGTCTTTTTCTTTTCCCAGGTTTTGACAAGAACACTGGCATGGTTGTCAACCACCAAACAAAAGACTCCAAGCACATATCTGGAAAACCTATACTAGACAACAACGCAGTAAATCTTTTTTCTTCTGTACTCACTGCTCTGGTGCTTCCTGGTGTGTCATGGTGTTTCTGGCCAAGAGGTTGAAATGGTTTAAGGCTTTCTGCGTGTGGTTCAGTTATATTCAGTCGTACTTAAAGACTCCTAAGAGTGCTCTTTGAGCTCTCTTGAAGAGAGGGATCTGAACCTTTGAGAGCCAAAGGACTTTCCATCTCAACTTATTTAGCATACAAGCTTCATATGGCAGTAGCCATCTGTCAAGGCAAAGGAGGGGTTTTGTCAATATGCTCTTGCTGCTCTTTAAGTGGGTGTAGATCATTGCCAAATGAGGCAAAGCACTTTTTTTATCATCACGGAGCTGAAGGGTTGGCTTCTGTGTTCTCTATGGAAGAGCAAGAAGCTGGAAATAGAAGTCATCTAATCTACATTTACTGGTGTGATAGAGCACTGCAACTGTTCAAGCCAGGCACAAAATACTCTGCAACTTTATGCAGTGGTAACACGGGTGAAATGGAATAATTTTGGTTTAGTATTTCCCATACTCTGCAGAATGTAAGGTTTTGAGGAAATACTTTGGGGGAATAGAAGTAAGCCTTGTTGCCTATTTTGTATCCGGATACAATCTCCACTTCCCTTTTACCTGAAGGCTAGTAAAAGTGATGCTACGATAATGCTATAATAATGTTTGAAGCAAAAGACTGAGTTCAGAATAAAAATGCACTAGTTTTTCCAGTAAGAATAATAAATTTGTCCATGTTTATTTGAAATTCTTATTTCTTAATGCTATATAAGAAGATCGTTAACACTGTTGTAATGTGGTACTTATTAAATTATATAACATTAAATATTACAGTTTTGAATTCACATTCATCTTTTTATAAATATGAACATTGTTTCTTTAAGCATAGAATTACTTCATCATATTTAGCATTCTGAGCAACCCATATTCTTTAGTTCTTTTTCAGCTGTGTAAGTTCTTTCTATTTTGTTCAGGGTTGCTGTTCACAGGTGATAGCCTCGATCAAAGAAGCCTACAGAGGTTATCCTCATAGCGAATGGGGAGAGTCTTACTGACAAAGCATTTCAAAGGGGAAATTTACCTTCTGGTACTCGGGCTGCTATATTAGATGATTCCATCTTTCATCGTTAATTATAAGATGTAGAAATAATTTAGCCATTACAGATTATATTTAAACTTTATGAATACCCTCATAATAACTGGAGACATTCAGAAAGTAGAGCCTGTATAATTAACGTATTTTTTTTCTTTTTATCTTCAGAGATAAATGTGTATTTGTGTTAAATAGCTGATTTATTTATTTATTTTTACAAACGTGGTGTACATTGCCTGTCCAAATGGATTTGGATTGTGTATTCTGTCACCTTTTATAAGAATATTCAAAAAATTTAACATCTCCCATGTCAAATTCATTCATTTGAAATCTGGAAATTACCAATGGACCTAGTTAATTGTATTATCCAATGATATAGATGAGATTTCAACCTTATGAAAGCTTTCTGAAAGAACGGAATGTCTGATGAATGCCAGTGTTCCTATGGGAAGGTACATGGTTATAAAAGGAATATATGCACTTAATCCATAACAGTAAACACAGGAAACTTTTATGCACTGATTGGATTTATGCTGCTTCTACATAAACGCTGTATTAGCAATCTTTTAAGATTTTATTAATATTTTTGTGATTTCTGGAATTGAGAAATACAATTTTTTGGTAAGATACTTTTGCTTTCAATTAAATGTCTTTTTTATTATTATTTTGTTTCCTGAGACAAAGTATGCTTTCAAACACTGAAGCAGACTTACTCTGCTTTTCACTACTGTTTCATATGAGTCTTATTTTAAAACTAGCTTGTCACAGTTGGAGGACATCTGTAATTTAAAACACATAGCAGCATGAAATGCTTTGATCTGTTATCATATGAATTACTGTGATCCAAGTGAACTCCTGCCTGACGGTAGGACCTTCAAAGGCCATTACTGAGAATTTAACAGTTGTCATATCTTCATAGTGAAGACACTGAGTTGTTTATGAAATTTCCACTCCTAAATCTTCAGTATTTAGAAAGATCTGAACACTCTTGACCTCTAAAAGGCACAGCGTTAACTCTGAGTATACTGTATTGTCTGGGATACACCTTACGGAAATTTCATTACTTTCTTTTTTTAATAGATATTACAGGAAGGAAGTTAGAGTATTTGACTATCTGATTCCAAACTGATGTGTGTCACTAAGAGCAGTTGCTGAGATGAGAAAGGAGCACAGGAGTACTGCCTGTCCATATGATACCAGGAGAGCAAGAACATGTAGGAAGTAAAAGGGAAGATGAGGAGGAGCTGGGATAAAACCAAAGAAATTAAAAATACCTGAGTATTTGTTTTGCTTCAGAGCTATGGTACCTTTAGTATATGAGATAACTCTGTCACTAAATTTCCTTTGAAATTGAAGTGGCACCAAGATTTTCCACAGCCTCAAGAGGATACACTTGATTTTTTAAACTGAATTATGAAACGTTGGTCCTCATTCTTTGCTTGATTTTTAGATGTGTTAGAAGTTCAAGTAAAAGTATGTTTATGGCATAATTTACTTTTAATAAAGAACACCTTGCAAATACTTTGTGTATGAGAAATCTTTAGCCAGGTCTCACTGAGGCTTGGTTACTGTAGGGTACCAAAAGTTACCATAATGGGATAATTGCTCTCCATTTAAATACTTGTTTTGTTTTGGTGGGTGGGGGGTGGAGGGGCTGTGCAGTTTTCAGAATCAAGGGCCTGTTGTGGTGTGTAAATAAGAGCAGGTACGTGAATTCACCCAGACTGTGTGGGGCCCTACAATGCTCCCAGGCCCGCAGCCACCTTCAGTAACTATTGCAAGTCCCAGATGAAGATGAAACACAGCAATGTGGAAATAAAGCTGTCAGGCAGATGGCATCTTGTGCTTAGGTACTCCCAGGTCTGTCAAACTCCATGTCAAAGCAAAGCAAATTCCAGCAGGACAGCATTTATTCAGTAGATTTTCCTGAACTTCCACCCCAGGAGGAATTGGGTTGGTATGAATACCTTGCCACTACAACCAAGAGCTAAGCCTCAGTTTTCTTTGAAACACAGTAAGCTGGATAACCGTGGTGCTCTGCTTTCCTGTATGATCAGGACACTTGGCATGTGACTAACAGATAATACAAAGTAGTAATGTCATACACATTATCACTTTGTAAATCTCTTCAGAACAAGCATACCCGCCTTTAGCAGCCCTTCTGGCAGGGTTGTTTGCTCTGTGTTGCCCTGGGATCTGTCATTCTGGAGCAGGGGCAAGTGCTGGATCCTAACCAAGTGGCTGGCTGAAGACGAAATTCTGGATTTAGCTGAAATGTGGGAGAACCAGTCAGACCTGGGTTGAGGGAAGGGGTTTTAGAAAGGGGAACACCACCAATCTGGAAACAACTGCCAGTCCCTGGGAGCTACCTGGTTGGACTTGCAGAACAACTTGTGAAGCCCTATGTAACTCGTTTGCCACCTTTTTTGTAATTATTAATTATACTTTCCTGGTGGCTGCTTTTTTTGTGGCTTTGTTCAAACAAACATAAAGCAGAACTAAATACTGCTATGTGATCACCATCAAAATTAGACTTGGAGGTTCAAGCCCACACCACTAGCAAGGATGGCCACAGTTTAAAAAACTATTAACGCATCCTGCGATTAGAGAAAATGTCAGTAGAAAGCAAGAAAGTAAGAACTGAAGTCTTCTGGTGCTCATTGGTTAATATCCTCTCATAATCAGTGACTGGTTTTGTAAAGACTTTGCAACTGCAGCCCTAGCAGCAAAGCCCTGAAGGCGGAAGGGCTTCATAAAAATTCACGTCAGCCTAAGGACTGGCATTGTATCCATAATGCTTCTTACACAGATACACAGATACACAGAATTTCTAGGTTGGAAGAGACCTCAAGATCATCGAGTCCAACCTCTAACCTAACACTAACAGTCCCCACTAAACCATATCCCTAAGCTCTACATCTAAACGTCTTTTGAAGACTTCCAGGGATGGTGACTCCACCACCTCCCTGGGCAGCCTGTTCCAATGCCTCACAACCCTTTCAGTAAAGAAGCTCTTCCTAACATCCAACCTAAAACTCCCCTGGCGCAACTTTAGCCCATTCCCCCTCATCCTGTCACCAGGCACGTGGGAGAACAGGCCAACCTCCACCTCTCTACAGCCTCCTTTAAGGTATCTGTAGAGAGCGATAAGGTCGCCCAGTACTTCTTACCAGTACTGGGCTGGGAGCAGTCAGTGGGGCAACAGCAGTGGCCGTGCTCTGTCGTTCCCTGCTGATGGGCCTTTGCTGCAACGATCCTGCAGAGCTGGGCCCGGTGCCAGAAGAGCGATGAGCCCTGTCACCCTGATTTCTTTGTGACCACTGCTCCTTGTCCTGATACTTCATTATCCCATTTGTTGACGTCCTACATCCTGAAATCGTCCCACTGTGGAAAGCTGCTGCGATCCAATGATCTTCCAAAGCAATGGCCGTGTCGGTCTGCTCCGAGCCTGCCCCAAAGAGCCGAGTGCCTCCGGGTGTGCCCCTCCAACAGGTACCTGCATCCTCTCATCGCATTGTCTCCTCCTAATGTAATTTAAAACGGAACAGTGAAAGCAGGCCATTCACAACACACCGGGATAAGAGGCATGAGTGTAATTCAGTGCTAGGATTTGGGAAGTCCTGTGGCTTTTGGTAGGCATTGTAAGAAAACATGTAACCATTGCAGTCAAGGTCTGTGCAGTTCTGCATTAATCTAGCTGTGCCAGGGGATTAAAAAAATGCCCCAGACCATTATCATAAGCCAAAGCGGAAGCATGTTTTAATCTATTTTACAGCTGAGTTTAAAGTTAAACTAACAAAAATACTCTCACGCTGGCATGCCTATAGATTTATGAGTAAGGCACCAGATTCAGATAGGTTTGGAGTTGACTAACATCTTTTCACTGGGCTTCAGAATTCACCTGAAATAAGAATGTCATATAGATTTTAAGCTCAGATGCCTTTTCTTTTTCTCTTCCTATCTTGCGAATCCAGTCTTTTACTACATTTGTTGATGCTTTCCTGCAATGGAGAACTGCTGTTCATCTATCTTCGCTTACTGATCTGATCTATGTGAGGGACTATCTTCATTCTTCATGTACAACGAAGTCGGGAGGAGAGAGAGGGGGGCAAGGAGAAACCTGCGTGCATTTTTGAAGATGCAGGGTGACGTGCTTTGCCCAGTCCTTCCCTGCAGACGTTTTTGCATTAGACTGCAAGCTCTGGCTTGGTTACAGGGTGCTCCAGTTCATGGACTTCTGTACTTAAATCACACTTAGGCAAACTGTTCTCCTGCCTCCAGCGCTAAATGCAGCCTCAGGAACACGGACTTGCACAGTGCATGGCTTGACTGAGCCTGCAATTGCATCTTCAGGATGAGAACAAAGTCCTCATTCAGGAAACACACAAGGGCTTAACTCTAATGTTCCCCAACTCAGCCTAGTGACTTTTACCACAAATTTCTTATTAGTTAGAGAATTTCAGTATTTTCACGGCCAATAGGTTATATTTCACTCCTGATATTTGACACATGTAGAGTGAAAGAGATATCGTATCTCAGATTTTTTCACTTAATTCATGGTTATTTTCACTGTAACAGAGCAGTGTTGTTACCCTTCCATTTTGTTGAGACTTTTGCAAATACTGCTTCTATTGAAAAGATTAAAACTACCATGCTTTATTCTCGATACTTACGTTAAAAAATAAGTTACTGATGCTCCCAAACCAGTATCTGCCATTTTAGAACAGCAAATGCTTTACAGACTTTGCAAGTGGCCAAACTGAAAAGGAGGAATGGCTGCGTGCAATGGCTGAATGCAACAGCTTGTGTCCTGTGAAGGAACACACATGAACGGCAGCCTGAATTCCAGTAGGTGCCTGTTAGTGCTGATATTCAGCATTTAAACAATGCCCTGAAGAGTGGAAAGTGTTAGCCATTGGCTGTTGCTGATATTTATACGTAGCATAACAGTAAAATACCACTGGAGTTAATAGGCACATACAAGTCTGCTTTTTGACACCTTTAATTTTCAAAAATTAAAACCATTGAGAAGGTTCTCCTTGAGGACTAGCCATTTGCTGAAGTTAAAATCCTGCTGTTGTAGAAGCTTTGTTACAATCCGTTTCACATGAAAGAGAAAGTGCATTGCAGATGAGTATTTTTCTTCTCACCATTACCAGGATAACATTTTGTTTAAAGGTTACTCATATTCTTGTCCAAGAAGGGAATATTAGAAATGTAAGCCAGAACTATTTTGGGAGATTAAATGTATTTAAAGTTATTGAAAATTACTGTTAAATCTGTGATGTCTCTTAAATTCATTTTAATGATGCCTCTATGCACTGGCAGCTCTGTTTTGATATTTGAGCAAGAAAATGAGAGAAGAATGATAGTGATGGCAATGAATATCTATCAGCTTACACCTGTGTCTTCGTGGAATTTACAAGTCCAAAGCCTGCACCTGTATGTTTGTCTTCTGGGGCTTGTTTTCACTAGCTCTCTATCATTGCTACAATTTTTTTTTTTTTAGACTGTTAAATATCTGCAGCTTAAGAAACATCCTTTCCTGTTTATTTTCTGCCATTATCTGAAGAATTCAGTTTCCTTCATTCCTGTTTCCTTTATCTCTTTCTCTGTTTTCTGCTCTAGCTCCTCCTGGACTGCAGTCTGCAGCTATTCTTTAATCCTCATGAATGTGAATGAGAAACCACAGAACAGTGATTCTCTTCAGAGCAGCTGGTGCAATGATAGTGTTTACATTTCTGTGCGTGGCACAGAACTGGTCTGGTTTGTGCAATTATTTTTTCCTTGCTGGTGCAAATAGCTATATAAAAATGTGATCCGATGTCCCCCCTGGGGCTTGTAATGTCTCCCTTGGCCTCCAGGTTGAGGGAAAAGTAAAAGATAAAGCTGACCGCTGTGGATGAAGGTTGCAGAAAGCTGAGCTGCTCTCCCGCCCTGAGGTTAGAGGAGTGTTGAGATACCCTCCCTTGGGCAGGAGTTTAATGCAGAGAGACACCTTTATATCTGAAGGCAATCCCAAAGCATCAGCTCAGCATCTTCCTATACAGCCCAGGCATTGGTCCTGCCTGAGACCATATCAACAGAGACACGTCCACACCAGGATTATTTTGCTGCTCTACCCCAAAGCACCTAGTTAGCTGCCTTCCATATTTTTGATGTGAAAGCTGAAAAGCAGAAAAGAAAATGAGCTTTGCCAAGCCACCTGCACTCACATTATCCTGTCCTGAATAAGGACAGCCTGCTTAGTACTTCTTGTAAAGACTTCCCACAGCAGTGAGAGCTCTTTTATCTATACCACGATAAAGTAGTCTTAACTGGAAGTGTCACGGGCTGGTCAAAGTTTTCAGCAGGCTGATTTCCCTTCACCTTGTTTTCACCGCAGAGTTTGAACAACTTTTTGCCAAGGTCAGACCCTTGGTCGGACTCTGCCAAGGTCAGCAGCGATGGGAAGCCCAGCGCAGCTCTGGCTCATCAGGGTTTGGTCCTGCAGAGAGAAGAGCAATGAGATGTGAGCTAGCAAAATGCCCGAGCACGTGGTTAGTTTTAAGCATGAGAGCAGTCTTGCTGGAGGGATAGCAACCAAGGGGTGTGCTCTTGGTAAATGGGCTCTGAAGAGCCTTGTTGAACTGCGTGGTCCTCAGCCTCATCGCCCAGCGATGTGCCCTGCTCCTGTCAGTCAAGTTCGTGAAGTCCACGCGCAGTTGCAGGACTGAGTCAATTGGTTTAAACTTTGCTGAACTGTGTTTAATCCTCAAATATAAAATAAATAATTCAAAATGATGGCATTATTACTGCCATCACCACACATCCTCCTTGCCCTGGAGCTTACTTTCAGTGTCAGAAAAAAAAACATTTTGATAGTCTTCAAAGGAAGTTTTAAAAAAAAAATGTGGCAGGATATTTTAAACTGCTGCACCCAGAAACCGGGCGTAGTAAAATTCCTTTAAATTATACAGTACTAAAGCAATCCGTGTTGAAGACAACAGAAAGTTCTCCAGGTGAAATGGGCTGTTAGGGGGTGATTACAACTACCCAGATAGAAGGCTGAAACCAAGACTTGAATACTTGTCTAAAAGATAAGCCCCAATTCATACGAGAACGGGTCAGACGGGTCGAGGATGCCACAGGTAGATCAGATGGGAGGCCAGACTACTTGATGGCAATGGTACCTGTTAGTTTGCTGGTCTGTGAACTTTCTGTACTGACCACTTTGATGGGACTAGAAATGCATATGAATGGGCAGCAATTCCCAGCATGGTGGCCTTGTTTATGAGGGAAAGAAAACCTTCTCACTGATATTGGTGGAGGTTGTTTGTGCATAAGCCTAGTCATTTACCCAGATGGGAGTCATGTGGCAGACAACTGACATGAACATGCATTTATGCAGTCCTGTGAAATGTCTCGTCACCTAATTAAACAACAAAGGCAGCCAAAATTTCTGCTTTATATCCCTCCGAAAACCCTGGCACTGCCAGACACCCAGAAGCATCCGTCCTGTTCTGCTCCTCCAGCAAGACCCCCGCCACCCCTGCAGCGTCACCTCCTGAGGCACCTGGGTTTGCCCGGTGGTGGGAGAGGCCTGTGGGAACGGCTGGCTGAGCTCCACCACTTCCCCTTGCTCCATGGGCTACCCAGGCTACAGCAAAGTGAATTTCATGATAAGCAGCAAGCTCGGGCTTATCCTTAGCATCTCACAAGTCTGTGGTTTGCCAGTAAGCTCGTTGTTTTCAAACAGCCATGCAAAGGTACTCTGCCCCGCTACCCTAGCTCATCCTGTCCTCCACTGTGCATGATTGTTTTCATCACAATGTTTTTTCCATTACAAACAACAGTTATCACTCAATGGAGTTATTCACTTCATGAATTCTTTGAACTTTGTTGCAAATAGGTTTTGTTCCTGCCTGAACTGGGAGTTTGGAGTTTTGTGGGCCAGGCTGCCTGGTCAGTGCCCAGGGAGCCCAGCGAGGAACAGCAGGAGATGTGGCCAGAGACAGGGCTGGAGACTGGGCTACAACATCAGTCGGACACCAGGCACAGACCTTCCAACAGGGCTGGAGATGGGCAAGGCTACCTTTCCCACAGGTCTCGAGTCCACCCAGCCAGATGGGTTGGTAGGCAGGACATCAGGGATCAGAGCTGGGCACAGGCACCCCTGTGGCAGCTCCGACAAGGTTTGGGTGCCCAGGCTGGAGCTGTGCTCCCGGGCCACTGGCAGACCGTGGAGGACCAGGGCAAGGCTGGTCAGGGCCATTAAAAAGGTATGTTCGTGCCTGACCATCCCTGTCTTCCAGAGTGCAATTCAGATCAGGATAACTTGGGTGCTGTGAATTGTCTCCCTCCATGATGAACTACCAGTGAAGTCTACAGGCCTCAGGTCCTAAAGGCTTAGGTTTTCAGGCACCTGAAAGCAGAAGCTCACAGGTGGCTACCTGAATACATCCATCAGTGACATACCTAGGCTGCAAAGAGGGAGTGGAGAAATCCCCTTGCACAGACAAGCACCGTGTTCCCTTACACAGGGCAGCCCCCTCCAACCATGGATCCTCTTGTATAAATTGGACAGAGGCGGTAGGCTGAAGGTGTAACCTGGCAGACTGATGTAACCTGGGACAATTTGGCTGCACTGATGCAAGGATTTCTTTCTCCTCACCTATTCTGCACTGGAGGTTATACTGTAGCTTCATTCTGCCACAGTTCAGTGATATCTGATGGTTTTATCCACTGGTAAAGTTCCCATATTTTGCACGGAAGCATAGATCAAAGTTGATAACCAGCCAGAGAATCCTTAATGAAATACCTTACCTAAGAACCAGTCATCCTCTCATCCTCTTTTCTGTGTTAACCTTTAGACACCAGCTACCTTTATTTATAAATACAAAGGCCTGAAAGTGTCCATGAAACTTTTTTTTTTTTTTTTTTTTTTTTTTCCTTTATTGCTATACCAAAATCACAAACCTTCCAGTTTTCCAGAGCCATTTTTTTTACAGCTCAGGTTCTTGCTCTGTTCAGACCCACAATCTGCACTAACAGCAATCCTTCGTAGTGCTGCTCCCAATGCTCTTGTTTTGTAGACACAAGCATTGCTGCCACCAAGACAAGAAGGTCTGGTCTACCTTTGGTCAGGGCAAACTGTTCTGCATAGAACAGAGCATAAAAATGTGTGGAGAGTGACCAATATCATAGCGTACTTGTGGCATCAGAGAGACCTTGTCATTTTGTTGAGGCATGTAAGCGATTGTTTTACGTTTCCCCAATGAAATGCTCAGTTTAGACAGGCAGGTAATTTCAGCCCTCATTTTTTAAACAAGCTGTTTGTACTGATAGATTATTTCCTTCACATCTTCCCTTATGATGCTAATAGACCGTAGGAAAAATAGAGTCCAAGAAATTGCTCATCTTTCTCTGGAGAATTCAAAATTACCACTCAGCGCAAAGAGGAGTGGAAAACCAGTCATCACCTATAGCTTCAGACCCTTCTCGAGAATGCTTCTGCTGAAGGAGGACAATTCTCTTACCCCTCCCTTCTCTTTAACACTAGCAACACCTGCCCTGTATGAAAATGAAGCAGGGATCTACCAAACGGAGCCTGAGGCTTGTAGGTACCTGCCTGTAGCCTGTAGTTCCCATGACACAGCCATGTGAAAGTACTGCATGTCCCTTCCTTGCATTCCAGGATCTTGCTTCGTTCCTTTGCCAAGTGCAAGCAGAGACATCACCTTTGTAGGAACATGATGTACCATCAGATCGGAGCAGAAGCCTCAGCATCCCTCCTGGAAACTGGCCAGTGCTAGATGCCTCGAAGGAAGAATCAACACAAGAACTGGCCTGGACAATTAGGAGTTGACTTGCACACAGTGTAAATTTCTCAACTCACATGAGTTACAAGCTGAATTTCCTGAAAGTTCTGAGTTCCTGTCGTTACTTTAATCACTGGTGCACATCTGAGGAGTCCAGGAGCCAAGAGGTGAGAGCTCACAGAGCTGCCAGATCAGAGGTGCCCTGTATACAGCATTTTAAAACTCCTATCATGCTTTCACCACCTGAAAGGCAAAGATGATGACTGAACCTAGACTTACCCCCATCTCCCTTGGAGGCTCAAAGCATTCCCTTTGCAGCTGTCCTTACATAGACAAGGTAGACGAGAAAGTCCCACCATTTAAACTCTCTGTTGCCACTGCATAAGACAAGAAGGCACAAAACAGGCAACACAAAACCAAGCTACACTGCACTGTTTACACACATGAGCTGAGGGTGAGTAGTATGGACTGTGAGCCTTTCCTTCCACAGTCACCCACTGAATTCCTCCTGGGCAGTTGTACAAAACACAGCTGAATCGGGTGGGTTAAAGCCCCACCAAAAAAATGACAGCCATTTGAAGGACTGAATTACAACATGCCCATATTAACAACAAAAATATGTAGACAATTCTTAACCTCACTTGCCTCGGAAATTCCAGTGCATTGAGTCATCATATCTGATGACAGAAACTTGAGTACTGCCATCTCTCACCTTTGTATCTCCTTCCAGTCACTGCTCCACTGCTTGCGGACCTCTCTCTGCCATGGCTGTCCAACAAAGAAAGCAAAAGTTGTGGGAGCAGAATTATTGCTTAGGACAATTGGGCTAAGCCTCAGGAGACAATCCATCATTAAAGAGCAGTCAGGCAACGATTAAAGAAATGGAAAGGACAACAGTCAGTGTGTAAAGAAGTTGTTTCCACTCACGCTAATGAGTACATTAGAGTTGCTAAGAAACTTATCCGAACTACAACGGTTGGTATAGTGGCCTAAAAATAACTATAATGCTATATTTATAACAAAATGCCCAGCTTCAGAATACAGAGCCTTCTTTATTCAAATTCAGTGAGCATCATTTGATGTATCTAAATCAGGAAATGTCTCTTAATCATGTTACACTATCCTCATGGCTGTAACACTGTAAAGCCAGAGTAGTGTAATAGTATTTGTACAATTGTGCTAATACATCTCCTAGCATAAAAGTTGGGATAGAAACAGGTACAGAGATATCCAGTAGAGAGCTTAGGGACCTTCCAGATAAGCTTAGTGAATAAAATAGAGTGAAATTATTTCTGGGGCACTCTTGGCAATTTTATATCTTTCTGCAAGTCTGATCTGCTGGTAATTATATATCAAACGTCACCCATAAATGCAGGTATGGTGCAGCTCTTTTCTTGAGCCATTCATGGATTTAAACAAACAAACAAAACAAACAAACAAAAAACACCTACGCTTGGTTCTGGCGTTCTGGATCATTGCAACCTATTGAACAAGAAAATAGCACTTACTGCATGCAAGAATTTGAATTTGTCAGAAAAAGCTTTCATCTTTTTACTCTCTAGGATAAAAATATTTGATGAGAATAGGAAAAAACATTTTTCACATACATTTTTTATGATGTTTTTCAGCAAGAAGCTCAACTCTAAAATATTTCCACTGGGGAAAAAAATAGTCTTCTGTTAAAAACTGCTACAATGCAGAGGTAGCCATATGAATCCATATGGTGTGCACACTCAGGCTAGCTGACATTCCCCATAATACTCTACAGTTTTTCTCCCAGTTGGGAAAGCAAAGCATGCAGTATGTGCACACATTATTGAGGTGAAAACAACCACAAGAGGAACCCAGATTTCAGAGAGAGATGGAATATGAGGTAACTAACTGTGTGCTTGGGATCTGGAAGCAACACTACTCAAAACAACACTCTGCAGCTGCTGGGTTCTTTGAAGGAGGCTGGAAGGGAGAAGGAGGCTGCAATAACCCCCGTGGAGAAGTAAGAATGTTGAAGCCTTGAAACAGAACATGTTTTTTGCATGGGTAAGTATCCATTAGTTGTTTAGGGCTTTCTTCAGCTCCTGCTTGAACTGGTATGACTATTCTGAATGAATGAACAAGCTGCAAACAGCTTGATTACAAACCGTCAGGAAAACAGTTTTATTTGTATTAATCATAGTAGCCATGATCCCTGTGCCTTCCAGGTGAAGCTGTTAAGTAGCTGGGTCTGTTCCGCCAGCAAAGCTTATTCTGTGAAAATGTTTGGGATTTTAATGTGATGCTGATACCCATTTTTCACTCTGTAGAAGCAGCATATAATTCAAAGTGAATAACATCTGTCTGATTTTCCTCTGGCTTGCAGCAAACAGCCTTTTGTTACCTGCCTGCAACACCTACTGAGCGGAGCAGACTGGGGTCCCACCACGCCTGGCGGGCTGTGAAACAGTGGGGCCTGCTCCCTCACTTGAAGCAGGCAGTGGCAGCAAAGTTCTTTTGGCCAATTCACAATAGGACCATGATGACCTCACTGCTAAAAAGTTAATGGGCATTAGAAACACACCCCCCCATTCTGTCCCTTCTTCATGGTTTATTTGTAGCATGTTCTGTTCAGTAATCCTTAACAAGCTCCCACCCCTGTACTCATGGAAAAAATGTATTAACCAAGGATGCAATGATATTTGGAATCAAAGTGCTTGTAAAGATGACTTGGAACATCCATTGCTTTCCCACAGAGGGCTGTTTTTTGCTAAACCTTTAATGATGTATCTTGGCTGCTCTAGTTGGCTAATGCCGTTGTTTGTTAGAAATCTGTTAATAAATCTGTGTGTGTGTTTGTTGTTGTTGTTTTAAATGAACACAGCAATATGTCTTGTAGCCATCAGTGTCTCCAAAAGGGGGGGAAAAGCTTACAAAAACACTACAGAGAATCCCTAACCACAGATTCAGTCTAATATATATATGTACAGTTCGCAGAAGAACCACTGTTCTTAGTAAGACCAATGGTCTTAGCAGTCACTTTTTCTGAAGTACATATAACTAGTATCTTGCATAAATTGCTTTACTCCTCCACATAGATTCAGATAGAGGTTCAGATGATGGAAATCAGAGGATCCTGGATAAAAAGTGAGTTCCTTGCTTACTGTCATTTTCTGGAAGTAGTGAAATCTAGAAAATATAAAATATATTTTTTAAAAAAACTTCTTCACTTTCCTATTTGCTTCTTCTGTAAAACTTTTATTTATTGTTGTGATTCAGAGGACTACTTTTTTTAAGTGAAGGATGAATTTTGTATGATGAAAAGTGTTTTTTTACGTGTAAGTCCAGAAGCAACTGCCACCTCAGACTTGTGTATAAATTCACCTACAAACTGTATGTCGTAATGGTACAATATCATCAGCATTATCGTCAGGTTAAGGAGGGCAACTCTTCCAGAAGTGATCATTCAACAAGAAGCACTGGGGCTGTTTGGAGGTTCACCACCTCAGACTTCTCCTATGAAATTCCCATGAGCCTACAAAGTCTCAAATCTTCCTCCAAAGCTGCCAAATGAGCAGCTGTCCAGAAAAAGAAACATCGAAGATTTGCATCATTTGTCCTTGGAAAGCTGTATGTGAACCAACTGGGTGAGGCCTAAGACCTCAACTTGGCTTGAGAGTTGTTTTGTAATAATGGTATTAGGGCAATTACTATAGGGTTAAAATAAAATATGACTCCCAAATGAGAACACAGAAAATCAGCACTGGAAACTGTGACAGTCTCATACCTGCAGCTTCATCTTTGTTGGGGTAGTGAAATATTTTACATCTCCAGCACAAGGAGCTGTGACCTGTGGCTCCAGGCCTGCTCTCTGTGGCTTTACTTCAGGCCTGAGCAGGCCATGGAAGCCCCTTCCTGGTGGGGATGTGGTCCCAGGCCAGCTCCCACAGAGCAGGGGGCAGGTACAGCCTCATGTGTGCCCACCACAGCCCCCCTGCTGCCCCTGCTCTGCCCCGGCCACTGGGCCGAGGTGACCAGCTCTGTTTTTTACCAATTAACAAGAAACTGCTTGACACAGACAATCTCTCTCCAAAGGGCTTCCCACTTGAATAACCGTATGTTGTTATTTGAATGACCGTAATGGGGTTAATCCTTACTTTAATCTCACCTTTTATGTATGTAACATATATGCACACTACAGAACATTATATACACACATATATAGACATATGTACATGCACATATTTGCATACAGCACTGTGCTTGCTCTCCAGGGGCTGTTTAACCCCGAGCTGACAAGGTTAAACATTGTACCAGCAGCTCGCTGTAGTGCTTTTCTTTTTTCTACAGCTTCGCTGTAGTGTCTTCAAACTGGGTTACTGAGTGTAATTTCAACAAGAATTGGCTTTAAAATACATTTTTTTAAGGAAAGATATGATGAGGGGAAGGAAAAGGCTGACTGATTCTGCTTTATTTGAACACTTAGCAGAAATAAAAAACACTTTCTTTAAGAGTTTATATGATAATAATCCTGGTGTCCAGTCACTTGCCTTTTATACAGTATTTTAAAATGCTGGACTGAGCAGGAGTGATAGGAGAGCATGTAATTACTGTTGCTTACTTGTTCACTTTTTCATAGCCAGTATCTGTACTGAAAGCACTGTAAGGAACACTTTGCACAGGAAAGGATATATAAAATGAAATGTATTTCAGAGTCCAACAATTATTTTTAAATCAGTGGTAGTGATTGAATGATATTATTAAAATGTCTTAGCTGTTTTATTCTTTGTTTTGAAGGCTGCTTTAGGATAAACTGCTTCAATTTAAACTATATAATGTATTCCTAGGATCATTCCACTTATTTCCATAAAGAATATGTTAAGAATGCATTTTTTCCCTCCAAATTGTAGAAGTCTTAGATGAATGCACAACATTTTAGTAAGGTGTGATACTAATTTGGGCCATTAATAATTTTGACTATCTTTATTTCAGCAATGCATATGCTGAATATGGTGTTAAGAAATAATTTTATAATTTTCACAGCTGCCAGAGACTATCAGTCTCCTGTGAACTGTGGTGACTGCCTGAAACACAACCTTTATCTGGCCAAAGTCATGCCAGTAAGCTCCCAAAAGTTAATGCAAAGCTGTCAGGAAATAAGGAATTGCGTGCTTCACTTGGTAGTTCTTCCTGGTTTTAAAACTTCTGATTCATTTTGAATCTGTATTTGTCTGGCTTGTTTCCCACTTGATAGTGGGAATCCAAGTTCTTCCCTTGTGCCTGTCCTTGATACAGTATGAATGCGCAGGCTGAAGCAAGCTCTTTCCTGTTCTCTGCCTTATTTTAATGCTACATGCCAAAATCTAGTATCAGTTTTACCAGCACTATAAATAGAGTGCTATATATATATTATCTCCAATATTCCTTTGTTTCATATTCAGAGATTACCATCAACCTTTTGCTGCAGTCCTACACTGAGATGCTTGTTAGGTTTTGACACTCATGCTCTTTATGTTGCCTAAGAGTTGTCACTCTGACATCCTTTACAATGTTCCTACAGGAGATAGCTTGTCATACAGCTGACAGCCTGATTCTTATCGCACTGACAGTGCCACGTCATGCTTGATTTGCAGCAATTTTATATTTGCTTTCCAGAAAATTTAGGAACCCCAAAGGAAACATCAGCTTTCAAAGACAATTCTCCCAGTGACAGCTCCTTTGGAGTTCCCAATCAGCCACTGATGCACTGAATCTGTGCTTTATTGCTTTATGAAGTAATTTTCTTTCTGATCATTAACACATGGTGCCAAGTCAAGCAGTTTTAAAGTTAATACAGCTATGTAATTATCTTCTAACAGCCAAGTCTGTAATCTCATTGCAGGTTTGTCTGACCAGCCCTATTTTTCCATCAGAATTTGTTGACTGGCACATAATATTCCAGTGCTTCATGTAATTGTTTGCCATTCATTACTTTTTTTCCTTGTCGTCACCTGCTCCTCCCCACAGCCAAAGATATGAATGCCATAATGAGGAGGGATGAGTCAGGGTCTGTGTGTGTACAAATGGCAGGACAAGCCTCTGTGCAATAGGCAATTACTGTTGCCAAAGAGTTGGTCTCTGAACTGGCTGGTTATTGTTACAGTGATGCTGATTTGGATGAAGATGTGTTGTTGATTAATTAAGCTTCCCATGATCCAAACCAGACTGGTTTTGTCAGAGTTTTTTCCTCACCTGTGCAATTATCACTGCTGGTCTGCAGCTCAGTAGCACTGAGACAAGTGAGCCTTAGGCTGTCCCTGAGGAACTCTGTTAGCATCCACCCTTCCTTTCCAGGTTTCCGTTCCTTGGGAAGGACCTTTAGGAGAACTTACTGGCTGATCATCCAGAAAGTAAAACACCTTTCTTCTCCTATTACTGCTCTGACTGATGTGCAGTCAGCACGCCGCAGGGTCGCACCCCAGCCCAGCCCCAACATCACCCTCACTGACCACAGAGAGTGACGGAACCTACGGTGCCCCTGACTTCCCCATCTTCTGCTGTACCCTGCAGCAGCCGGTTACTCTGGTGGAAAGTTTCATCCCTTATACTCCCCATGAAGTTTACACAGACCTGCCAGCAGCTGTGCTGGCCTTCTGCATTTGAAAACATTGGCAAGGTTGTTTAAACAAGGCAGTGTTTTTAACAAGGCAAGGACTGATATTATCCTAGGTAGCTGATAATTGCATGGGTCCCGTTTTCAATTTTTTTTATATATATATATATATATATATATTGACATGAGCTTACCAGTTCTGCCTTTCTCTGGAATTACCCTGGTCTACCAGCACGCATTTAGAATAAGCACTTCTGCTTATTTTTGCCGCGCCCCCCCCCCCCTTTTTTTTTTCCTTCTTAACACTTTTATATGCATATCTTGTAAATGTACTTCTGGGGGAGGGAGCTATTTGCTTTTGTTCCTAGGAAATTTTAAAATCTATTGACTTTAAAAGCAGTGGGTTTCCCCTCTACTGTTTAGCTGTCCTGCTCATGTTCTGCCTGTCACTGTCTTAAATTACTATTACTTGCTTTCTACTTCTCCTGCTTCCTCTCTCTCTGCCCCCCTTTAAATTTAATTTCTGCTCCAACTCATCCATGTGGGATATTTAGTGAAAGTTGACTTTTATCTTTCCTTTTTAAATTATGGAATTAGAATTTTTCTAGCCTTTCAGGCTCTTCTTAGGAATCCCAATTATGACTTCCACTTTCCTTTGTAATCAAAAAGTTTTCTTGCTTTGGGAAATTACCTCTTTACCTAGTACTAACTGTGAATGTTTTTCTTTTCTCTCTCCTTTTTCTGTCCCTGATGCCCGGTGAAACATCTTCAATGCCACCATCCTTCTTAAGCATCACGTCCAAAACAAGATTACCACATGCTGCATGCTCTACTGTTTGTTTTAAGAAATGAAAGATGAGGCATTCCTGAAATTCATCTGATAGTTCATAGCCAGTCACCAGGTCCTCCAATACAGACTTTTTAAATAGATGACTTTTACACCACCTCCTCTCCTTCTCCTCCCTCATACAGGCAGAATACAGACCAGTTTTATGAAGAAATTCAACCTCATTTTCTGTTTGGTTGCCGGTCTTTTATAGATCCTCAGCGATTTCCTTTTCTTGCTTTTTGCTGGCTGACATGGTGCATTCAAGGTTCTCTGAGCTGTTAATAATACTGACACAAGTTATAGCGTCTTCAAAACAAGTAATAGTGTCCCATGGAGTACTTTTCCACTATCTTTACGCTCATTAAATTGGTTATAGCATATTATTTTTATATTCCAGCTATTCAAGATGTCCCCATGAGCTTCAGAAACACTATTCGTAGCACATTTCTTTTCATTGCTGATTTTTTTATTCTTCTCGGTCACTTCCCAAGCTGCTAATATAAATATAATGCAATGTAGATGGACTTGTAATGTATTTATCCTCTCACTACCCTCTTCTGATTTCATCTTGGTTGCCAACCAGGAGGACTAACCCTCAGAAATGAAATGTTTGAACTTGCACGGGCAGCAGCTGAGGCCCCAACCACTTGTATGGTGTATTTTCTGCTATCTCAGGGTGCCCACAGGCTGGGGGCTGGCCGGGCTGCCTGGGGACACCTCCCCAGAAATAAGGGGCTGCCACCAGCTCTGTGTGAGCCCTGACCCCACAGCCAAACCTCCCGGAGCGGGGCCACTCTCAGGCTGAAGAACCCCACTGAATGTGGGTTAGCACCGAAAGGCATTACTAAAACACCACCAGTGGTCTCTTCCTCATTTCTTTCAGATTCTGTGTAATTTCCGCGGGATGCCAGTCAATTTGTTCCAATGTGTCATGAAGAGAAGTTTCCATATCCTACAGTCCCAGGGAATCTTGCTGTTATATGCTGATTTTCTGCCTTCCCCCCAAAACAAAACAAACAAAACAAAAAAAAACCCTACCACCATAGATTCTGTCTCCGTGTCCTTTTCTGCAAGTTCTGAATAACTGGAATTCATATTAAAGGCCTATGGGAAATGAAACGGTGTGTGAGAATAGTTACAGTCAGTCAACTTTGGGAATATCTGGGCTAAAGTTACGCTGTTCTGACAAAAAAGCATTCCTGTGGCTGACAACATTTCTCTCACGTACATATGTTACATCTTAAATGTTTTATTTCCTATAATAAACATGGCACATCTGCACATGGCTTTGAGTAATGTTGTCAGAGAACACAAGAACTATTATTATTGTAGCTCAATTACTAATCATACAGCAGGAACTGCAGCGACTTGGACGGGTGGCTTTAAAAACACTTTGGTCAGGCAAGCGTTTTCAAGATAATGGCCAACTTTTCCAAAACCAAGGCACGTGGATAAAAAATTTAGGTACGAATATGAGAGGAAGAACTTAAAAAAGAGGAGGGAGAAACTTTGCAAGCATTTTCAAGATAATGGCCAACTTTTCCAAAACCAAGGCACGTGGAGAAAAAAATTAGGTATGAATATGAGAGGAAGAACTTAAAAAAGAGGAGGGAGAAACTGAGGAAAAAGTTTTATTTCCTCTTCATTCTTAGCCCACCCTGTTACTCACTCTCCTTTTCTTCTTTTCCTGGGGAACAGCAGAATTGCAAGGAATGAATAAAACATTTACCTGATTGCTTTCTTTTGAGTCCTACACTCCCTCACCCCCTCCAGAGACAGCAGGAAAAGAAGAAACACTGGACAGAGTAGTTAGAGCCTGAAAAGATATCAGCACCATGTGGGGGTGGGATTTGGCATGGCCACATGTGTCTCAGTGTATGTATTGAAAAGATAATGGATAGTGGCAAAGGAATTAGAACTGCCTGTCCTGGGAGGAATGACATTTACAGACAATTCCTCTTCAACAAGGACAGCTGAACTTTTAAGAACTAATTATTTTTTCTCTACACGGAAACAAAACAAAGCATTGTCCCATGCGGGTCTTATTTTTTAGCTAGAAATCAGATTCCATGTTTTACTTTACAAATTGGAAACAAGTCTTGGGCTGAGCCAAATCTCCAAGCACATTACTGAACCTGTCAAGTACTTCACTATGCGTACACTGAGGCTATAAGCATTGAAGTGAGTAGGTAAAATATGTTCCAAAAAGTCCTCCTGGGTCAAGTTTTTTTCTGAATTGTTCTTTTCTGCTCAAGTTCATACGTTTTACTCTTCTCCTTTGTCTTTACTCTTCATCTTAGGTACCTGAATAGTCATCTTTCTTTTTGGAGCAGAACGCACCATTTTAATACATTGATATTTCTTAAAATGTGCTTATCATGATTTAAACAACTCAAAGTATGGACTTTACCCTAGATAAATACACCTACAAATATTCTTGATGGATAGGTTGATGCTACCTGTGATAGCCGTTTGGTAGAGCAGCGTTTACTATCTCTCCTTCCATGCTGGATGTTCATATCAGTCACGTCAGAAACACAAATACATGCACTTCGTTCTGAGCATCTTTCTTTTCTGCTAGTATTGAGACCATATTACTAACTTCATGATAAGAGTTTTTGCTGTTGTTGTTTTGATTTTATTCTTCTGTTCTTATTTCTTGCTTTTATGGATATCTACACAGTTTCATAGAGCCATTTGATCTTATAAAACTGCACATTAATTGGCTGAGATTTCACAGTGCCTTTCTTTTCCGAGAAAACCTGATAAAATCGGAGCACTTTACTGCAACTATGACAAATTGTGCTTAGAAATATTACTGAAGGGAAAAAAAATGCCAATACAAGATCGATGTTACCTTCAAAATAACTGCCATCCTTGTATTTACATGAAACTGATAATTAACCCAGAAATCAGTTTTGTATGGTCAACCAGTAAGTGTATAATGTCCTTTGCACAGCTACTAAATGCACTTTATTTTACACTGGAGTTAAGATGTCTACTGTTTTATAAGGAAATCTAATAACACAAGCTGAAAGAAGTACATGATTTTCATATTCAGAGATTATTTTTTTCAGAGGCAAAGGCTTGTGTAAAGCCTCAACAAACACAATAAATGGCAGTGGCAATGGATACAATGGTGCAATTAGTTTTGGTATCATAAGATACAGGGTATTGTAGTTTCTTTGTGCAAAATGCATCTCAAATGACATTTTTCTTGCAGATGTAGCCAGCAACACAGTTGACTTTCATTTTCATTTCTGTCAGAACCTGTCACTGCCTGGGTAAAACGGCAGTTTCACTGAAGCTGTGGGGAAATGCACATGCCCCCAGGCCACCCAGGCATTCCTCCTCAAACAGATGGAGCAGGGATTTATCCAGAAGTTGGGTGAATGGAATCCCAAGCTAAGGGGCTAGTGGCTACACCCTCAGTGTGCAAGGGACTCGTGTTCCTGGAGCTCACGCTGCAAAAGCCCTGCCTTGTGGCTGATTCTGTATTGCCACAAACCTGCCATGACATTGTTGTCACCTCAATGCCAGTTAGCAACAAGCTCAGTTCTCAAACGGATCTATTGACTGCCAGGCCTCTGCAGCAGCCAACGCGATGAATCTCAGGGGCGGTGATTAAAACACACGGGGCTATAAAATATCTACAAAACAGATTATCTTGTAAAGCCATTTAAAAGCTGTGAAAAATGTTACAATGAAAAAGATCAATATTTAAAAAAAAAAAATGGAAGAGGGATTTTCTTCTTGAATATGGTGAAATAAAATAAACACTTCCAAAGTAAATTAACACTATTAAAATAATTTGTTAACACTCACGGATATTTAAACCTGCAGATTTTAATGCCGTACACATCAGATTACAGTCAAATGTGACACTTCCTGTAGCTTGGACAGAATTTTCTGTGCTCAGGCAGACTAGCCTTTTAATTTCATTTAGTAGTAATGGTGGCTGAAGTTTTGGATACCACAGGGCTTCCCATACAAGAAGATCCATGATCAGAGGTTCCAGACAAGAGAGAGGAAAACAGGAATGATATAACACAGTAGTCACTCGCAACAGCTTTTTGTCAGCGGGAAGATGCACTCCTGACTGTGCACTACCACAGAGGACTGCTGGAGAAATTCAGTCTGCCAGAATTAAGCTTCAGATGGTGTCTGATGCTTTGTTGTGCTCTGTGTTAGAAAAATGATGCTCACCGTTATGGTCAGGCACTGTCAGCATGTGGACTTCATGCAGGGTGTCTCTCTTGTAGTCCTTGGAAAAGCTTTAGCTCCCATGCAAGGGGCAGTTTAAATAGCGATAAATTCTCTCTCACTCTAAAGAGGACCTGTATTTCCATCACATCATTCGGTATTCACACACTTGGCTGAAGACTGATGAAGAATTACCCATGCAAAACCACCCTTTTGACCAACAAGTTGTAACTGATATATGAATTATTTCTATTTGAAGGAGAACTGAAAAGTAAAAGCCAGTTAGCCCTGTGTCTTTACAAAGAACGCACATACAACCTGGCTTTGTTGAACATTCAAAAGCTACAAGAACAGGAAGGGTTTTGCTAGCAGTTTTCAGGACAGCCTTCCAGGCAGCCCTGCACCTTAGCAGATTCATTTGCCACCAGTTACCCAGGAAAGCCTCAACCTACGGGGCCTTGTGAGCAGCTTGTGCCTCAAGCATCGACTTACAGTGTCTCTGGCAACCCTGACACAAACCCCATATTACTCGTTTCATGTGTTCAGCCTGAAAGAAGAATAAATAGCTAGTGTGCCAGTCAGATTTACTGCATGTGCATGGAAAGCATGACTGGCAGAAGATCTATCACTTCCAGCAAGATTTTCTTCCCTCAGAGGGTGGTGAGGCCCTGGCACAGGCTGCCCAGAGCAGCTGTGGATGCCCCATCCCTGGAGGTGCTCAAGGCCAACCTGGACGGGGCTTTGGGCAGCCTGGTCTGGTGAGAGGTGCCCCTGCCCATGGCTAGGGGGTTGGAACTAGGAAAGGACCTTAAAGACCACCAACCCAAACCATTCTGTCATTCTCTGAAGACAGTGTATTTATTGTAACTTGCTGAAATAACTGATGTGTGGATCACAAGAGAACTTCCTGAGAAGCCACGTGGCAGTAGCTTGGATTGGTGTGTGTAGATTGCTTTTAATTAAGGGGCAATATTGAATTTCACAAGGCAGTCACCCAGCTCTGGACTGTTAGGGGTGTGAGAACTAACCCTATGGCCACAGGGCTCTGCACAATGCTCCTCTTGCCCCTTTCACACCCTACTCCCATATCTCAGTTCTGAGGCACTTTATCATGGGATGCTTTGGCAAACACTTAAATTCTAATAGCCCATGTGGATGGGGGCACAGAAGCTTGGTGAAACCCATGTTTGTAAGCTGAGGAGCAGCTGAGGGAACTGGGGGTGTTTAGTCTGGAGAAGAAGCTCAGGGGAAGCCTTACTGCTCTCTACAGTTACCTGAAAGGAAGGTGTGGGGAGCTGGGGGCAGCCTCTTCTCACAGATAACCAGTGATAGGACCAGAGGGAATGGCCTCAAGTTGCACCAGGGGAGGTTCAGGTTGGAAATGGGGAGACGTTTCCTCTCAGTAAGAGCAGTCAGGCACTGGGACGGGTTGCCCAGGGAGGAGGTGGGGTCACCGTCCCTGGGGGTGTTCAAGGAGGGGTTGGACGTGGTGCTTGGGGACATGGTTTGGTGGGTGACGTTGGTGGAGGGTTGGACCAGACCATCTTGAAGGTCTTTTCCAGCCCTAACGACTCCGTGATTTTATGAGCGCCTGTCCACGGCCACCCACGGCTGCCCTGTCACAGCTGCGCGCTCCCGCGTGCGCGCTCCCACGGGAGGCCCCACGTACCCGCCCCCGCCCCGCCCCCTCCCCTGCTCTCCCCGGTGGGCGCGGCCTCTCCCCGCCGCCCCTCCCGCCCCTCCCATTGGCGGCGGCGCCGCGCGTGACCGGGCGGCGTGTGACGTAGGAGGAAGCAGCCGCCATTAGGGGGCAGCGGGGCAGCCTGCCGCGGGGAGGGGAAGGTGCCGGCCCGTGCCCGTCGGTGTCCCCTCGTCCCGGTTCCCCCCCGGGGACCTCGGCGGCGCCTGCTGCGTTCCGCCCCGCCCCGCGTTCCGCCCCCCGGCCCGTTGATGTGAGGCGGCGGCGGCGGGGCGCCCATGGCGGCGGCGGGGGCCGGCCCGGGGGCGGCAGCGGCCGGGGGTCGCAGCTTCTCCTTCAAGGTGGTGCTGCTGGGCGAGGGCTGCGTGGGGAAGACGTCGCTGGTGCTGCGCTACTGCGAGAACAAGTTCAACGACAAGCACATCACCACCCTGCAGGTGCGGGGCAGGGGGGGGCGGGGTTTTTGGGGTGAATTTGTGGGGAATTGGGGTGGTTGGGTCGGGGGGTGCGGGCAGGGCTCGAGGTGAGGTGGCTGTTGCGGTGGCGGTGGGCTGATGACTAAGTGGTTCGTGCGTGCTGCGTGCCTGTTAACTGCAGCCGTCGTCGTGCCCTCGGATCCCGACATCCCCATGCTAGAGTTGCCGAAATAGCCGCATCTGGAAGGGGCAGCCCCCACAGAAGGCCCTCGGGGGTTAAAGCTTATGGATCGCTAACTGAGGAGGTCCATCAGGCTTACCTGCGCGTCACGGTGTCTCCCTGAGATTTGGCCTGGCGCTCTGTCAGCTAACTTATAAACAACCGAGAAACGGTGCTTCACTTACAAACATGCGATGGTGTCCGCTCGAAAGTAATGGTTTTCATCACCCCCTCATCCTGAGTGGTCTGTGTGCCACATTGCAATGTCCATACATTTTATACGTGGTCATGGAAAATGTGCTTTAAACTTCGTGTCATGGATTGTACAATCCACACATGTCTTTTGGGCTCTCTGCTCACTTATCCTCTTCACTTGCAGTTACGCCAGCTACACAGCATCTTTTTTTTTGCTGGTTATGGATGCGTAGCACTCCATCTATCATATGCTACACTTAATACGCTTTTCTTGCAAATAAAGAAACAAACAAACCCTGCCACCACGTGGGCCAGTGGTGGGTTTTGAATTTCTCCTGTGGAAGACAGAGTAAATAGTAGGTGGTGCCAGAAGAGAGCCTCTGCGTAGTTGTGCGCTATTTGTGCACATCTAGGGGAAAATTCTTGTGGGCTGGGTGTCTCAGAAGTATTTAAGGGTGAAACTTTCCCTTAAAACAAAGGAAACATGAGAGATGCACTGGAAACAACATAGTGAACATTTCCCCAACAGATACTGTTGCTCCATTTTTGTTATAAATAGCTAAAAACATTTTCAAGTTCATGCTCAGCTGTTGGATGCATCTATTGTTAGGGTTACTAGGCGTGACGAGGTGTTTATGTCAAGCTAATTGTGGATCTGATTGCCATGGAGGTGCCTAACATTTGCTGTGCTACAGGAGTGGTTAGTGGCTCGTAGGTGGCAGGGGTGCCGTTGCACCCTGTGCTGTTATACTGCCCAAAGCGTGGTGTCGAGCAAACAGTCGTGTTTAAAGTGCACTGCAAGTGATTGTGTGTAGCTGAATTCTGAGTAGGAAGATTAGTTTGTCATGGGATGTAGCTCTGCTGTAGCAGAAAGCCTGAAATTAGAAGCAGAAAGTGAATTGGGTCAGAGATGTCATGATGTGGAACTCCAGATGGGCCCAAAATGTTGACCCTAAAATGTCCTCTCCAGATGCTACAGCCTGAGAGCTGTAGTCTTGCCTGTTTATGTGGCAGGAGAGTGCTTGTAAAGGAATAGGAACACATGCTCACAAGTGATACTGAAATTTTGTCCCTTTGCTGTGACTAGGTTTCTGGTTGCTAACTGTATGTTTTAATTGCATTATACATCTCAACTCACCCTGCTTCTCTGTTCCGAACCTCCTTAGCCACATGCAGCTTATTGATTAGAAAATGCAGTGTCAGCTGCTGTTTAATTGTATGGTATATAACGTGCACTTGTCAAGTATAATCTGCCTTGTTTTTGTTTTCCTGCATCTCAGAGTTGTAGCAGAAAGGTTTAGTAACTCCTTTCACTACCAAATCAAAACATCCCTTAAAAAACAAGATATGGAGAAACTGATTAAACAACCAAGTGACATTTTTTTTCCTAAGAGCTCCTTATTTTTTCAATTAAGGGCTTAATCTGGTAAAGTGGCTTCGTTTCATGGCATCAGTTCAAAGTATTGCAGCAAATGACTTTTGTTCCAATGAAGCCAAAATTAAAAAATAAAAATACTTGGCTCCTGATGCAGCAATGGAGCCACGGTGATGAGCTGCCTGTAAATCTTGCTGGTCAGTGGGATGAGAGCCTCAATCCACAGTAATCTGATTTAGCGGGGGGTGTTGTGAGAGTTGTAAGGGTTGTGCGAGTGCTGTTGAACCTCATGCCAACCTTTTTGCACCAGAAAAGTGGTGAGATCTTTGAAAAGGGCTTTAGAGAGGTTGCCTGGTGCTTCCTGCTGCGTCACCCCAGTGATGGGAGAGCACAGGAAGCCACACTGGGCAGCGTGAATCTTTCACCTAAATGTACATCTCGGTTTTCCTATCTGAATTTTAACACCACTGTTACTCTGTTGTGAGGTTTGTGTGTGTACACACACAAAGGTGACTTTCTTCTCTTCTGGTAAGGATGTTTTTAGTGAAAGGGAGTGGTGTCGTCCCGTTTCCCCCCCCCCTCTTCCCCCCCCCCTTCCCTAAATGCTAGCTAGAGGGAAATGGTGACCTGGGACTTCCTTATGTCGAGATTAGGAGGCTGCTGGGACATGTCGCTGAAGTTCTGTTAGCTTGAAGTTGTGCACTTAAATATCAATGACCTGCAAACTGAAATTAAAGTAGCTACTGGTTAGCTGAAGAAAAATATACCCAGAATAATGTGAATAAAGCTGAAGCAGGAGAAGTTAGGTCGTTTTTTTTTTTTTTTGCAAGCAATAATGATAATCTGTAACCTACTGTCAGACCTGGTGGGCCAGCTGGAGTTGGTTCCCATTGATCAAAATATCGAGGTCAATGCTCCCATATTGTGATGTTCCTAAGCTGTTAACTGATGCCAAGTGAAATACACTGGAAATGTTCTAATAACAACAAAACCTACTGTCAAACTGTCCTTTTAAAATTTGGGTGGATGCTGTCTGTTAATTGCTCAGGATAAATATAACTTCTGTGTACTAATCTCTCAAACGTTTGGAAGGCTGCCAAGTACCCAACCCGAGAGAGCCGCTCGAGTGGTGATGTTAATCACATAGAGTGATCCGCATTGCTTTGGGGGACCTGCCTGACCTCGAAGAGTTGTCTTGGATGTTGATAGCTTGGAAAAAAGATGGTTCAGTGCTGTATATGATGTTTATGCGCCTAGTGATAAAGCAGTCAAGGGGTGGGTGGTGTACACCTCCTATTTTTTCAAGAGAATATTTTCCAGCTGGGTCTTCTTTGCATTCTTTTCAGGCCCTTTTATCCCCTCTCAACAGGGCCTGATGCGCATGTGGAACTGAGCTCTTAAAAAAGAATGAAATGAAAGATTTTCTGCAGACACATAAAGAAAATATTATTTTAGCTCTTGTAATTGCATTATCCTTTTCTTCGAAGTGCAGAAGTATTCTTCAGACCAGTCATAAGACACTGGAGTCAAAATACCCAAATTAGTAGCATGCTTCAAAGAGCTGTTTGAGATTACTTATCTTTGAGTTAGCTGAGAACCCGTACACTTGTGTTTTTTGAAAGTCCTAGCAAAAATGAATTGCCATAGTAATGAAAAGAATATGGAAAGGAATTACCAATTGTAAATCGAGTCGTGACTGACACTTAACTCTCTCATACTCAATTTAGTGAAGTCTCAAGAGACTAGAACAAACGTCAAGTCCTCTTCTTTGTGTGATTATCTAATGCTGTCTGGCCTGCATTGCTTTAAAAGGCTGTGATGCTCTTGGCAGCAACATATTTTCTATCTAAACTAGGTTGGATGCGGAGCTTGCTGCCTTAATCCAATAGTTAAAGCTCTTCCTTTACGTGTGGGACCCCCCAGTTTTCTAAACGCTGCCATGTCCTGCCATTCACTTGATGAGCTTTTTGCCCTCTAAATTCAGAGTGAATGAAGAGAAGTAACCTTGCTTTTCATGAGACGACTGGAACTTAATGTGGGATTGGGGGGAGTTTTATTTAAACAGTTGGATGTTTGCTGTTTGGTCTTAGGTGCTTTAAAATGCACTTAACTGGTGCTAATAATGCCAGACTTACCCATACCAATTAATTCAAGAAGGGGGCCTGCTAATAGTATTCTTCAAGAATATGAACACACAGCAGAATTAAGCATTTAACGTGTCATGTAGTATTGACAGTTTCTCACAGCATGCTCAAAGCTTTCTGCTCATTATTAACCCCAGCCACTTCAAATACCAGGTTCCAGTGTTGTTACCAAGCAAGCTTTTTATACAGACTTGTATGCAATCAGGATATCTGAAATAGGATAGATCCCTAGCCAAAGAGGTAAGATCTTACTGAACTAAATATTAAAAAGTACAAATTAATCAACTTTTAATACAGAGAGCAAGTGCAATAGCCAATCCTAAATATCCTTGCATCTGCCTCCTGTCACTTCTTGTAGGAGACACAAAAAGGCTGACCTGAGTGTACTGGTCTTCTAATACTAAATTCTAATATAGGAGAGGACATATCTCATTCCTGGTGCTAAAAGACAGTATTTGTATCAAAAGCTGGAGTGACCTGAAGGACAGGTCATTATAAAACAAAAAAAAACACAGAAAAACAGGTTTATCTGTGGTGAGAAACCCACGTTAATATTAGATATGTCAGACAATTAATAGCACAATTACCCGTACTAGGCCAATGTCTGAAGCCCTGCTGACGTAACCTTATGAATACCGTGTTCTGTGTTAACTTTCACTGAAGCAGGAGTTATATTTTTCTTTGTTTTGGTCCAGAGGCCCAGAAATGTGGTTCTCAAGTGTTTCTGTGAAACTTGTATCAACTGAGCAGAGTTGACTTTTCATAATAGTGACAAAATCCAACAGTGTCCTGAAGAGACTTTCCCCAGAGATTTACAATGCTGTGTCAAGTGCTGAGTACAGCAGACAAATATCATATTGGCAAGTAAACTTGATTCAGTGTGCCTAACCCATAGCTGGGTTAATGTGGTCCAAGTGTTGGTGTATTGAAACTTCTAAACTCACTTCTAAGCGTACAGCTTTTAAACTGTGAAGCTGTAGAACAAACTTGTAGGAAGACTTGACACTGATTATACCATCTTTAGGGGCAGCTGGGTGAAAGCTGTAAAGTAACTTGTGCAGTACTTTGGATTTGCCTGAAAACCCAGTGAAGTTTGCTGGATGTGTAAGACTTGGATGTGTAAGACTATGCTGCTGTTAAGCTGTTTGTTACAAGTTGGCTGGCATTAAGTATTTCAAACACGCTGCCTGGAGTTTTTCCTGAAGTTGCCGTACGCCACCTTACTGTAGACCAGAAGGGCAGCAGGAGTCGCTAGGTACATTGCAGCCAGCGGTCACAGGGATCATTCTTTTTCTACCTGCTCATGGGAAGGTTTCTGGGTGTTTCTCTTTCCTGCAGGCTGTCTTCACTCTGGATATGCTCTGTTTGTCAGGCTTTGTGGAAAGCTTTGCAGCAAACTTCTCTCAGAAAAGAAGAAAATATTTTCCAGAAAATATTACTGAATCATCTCCTCTTCAGTCCTACCGATGCCAGGGAAGCAGCAGAACAGGAGCTGCTCTAGGAGCTGAGTTGGGTTAGTTTAACGCAGGCAGCACTCCAGAAAGGTATTTTCTCAGCAGTTGAGGCTGGTGTAAATTGAACTCTTGTGGTCTTCTGTGTGCAGGTACTGGTTGCTTACACAGTTAAGCAGCAGCCTGGTTCAAGCAGCTGACCTGACCGATGACACTTTCCCTTTCCACATCCACGTCATTTTTAGTCAGCTTGATGCCTGGTCAGTGCTCTCATGCAGAGACCTTGTGTTGAGATGCTGCAGGCCAGCCTAAAATAATCTGTGATGAATGTATCTTAAGATACCGCTGAGTGCTTGATAGCTGAATGCACACTGAGGTAAAAGGAAAACTGAGTGTAACTTAGAAAAAAGACAGAAGTTAACCTTGGCTGTAAACTCAAACCTTTTTATTTTGTTTTGGTAATTCACTAGTAGTGAACTATTTTGCAAATTCTTACAACCTACAAATCCAGGCATTTAGGCTGGTTCCTTTTTGTACTGTCATGAAACACTAAGTTCAGCTTAGGTTTAGCAGTGTTCTGAATTCAAACTCTTCACACACAACCCTTGTATCCTTCCTAAATCATTCACAAAACAGCAAAAAGACGCAGGAAATAACTGGCTTAAGGCAAATTTATTTAGAATAGACTTCTGGCAAACTGTAGTGAAATGACTAACTGGCTTAGTATTGACCCAGTCTTCTGGCTTAAGGAGTGTTTGGATTGAGGAATCTGTCTTCTGTTGGTTCAGATGTTTTCATTAGTAAATAAATCTGAAGTCAAATGAGACATTTGTGTGTAAAAAAATGAACTCTGTTTTGTTTTCCAGGCATCTTTTCTCACAAAGAAGCTGAATATTGGCGGGAAAAGAGTAAATCTTGCAATATGGGTATGTTTGCTTTCCTACACTGTCCTCCCCGCTGCGTGTCCCCTCTCTCCTCTTGGTTAAACAGAATGTTTTCCTGAAAAAGTTCTTGCTTGATAGAACTGAAATGTTAGAGACTTTGTAATAAAGTAAAATTTTCAAGTAATTAGAATCTCTTGAAGTATTGTTTGTTTAGTCTTCCATGCTAACAAGAGTATTTTACATGCAGGATACAGCTGGTCAAGAACGATTTCATGCATTGGGGCCGATCTACTACAGAGATTCTAATGGCGCTATTCTAGTATATGATATAACAGATGAAGATTCTTTTCAGAAGGTACTGGAGACACTTTTACCTCTTTGTAAGATGTAAACTGTGAGAGGGAATTTGTGATATGAGTGTATACAGAGGGATCTTCTGTTTCAGCAATAGCATCTCTCCTTAATTTGCCTGAATTACAGGATTGATATCTGACTTTGCCATGTGCAAATCTTCTGTTATACCTGCAAATTCAGACCATGTGATGAAAGTGTGCACCTTAGCATTTTCTGAAGTCTACTCCTAATAAAGGTCTAGTAGGGTTATTCAAAGAACACTAGAGAATTAATGTATGAGTTAACTGTGGCAGGCTATAAATGTGAAGTGGTACTCTTGCAATAATATACAGTACTGATTTTTACTGCATAAATCAAATTGCTGAAAGATACTAAGTGGTGTGACCTTTGACAGATCTGAACTCTGAAATCACAATACATGACAGTGGAAACGTTACTTTTTCAGTAATAATAGGTATTTAGGTATTCCAAGGCTTCATTTAAACTGAAATTTGATTATTAACTATTTTACTGCAGAATCAGTTGATCAGGTCAGGGCAGATGACTTTTTGTCTAGTCCTGTGTCAGACTGGTACTACTGTGTTGTTGTTCCAGCTACTGACACTTTCTTAGGTGAGTCTGGAGCTGATTAGATTGTGGTAAAATAGTAAGACTTCTGTGTAGAGGAGTAAGAAATTATGGTTGTATTGGCTAGGCTTGGGCTAGCAGTGATGCAGTTAGTTTCAGGATATGGTTCCACAGCAGAATAAGCAACTTAAAAAGTCTGATGTAGGGCAAGTTTAGCACTTTGTGCTGACAGCGTTGGGCCCCTATCTGTAGGGCTATGACTTGAGTACTAGTTCAACTTGGGCCTTTTAATGCTGAGCCATGCTTAGCGAAAAGGCTGTCATATCAAGACACTTAAGTTACTTCTCAGAAGTAAGAGGAAAGGTGAATTTGCAGAAATCACTGCATAACTACCTATGTGCCATGTATCCTAACTATTTTTAGATCCTTGAAGTGGTCACCTCTCTTCACAGCTTAAACTCCCTTAAAATAGCATCTCCAAGTCAATGTAGTGACCATCCAACTTAAAAGCATGACAGCAAAATTAATAACATACCTTACTGCCAGCTGACTCAACATGCGCATCTGCTCCTTCAGGAAGCAAACATTTGTTATAATCTAATCTGAAAAATTTGGTTCAGGTACTTCTACCTTTAAGGAACCACTTGTGATCTGTTAGTAGGTCCTGTGGCTGAAGATCTCTTGCCTGCCCTAAAGTGGTCAGTGTAGTGAACTTGTTCTTTGGAATGGGACTAATGTGAATGCAAGTCCAATTTCTGGTGTAACTGAACCATTTTGTACAAGTTGCTTTGCTCTGAATTTCAACTGTGAACTAAAATCATCTGCATGTGGCTCTTGTTCAGCAATACAAAAAATATTTGGTCAATCTATATTGCTCTAAACATGCCTGTTTCAAGATCAGGGTGAACAGGTAATGAAGGAAATGGGTCACTTCTGCAATGCCCAAACCAGTAGGATATCAAGATAAAATAAACTTATCTCTGTTCTTTATGCAGGTAAAAAACTGGGTTAAGGAATTAAGAAAAATGTTGGGAAATGAAATCTGTTTATGTATAGTAGGTAAGTTCTTTTAACATCTAATTCTAGTGACTGAATCAGAAAAGTTTGTTTTGGTTAATAACATCTTCCCAATGCTGCTTTGACAGTTTGTGCATGTGAAGGGGTAAAGCTTGTGTGAATTTGATAACTAAAAATGCAATTTGAGCTAGAAGTTTCAATAGATCACAACTGAAGAAAAGGAGAATTAATTTGGAGAAAAAATGTTTAAAGATAGGTCATGGCAAAAGTGTATGGTACAGACAGATGCAGTTGAACAAAGAAACATAAACCTCAGATGTGCTACGTATACTTCTTGCTAGTACTCAGACTCCTTGTTTTTTTTTGTTCATGCTCTGTAGTGGCATAGATAACTTCTGTTTTTAGAATCACGTGCTTGCAAGGGGAATAAATCTTAAAACTTGGATATTTCAATGCATTTTTTACAAGTGCATGTAAATATTTTAACTTTAAAATCAATTCTAGTGATTTAAACACCTTCAGGAGGTTAGATATATAGACAAAAGCTACCTTTTGTGGCACAGATGTTTTGTCTGATTAAAAAAACAAAATACTGCTTTTCTTTTTTAATGTATTGAGGCATTTAACTATCCCTGGTCTCTTGATAGAAGCTCATTAACTGTATATGTTTGAGTGAAAGGAACTTTCAAATTATTTGTCACTGTCTGGATAGAGACCTGTTCAAGAGCCAATTTTTATTGGGGCAGCTTGCAACAAAATGATGGGATGAAATGATTGCATGACTTGTTTCCGACAGGTAACAAAATAGACTTGGAAAAAGAGCGGCATGTTTCAGTGCAAGAAGCAGAAACGTAAGTCACACCAATTATTAATAGAAACAGTCATTGCAGAATTATGCTGGAGTAATAAACTTGTGATGCTCTTAGCCACTGGCAGGCGTAAACCAGCCATGCCTCACTGGCTGCTAAGTGTTCTGTTTGTATTTGAGTTTTGGGATGCCTTTACTGGCTAAAGTGTAACTTGTGAGTTGTACGTCACTGAAAATCAACATCTGTAGTTTGAATACATTTCTAAACAGGAATTTTTCAATTTTTTTTATGAATCACTCAATTCTAACCATAATTCCCTTTAAGTCAGCATGTGTGGATTAAGGGTTTTTATTTTGAATTAAGAGTTTTTTCCACTTCATGTAAAGTGGCTTAGGAAGACTGCATTCTTCAGTGCAATTAAGCTGCTCTTTATCTGCCTTCCTACAGGTATGCTGAATCCGTTGGAGCAAAACATTATCATACTTCAGCTAAACAGAACAAAGGAATTGAAGAACTGTTTCTTGACCTTTGTAAAAGTAGGTATTGTCTATTTTGTTCATGAAGAGCTCATACACAAAAACGCTTCAGGAATGCTTCAAATCCTATAGAAAATCCTTAATTTAAACCATGGAGAAGAACTGGCTTTGAGTCTATATCAAGTTATTTGTACTTTATAACAGCTATGGAAGCTTGATGCATAGATGCAAATTCATGCTGTACTTTAAGAACATCTTTCTACCACTCTGTTGGAGTGTCCTGGGTTGGAGTTCTGTTGTACTCTACATGCATGAAGCTTGATCTGCTCATGATCATGCATGGAGTCACTCCATGTGATTGCTCTCACTATTGTCTTCTTTATACCCTATTGCCACATCTCTGACATCACTTGACAAGATTTCTGAATTACAGTTCATGAATTTGAAGCTGTAGTTACATAAATCTTATGCAGCAGCTGTGATAAAGATATGATAAAGAATGTGGGATGCAGTATAAGCATAGCACAAGGAAGTTATCGCATTTGTGTTCTTAAGAAACAAGAAATTAATCAAAACATTTGTGTTAGTGTTTTTTTTGTTTGTTTTTTTTTGAGGAGTGGTGTGTGTGGTATTTTCTGTTTAATAAATGTTCTTATAATGGGTGGGTAGATCTAGCTTTTGAAGTCACCAACTCCAGAACATCTGAGCATCTAAGGTCTACCTTAGTCAACAGGAGCTTCTGAGTATTTGGTGCTTTAGGAAGAACACTTAAGTATTTTCTTAAAGCTATGCTGTGAGATACCAGAGTGCTTACTTCTGCATAATTAGTAAGAGAACCAGTCTTGCTGAACTTTGTGCGCATAATTCATAGGTTAAGATCTTAATGTCTTGTGTAAAAATGCAATGGAGCACTAATGCATTTCATCTAATATCCTTCATTTACAGGAATGATAGAAACTGCTCAAGTGGATGAAAGAGCAAGAGGCAATGGTTCCAGTCAGTCAGGAACAGCAAGGCGAGGTGTACAGATCATTGACGATGAACCCCAAGTACAGAGCAGCGGCGGGTGCTGTTCTTCCGGATAGTAACAAAACTGTGCATCACTGCCCTCTCAATATGAAGACTGCCATATTCAAAGTCACACATTCTTTACCAGTGGAGTAATAGAATTAACAGTATTTAAAAATAATTACACATAACACTGCAGAGACCTTAAGTGCTAAACTAGTGGCGTCTGTGACCAGAGAATTGGCATTTTCTACAGTGGTTAACAAAGCAATTACCAATGGCCTTTTTACATACTTTTCTTTAATGAGGAATAATATGCATGTAGAAAAGACCTACTTAAAGGCTTCATTTATATTCTTTTAAATCAGATCATTATTTAATAACTTATATACGGTGTTGTTGGAATGGTATACATTTTTGCAGCTCTTTGTATTTTGTGGTAGATTGAATTGTATCACTTCTAAAATGCAAATTGATTTTTTTTAAATTAGCAGATATCTGAAGTAATATTTTTGCAGGGTCTCCACAAGCCTATAACCATCAACTACTTTGATATATTCTGTTCGTCTTGTATGCCAAGCTGGTAAAATACATTGTAAATTACATATTAAATATTTTATCTGCTTTTACAAGTGCAGGTGCAGAAATATGTACATCAGTCTTGTCAGTGATTGTGAAGTGAATAAGTCAGTGAAAAGATGCAAGCTTTTCATGTGTACTGTTGAATTGCTCATTCTATTCCCCTTTCCTGAAAATTGAAAACAGCTTTTTTTTGGTAAACTCACAGCTACAGCATTTTTTTAAAGCTTTTTCTGTCAAGCAGCAGTATTTAGAGTACCCCCTTAGTAGGAAGGGAATGCTTCTTTAGACTGCTGTTTAACACTGGGGCGTTTGACTCACAGCTAACACAGTTGGAGCATGCATTTATCTTGCCTCTGCACTTACTTCATCCTCTCAGATATCCCCCAGAAAGTTGAAGCAAATTTAGCCCTTGTCTGTCTGGTAGCCCCTAAACCAGATGCATGGGAAGCTCTTAAGCTGTACTAAGACATTTGTGTCCCAAGACAGCATTATAAATGACGTAGGAGCGTAACTTTTTTCCTATATTGCAGGGCTTGAGTGAACAAATGAATTGGCATTAATGAGAACTGCTTCTGATTTTTTTCGAGTGCTTATGTGGAAGATATGGAACTGCCAGATGCAATTGTAACTTTGGGAATGATAGACAAAACTGAACTTAATCTTGACTTGCTCTTTCTCTTGTAAAGCTTTTTGAAGCCCACTTAAGGTTTGGGAGGAGGGTGTTCAGAAATAAAGTGTATAAATTACTATCACAGAAGGAAGACAAATGGTGGTAGTTGAAACTTCAACATGTTTTGTGGTCTGACTTTTTTTTCCTTAAGTTGTCATGCTTGGAAAAACAGTAAAGGTGATGTCTATGACAAAATAGAATATTCCTTGGCCTTCCTTTTTCTGAAGGGTAGAATTAGTATTGCATATAAATGCATTTAATGGTGTGGGTGTATTATAATGCATAACAGGAGTAGTAGTAACTAATCAATCTGACATGTAAGAAGTGTGCTGTCTTCATCTGACTTATTTTCTCTGAAATAATAGATGGCTTTGCTACAGACTGGTCCCAATGCTCTTTATTTCCTTTCTTTCTGCCAAAACTGCAGTGTACTTTCTCTAAAGATGACATTGGTGTGCTCTTCTGACGTTGTTGTATGTGTGATAGGCAAAAGTGCTCTGTTTTTGTTAGCAAAGACAAAGTTACTTGACTATACAGAGCCTTGCTGTGAATCTAAAATTCATGATTTTGTGTATATAGAAACACTGTGTTAAGCTAACATCCTGATATTATATCTCACTTAAGTGAGCCTTGCCAAAGTTAAATTTGGGTCAGTTTGATACAAGAAATAGCACCTTCAAATCCATACACTAGACAAGTCAGTCTTGTAAATAACAAAATAGTGATATGAGGAGTGAAATTGGTGAGAGTGTTTAAGATTGAAATTGAGTTATAAGAAGAGGTGCAGATTTTTGGATTCCAATTTCAGCTTTTACAAAGATATTAAAAAAAAAAAAAATCAACTAGGCTTGATAAAGAGGCAGATATGCCCTGGCATAGACAAGTCATTAGAGCTCATGTTTTCTCCAGAGCAGAGCTTTCCCTGCTTTGTTGAACTAGACAGCTGTGATCCTGGCCTGGTAATTGATACAAGATGTTTACCAAAGGGAATGTTATATTTGACTGCTGAAGTGTCCAATTTGAGTAGTCTGTCCTACTGTAGTGTATTCTGTAGTAGGGGCGGTGTGAGACTTTGGTCAAATACAAAGCCATGTTATACCAACTCTTAAGTCACTTGCAAAACTGAACCTATTAACTACTGAAAACTTGGGTGGGGATTAAGGAGCCGACACCTTTGTATCTTAAAAAAAAAAAAAAAAAGGTTCTGGTTACCACTACTATTATTTGCAAAATACCTTTTAAAAATTGTCAGAAGTTACTGTCTTTAGATTCAGTGAAACTACAGAATGACAGATCTTGAATGGAGCTTTTCTGTCTAAGCTGCAGTTGGCCTGGACTTTATCCGTAGAACTTGATACCTGGCTAAGCACAGATCTTCATTATATTATCTAATGAATATAATTTTAAAAATAAAAACCTTACTTCTGACTTAGATGTCACAATATACATGTGACAACCTAATGTCTCAGGCAAATGCTATAGACTACAGTAAGGATTAATATCAGTTATTTATAAACACTTGTAGCAAGATTGATCCTTGTGTGAAAGGGGGAGGTGGGAGGGGTGGGGGTGGAGAATTGTGCCCTGTCAGTGTGTTTTCTTAGCTAGAAGTAACAGTTGTGTTTAACTGCATGAGTAGTGTGCAAGTCACTAGAAGCCTGTTTCCTCAATATTACCTACTGATCTGTGGCATTGACTAGAATATTTATGGCTTCTTGAAAAGTTTCAAAAGACTGAATTGGCTTGCGTATCTAAAACAAAGGCTTGATGTGGAAGAAATTGAAAGGTGAATGTGAATTCATGAAAGTTTGTTTCCAAGACTTAAGATAATATTATTTGTTCTTGAAACTGATTAACATAAGCTATTCATTCTTGCCAAAGTACAACTGTTCCTGGAAAAGGCATTTTTATTATTTACAGAGGATATCTAGATTACGCAGAGAAAGTGTGCAAGGAAGTACAGGTAGCTTGGTTTTCTATACTTGATCTCAAGGATCTTCCTTGAGTAACCTAGCGTTATTACTGTGTGGCTTGGGTTTTCAAGAGTCTTGCCTTTGAAATCTAGATTGCCTACTTTGTATGTCTTAAGTATCTGTTTAAGGAAAAGTGTTTTATTTTGCTGCCGACAAACTATTTCTCTATTTCTCATTATCCTGGGAACAGTGCAAGAGAATGTCTTTACCAAGTATCTCTGCTGTTGGATAGCTAATAACTAGCCAGGCATCTGCTGCAGCACCTAAGTCAACTTTAAAAGTGCTTGCAACATGGAACTCACTTCCTCAGGGTAAATCTTGACAAAGATCAGTATGAGACCTTTTTTTCTTGTAGTGAGTGAGTATAAATACCTTTCTAGAACAACTTTAGTTGCTCACAGTTGTGCTGTTGCTATAAATACTTGAGATACATATGGAATTTTATGACTTGCTGAAATAATGTCTAACAAACCAAAGTCCAGAAATATGAACGCCGTGGTTATGTATCTCTATTAGTAGTTGTTTATGGATGCAGCCTTAATGTATTTAGGCGCTAGTTCAGATGTTCTACATGACCAGGTAGACCAACTGAGACAAGGACACTAAATTATTTCAGGTCTGTAGTACTCAGAGATGAGTGTAACTAGCTCTAATGTTTTGGGGGTGGTTACTTAACGTGGTTTGCAGTGGATTTGCATAGAGTTCCAAGATGGGAAATCTAATGTCCAGATGAACTGCATTGACTGGTCTCTTGAGACAGTTAAGTAATGGAGTGTTGCCTTGATTTATATGTTTTTCCCTGACAATGTTGACACGTTATGGACAAGCATTCTTGCTTACTACCACATCAAAAAGTACCCCTTAGCCCTTTTATCCTGCCACTTTCATTCGTTCTAGCTGTTTAACTTGTATCTGCCTACAGCTCTTCATTTCTGCTGCAGATTCCAAGGCATGTGAAAAATTTTGCAAAAAGTTAGGAGGTCACAGAATGTGGTTGGAACTCTAATGAGGTTCAGAGAAAATGTTAGGTGCTGTCAGAAAACAGTTTAAAGAAAGTAAGAGGAATGGAAGGCCTGCTTGAGGGTGAATGGAGATCAGAAGTATTCAGAAGCTGAAAGCAGATGAGAGGGATGAATGGGTAGAGCAAGGGAATAAGGGAGGTGGAACCAGCCACCTTTTTTCTCTGCATTTTTTTTTTTTTTTTTTTTTTTGTGGGGGGAGAAACAAGTGGGGAAAAAAGCAAGTAAAAACTGAAGGTGTTGGTAATGGGCTGTCTGTGCTAAGTTACCCAGCTTTTAATAGAGCTGCTAGTATGTCTTTTCAATAGTTGCCTAATTCAAGACCTTCCTAAGATGACATCCTAGGTTAGTTTTCCTTCTGTGAAATACTGTTGTTTTTTGTTTCCTTTTGCCTTAAAGGAGAGAATACAACTAACTTTGAATGGGCTTTCAGGCACAATACTACCCTACCTAAAGACTGATTAAAATATGTTCCTTTATGGGGTGTTTGGTTACTTTAATTTTGTGAATTTTCACATCAAATACTGGGATTTTTTCCTAACTTGTCAGAACTTCTCTTTCAGTGAAGACAACTGCTGTTGTGTTAAGGAGTAGCAAATGAAGACCAAGATCTTTGGCACTAGTTGTTGCACAAGCGCAAATACAAACCAGCTCCCTTTTAACTGGGCGTATTGCTCATGCTATTTTCTGGGGTGGATTCTGATCAACACTGGGATTCTGATCAACACTGGGATCTTTACTTTATTTAGGGCCAACCTGTGCCATCTCAGTGTTGTAGCCATCTACTGAACTTAGGCTTTTTCTATGAAATAATAGTGTATATTCTTTCCCTTCCTGTGTTCTCAGAGCTGTCATTAAGTTACTGTGTAGAGCAGAGTGAGAGAGAGAAACAGCTTTGAGAACTGGGAAGTCTGCAATGTTTCTCATCTTGAGTTGGCTTGGAAAGTGAGAATCTATGAAACTGTCTCCGTTATGAGAGGGGCATTATCATGTTCTAGATAAATGAAAATACTTTGGCTTAGAAAAAATAAACCTGCTTAAAAATCTAAATTGTTCCAATTTCTTCCAAAATGAAAATTTATTTCAAGGTGATATATTTCGATTGCTCTTTGAGACCGCCGAGTTTACTAAACTATGCCAAAAGGTCAATTGGTTGGCGGGTTCTGCAGCCCTAAAATGTCTCAACTGCAGGGAGTAGCTGAGCATTTCTTCCATTGGGCAGTGTAGAGCTTTGATTATATCCAATATCAGGATGTTGAAAGGTAGCCCGAAAGAATAGTTGTATAGTTTCTATTTCCCACTGATTTGTGTACTCAGGCAAACAGCACGACCTGACGTGGCCGTAGAGTCACTAAGGAGCTCAGGTCCCTCTTTTCCTGCTTGCTGGCTGCCCTGTTCCTCATCATTACGGAATCACTACTACAGAATACCCCCGTACAAGAAAGGAAGCCTGTATTTTTTGGAGGGGATATGGGGGTGAGGGGTGGTGGAGTGAGGGTTAATACGTCATCTGTAGGTCCCTTGGAAGCAATGCAATTTGAAACTACAGAAACAAAGGAGGGTGAGTACATTATGCAATGATCTTCCCCTCAGCCTCTGTAGCAGTTGGTCCTATCCTGCCTACAAACCGAGGGAAGGGAAGATACTGGAAGGTTGATATGGAGTCCTTGCTATCCCTGGTACCTCTGTGTATTGGAAAAAAAAAATATGAAAAAACAGAGCTGGGCAGTCTAATAGGGGAGAAAAGCAAAAAACTTGTTACTGTCGTATCTGAAAATTCTCTCTTACATATAATAAATGATAAAACTTGAACTGTCTGAAATAAAGTGGCCCTGAAAATTACTGGGGGTTGGGGAAGAGTGGTCTGGCTTATGAATAGTTTTTTTTTATTTTTATTTTTTTTTATTTTTTTATTTTTTTTAAAAAAAATCATGTTAAAATTTCTGAACACATCTGAATATATTCTGCTGGAAGATGGCTTTAAGAGGTGAAATCTGGCTCAGAAAGGTTGCTCTAACTATGCTAAAGTGCCCCAGAGACTCTAGGGTGAGCAAGGACTCACCAAAATGAAGCTTTGATGCTCAAAACCCAGAACAGTTGGTAAGGGAGAAGCAGATGCTGTCGAACTGCATTTGGTGGTTCAACAAACATGGAACCAAGACTGAGAATTTACCAACAGTGCTGTGTTGATAGTATGCTGATGTCCTGCTCCTGTAACGAACGCTTGAGCACACTTTCCCTGGTGAAAGTCACTGTTCGGCAAATGCTGAGGGTTTGAACTGGATGGACATTGTGAGTGAAAGTAGCAAAGAACAGGAACAGAGGTTTGCACAGTTGCTGCATTGCTTTTTCTTAACCCCTTCATCTGCACTTTTCAGAAGTCAGTACTTAGATCCGACTATCTTTGTGTCAAGGGGTGTATTTTCTATTTGAGTAGTTTATTGATCAAAGTAGTCATAAGAGGTTTTTTTTTTTTGAGAAAATGTAGTTCCTTTGCTGATTTATTCTCCCCATGCGCTCTCAGCATCTCACTAAGGGGGCTGTATTAAATGGTGAGGAGCAGGAGTGCTGCTTGTAGTACTGCCCCATGCTCAGTGTCCTGCGGGGAATGTTTCAGGTAGCAGTGTCCAATGCACCTCTGGTGGCCAGCCTGCCCTCATGGAGATGCTCGTGCCATTGTTTTGTGGCTTCAGTTAGAGTAACAAAACAATAAAACAATCCTTGACCATAAGATGTGCCTGTACTTGTTAGAAATGTTGTTTTGAAGTTTAAAATATTAGATTATACCCTGATTGGAGTGTTCTGGGAATCCTGACAACCCTTTTGGTATGTGAATACTGCAGTGCTTGGCGCCGTGGGACCTTCAGGGGTTTTCAGGATTTAAGGATTTCAGCTTGTATGGCAAACAGTGATCTCTGAAGTGGATTACAATGGCAAATTAGAGAAGGAAATAATTATTTCTTAATAACAAGATGCCTATCAAGCATTGCTTCTTGAGCAGTTAAGATGAAATAGAGCTTTGACTGCCCCCACCCTAGAACAATTGTTCCGTTAGTTTCCCGTTCTTTCTGGGAAATGTTTCTGGTTGTCGGTGGTGTAATGCATATGTAGAAGCAATTGGGGTACTACTGCTTGTCTTTTGCTCTCTGAATTCCTAACTCTGGCAATGCTGGTTTATGCCAATCAGCTCAGCAAACAACAGATCAGTTTCTGTTTAGTCATCACTCTCGGATAGTTTCCAGCTCCTCTCTGGAGGCTGATGCAATCATGAATCTTTCCTTGCATGGCAAATACAGAGCATTTTGTGTCGGTGTCTGTTCTGCTTGTTTTATATTTAAAAAATAAAAATAATATGTCTTGTCCCACCAAGAGAGCAGAGTCATTGTAAACTTGTCATCAGTCTTAACAACTGTAATTTTTTCTTAGGTCGATTCTTGTATGTTTTGGGTTGTTTCATATTCTGGAATTCTGTTAATACTTGATATGAAAAAAGATTTTAAAAAAAATCTGGTTCACAAAAAAACTCACAGCTATGGTTAAGTATATATAAAATGTGACATGTTACAAATACTTGAAGAAAGCTCCTCATCTTGTGTACTGCCTTCATATCTTATACGTCTCCATGCCTCCACACTCTTAAATGCAAATAAATGCTAGTGAGGAGAGGGATTTCCTTCCTCTTAATTTCAGTCTGTCTGCTTAGTTCCTTTGTCTCTGTCCTTGTCTAACCTTGCAACAGAAGGAAGCCAAGCATGGAACATAAATGTACCAGTGTGCTCTACTTCCACAGGTTTGGTGTTGCATTTTTTTTTAAAGTAACAGGTAGGAAAGGTCTCTTGGTTTCTGCATTGAGGGAAAGACGACAACTGAGTTTAGAAGACCCTAATTAGTCCCGAAAGGCTACATTTTATTTTTACTATGTAAATTAGGCTAAGGCATAGGGAGTTCTGGCCTTGAGAGCAAATGGCACAGTACAACTTTTCATCTGTGTGCCTAAACCATCTGCTCCCCTTTAAAAAACTTCTGTACACTGCCTGCTTGGAATGGCTGTGTGTTCACCACACCGTATCTAGATATTAGCCCGTAGGGAACCTGAATGGTACGGACCATAGTTATACACAGAAGCATGCTAATGATGAAGCGGCAGGGATGACAGGAGGTCAGTACCCCAGGCTTGCTTGGTTTATTTGATGTACCTGCAGCCTGGTCTCCCTCCTTTTAAATGTGAAGTAGGATGGGAGGTTTATTTTATTTCCTGCTCCTCCTGTATGTGGAAAATGAGAACATGTGACAGCTGAATCCTAGGATATCCTTTGTGATATAATTCGTGCTGAGGACTGGCACCTCTTAGAATATGAGGAACTCAAGCCTGGACTGCAACTTCCTCTGGGGTGTTCTGCTGCAACTGGAGTCCAAGACAGCACCACATTTACTGTCTGCTTGTCACCTGTGACAAACTGGGGTGACCTGGAAAAATTACGTGTTGCGTATGTCAAAGCAAAGCTTGAAACATAACCTTTTGCTGTAAGCGAAAGAGAGGTCATAGGAAGGGTTTTTTTTGGCACTGTGTATCTTTGTTTCTCTACTATGAGGTTTTTGTTTGTACAAGTTAAGCCTGTGATGGAAGGACTTGACAGAATCTGTACTTGTCTTGTGCAGGCCAGGTTTTCATGTGGTTGGGCATGTGGGCAGATGACACTTCTGAATACGGGAATGGAGCCTGGAACTTTGCTGAAATAGCTGTGTGAACAACAATAGCAGCTGCTGCAGCTCTTGGCATAGCAATAATAGCTACACTTGCAGCTGTGACAGCAACAGAAACCACAGGAAAGCCAGGCACTCTTTCTGGCTGTACAGTCAGTGACTACCTTTATGTTGCAGAGGATTGCTTATTAGAGCAGGTGGCTGCTTAAAATCCAAAGAAGGGTGGGCCACTGAGCTGATGATACCCTCCTTGTTAGACTCCCATCTGTGCAGTGTGCAAGGGGCTGGATGCTGGCATAAATCTACATAATGCCACCTTGTGCTCTTACTGGCCTTGAGGAAGATGGAGCCAGACTTTTCTCAGGGGTGTCCAGTAGCAGGACAAGAGGAAAAAGGCATCCATTGAAATACATGAAAATCCATGTAAGTATAAGAAATATGTTTTTCACTCCAAGGGAGGTCAAACACTGGCACAGCTTGATCAGGAAGGTTGTGCTGTCTTTATTCTTGGAGATACTCAAAATCCAACTGGGCAAGATCCTGAGCAGTCTGTTCTAGCTGATCCTACTCTAAACAGGAGGGCTAGAAAATGGTAAAGCATTTCATGGATTAAATTGCTCTGTGTGACCACAAAAATTCTGTGTTCTTGTGAATGGGACTCTGTGAAAGCATTGCAGCGGGAAAGGAGTCCCAGGAAGAGTCCTGTGGGAACTGTTGAACACTCACCAAGGAATCTGCTGGCAGAGACTCATTCCCTATGTCTGGTGGAAGGAGAAGGAAGCTGCAATGAACACATTTCCATCAATGGAACATAAAGTCTCAAAGCTAAGCCAGGTCTTTGTCATCTTATTTTTTATTTTATTTTTTTTTTTCTGAAGACATTGTATCCAGAACACTGTGATGTTACATGTAGGCATTCAGGCTCCACTGAGCTGCAGGGATGATCAAAAATTTGCTGGTCAGTGATTTTTGAAGAGGGTATCTTTCTTATGCCTCATCTTCTCCAAGTCCAGTGTCCAAAGCCCTAGCTGCTGCTTTTCTTAGTAAATAATGGAAAATAGCTTTTTGTCTTTTTGCTCAGGTTTTGAGTGAGCTACAGTTCCCTAGGCAAATACTGATTTTCTCAGCAAAAGTGGCAACAATAAACAGTCCTAATTAAATTGCCTTTATCTACGTTAAAACATTTAAGAAAATCAGTCTAGAAATAATTTACCCCTTCCTGGATATTTTCACAGCTCCATCTCCTTCAAACACTTCTGCTGAGTTTCTCTGTTCTAGCCTGGCCTCTGCTAAGTGATCCTCTCCTCCTATCCATCTGTAGAGTACTTTTGCCATTGAGTCGTAGTTACGTGTTTGGCAAAGCAACTCTGTCTGTGTGCATAGATACACAAACCCACTGTAATCAGACCTCTTTTTCCCTCACAAAGAGTGCCTGGAGTGGCTGTTTTTGACACAGCCCTCTCTTAAGTTAGGTCAAAGTGTTCATACAGGGATCGCTCTGTTCACAGGGTAGCTGTTCCTCACCACTCACCTCTTGTATAGACTCTCTAACAGTACCACATCTCAGCATCTTAGTAATTTTTAATTTCCACACGGTGTTTATATTCTCCTTGAGCGACTGTACAAATTGATGTGGGAATGCTGGAAGCTTAAGGGAAAACGCACAGGGGAGCACAGGTTAGCATTTAGTGAGCCTACAGATGCACTGTAATTAACTGTCAATTAGCATGTTTTTAGCCATGGAAACACTACATGAAGAAGCTTTCAGTAGCATTAGATTACCACATTACCTTCAAAATCTCATCGAGGATCAAGATCCTGCTGTGCTAGATTTTTATAGCCTGGTCTCTAACCCTGGTACATAAGCCAGTCTCTTGAAAGGCAGCATCTTGAACTGGCTTTCCTTTAAATGACCAAATTCCTTCAAAAGCAGCTATCAACCCTAATTTGGGTCAGGAGTAAGCAAGATTTTCGCCCACCTTCAGATGAGAAAAAGCAAAATCCGTCTTGCTCAGAGCAGGATCTTCTGTAAACATGTTAATACTGGTTATGTCTAACTCCCAGACGCTGGTTTTGGCCCCTCTTTCAGCTGAGAATCATCCTTCTCAGCTGAATCCAGTGCTTTTGTAGTTGTTTTTTGGTGTCTGCCAAGAGGTTGTACGCTGTCACAGAGCAAAAGCTCTGAGCAATCTGACCCAACTACAAAATGTCCTGCTCTGAGTAGCGAGATGTACCCGACAACCTACAAAAGTCTGTTTTTCAATGGTTAAAAGTACGGTATGGGTATTAATCTAGCTAAAAAGTTTTAAATTTGAGAAGCCAGAAGCAAATTATACTGCCATTTTATGAGAAACAAAAAAGGTCCAACTACTTTCACTCCTCCAGAATACAAAACCGCTTCCCTGTGAGCATCCCATCCACGTGTTGTGAGCAAACAAAATCGGGGTTACACAGTCTGGGGGATACACTATGCGCTCAAAACATTTTATAAGGTGTTGGAATATAAAAAATGTAGCCTTAAAATCCAACTTGATTTATGGCTGCCAGCGGGACCAGGTATTTCAGACTTACTGAGTTAACAGACTTTATTTTTTTATATTTAAGTAGTAACACACGTTATGTGCTTTTCCAGGTAAAGAAGATGAACCAAACTTTGCTGGTATCAGCAGAATTGTTTCAGTTTGTAAATCTGCACGCATCCAAATGCTGAACATTTGCTAACGCTGTCGAGATTGCCACTAAAATTTGGCTTTATCCCATTATGAATACGAATGTGTTAGGTGTCGAAAGCCAAGGGAAATCTCATCTACGAAGTGACAGGGAAAATCTGGAATTAGCGCAGCTTGATGCTGCGTACGGGCCGGTATTTCCTTAGCACTGATGTTGTGGAAGAATGGAGAGGAACCAAATGGAGAGTGATTTTATGCCCAGTTCGCAGTAAGGCACAAATGAAGCACACTCTCAAGGCAGTACCAGATGGCTCTGTGCTTCCAACTACGGGCGGGGCTCAGGAGCAGGGCCCAGCAGGGCGCAGCAGGCCTCGGCGGGGCGGGGCTGTAGGAGAGGTGGTTGCTAGGGGCGGGGCTTATACGGGCGGGGCTTCCAGGGGGCGGGGCTCCGGGGGCGGCCGCCGGCAGGCGGTCCCCACCCGAGCGCGCATGCGCCGGCGGCCGAGGGGCTGACGGGGCTTGTTGTGGGGCGGGGGGGGGCAGCACGTGAGGAGCGCAACGTCACCATAAACACTCGTAGGCAACATGGCGGCGCCTCCGAGCGGCAAGGTAACGGCCGCGACGGGACGGGGGGGCGGCGGGGGGAGGCTGCTCCCGGCGGGGCCCGGCCCCGCGTCCCGTCCCCTCTGCGGCCCGCTCCGCCGGTGCTGGGCCTCACGGCTCGGCCAGGAGCCGCCTCGGTGCGGTGGGGCGGCCTTGTGTCCGCAGGGGCGGGCGGGGGAGGTGTGTGTGTTCGGGGGCTGCTCGGGGGGGGACTTGCGGCTGCCCTGAGGTCTGCTAGGGGTGAAGGTGGGCACGCCGACCTGTCCGCTGCTGCCAGAGAGGTAAATGCAGCCCTCGCGTATGTGAGGGAAGGCTGCTGTCATGGTCGCTCTCTGATGAATCCTGAAATTGAAAGAGGCTGTTTCTGTCAAAGGCTTTTGGCGTCTTGATGCAGGGATACTCATCTCGCTGACAAATGTCATGGAATCATAGAATGGCTCGGGTTGGGAGGGACCTTAAAGACCCCCCCCCAGTTCCAAACCCCCTGCCATGGGCAGGGACACCTCCCACCAGACCAGGTTGCCCAAAGGCCCATCCAGCCTGGCCTTGAGAACCTCAGGGCAGCCTGTGCCAGGGCCTCACTGCCCTCTGAGTGAAGAATTTCTTCCTAACATCCAATCTAAATCTCCCTTCTTTCAGTTTAAAACAATTCCCCTTTGTCCTATCATTATCTACACGAGTAAAGAGTCCCTTTCTGTCCTTTTTATAAGACCCCTTTAAGTACTGAAAGGCCGTAATGAGGTCTCAATGGAGCCTTCCCTTCTGTAGGCTGAACATCCCCAGTTTTCAGCCTTTCTTCACAGGAGTGGTGCTCCAGCCCCCTGATCATCCTCATGGCCCTCCTCTGAACCTATTCCAACAGGCCCACATCTTTCATGTGCTGGGGGCCCCAGCCCTGGGTGCAGCACTCCAAGTGGGGCCTCACGAGGGCAGAGTAGAGGGGGGACAGTCACCTCCCTTGACCTGCTGACCATGCCTCTCTCGATGCAGCTCTCTTGATGTCTTTCCAAAAAGTCTGGAAAATAAACTTGGAAATCTTGTCACTCTTCAAAATCCAACCTAAATGAAATTTGTAATTTTTGACCATTTAGAAAGTTCAGTAGCTTATTGGGTGTTAGTAATTATTTTCGTATTTTTTCACATTTTTATTAGTCTGTTTACTTGGGACTTCTGTAAGTCGTTTAAGTTGCTGCAAGATTCTGTTCCGATTATTCTGCATCTACAATGCTAATGCAGCTTGTTAACACAACTTCTATTTGTGTCCTTAGTGTTCAAGTACTTTAATTTTTAATTATAGTATCTCAACAAAGTAAAAGCTCTTGATACAGAGAACAAACTGACAGTTGTGTTTTCTAAAACCTCACAAAGTGGCTGATTTGAAGTATCGCTGCTGTCATTAGAAGCAATTTCAGTCTTCTGTGGCTCTCCCCACCTGCGTGTTGTGCTTCTCCTTTCTTGGATACTATACTCGTTTGATCTCTAAGTGATTTCGTTTAGCGAGCTGAAAGAAAATACATAAAACTGCATTTATTTTTGGCTGGGTCCATTTTTTTTAGTTTGGGGAATGCACTGGACCACAATTTTTTTCTTTGGACGTCAGCAGGATTTTAGATGGGCTCACAAACTACTAAACCTTCACTCCAGGTGGAATAAACAGTGTAACTTGGTACAGACCCAATATTCTCATATAAGACATTGTGTGTTTCAGTAAATTTACAAACTATGGGTGTCCTAAATTGATTCCACTCTTCCTTCTGGCAGTGCGGTGTTTTAATGAGGTATTGCAGGTGGTAGGTGTCTGGGAGAGTGGTAGGTACTAGCTTGTGGGCTGCTGTAGTCTCATTTGGCCTAGTAACATGAAAGGGATGTATTCTGATACATAAATTCTTTTTTGAAAAATATGACACAAGGTAATTCCACAGAGTGCATGGGGTGATAGATTAAGTAGCTGGGATAGCCTGTGTTGTCTCAGACTTCATGAAATCTTGCTTCAGCAAGCCATACAAGGTTGGGAGTTTTAGTTGCACCCTGTTCGCTTTCCACTTCAGTTGTGTTTATTTCCCAGACGTCGTTAAAATCAGTGGATTCACAACTCAGCTATTTCATATTGTCTCATCTCTTTTTGCAGAGTTCTTGTTTCAGCTTCATATGTGAATGTGGTATGAACTGTAAATTTAGCCACCTCATGTAACTGTGTGTACTACTTTCCTAAGAATTTTGTCCTATTTTTTTACTGTGAAGGTTCTTTCCAGTGCTTTTCTATGTACAGTTAATTCCAGAAGACTGAGGTTATCGCCGAAGAGTTCTAGAGTCCTGACTCATCTTTTAATAATGACCACTTGCCCTAGATCAGTGTGAACTTCATTTTTTTGCCCTTTCTTAGAGCTTCTGGTTTTTCTGTGTGTAACTTGGCAGTGAGGTCTTTTGGTTTCAGTGCTTCTGACATGAAAGCAGGTATATTACCTCTTTTTGTTGCTTAACAAGTGGTATTTTGTTTCCCTGATTTCAGAGGAGTCTTTGGACTGTCTTTCACCTTTATAACAGAAAACTATGTTAGAAAATGAGGCAAAAAGTTGTGCGTGGGGACAAGTATAAATTTAGCCTGTCAGTGTATAGGCTATTATTACAGCTGGTCTAAAGACAGTAATGATTTTTGTTTCATGTTCTTGGAGTTGAGTCTATCTTCAGCATATGGGCTGCTAGATCGTCCTCAAATTACTAGTTGGCACACGAGCTGTCAGAAGTTGTTTTTCAATTGCTTGTGCCCTTCTTGAAGCTAAATCGTGGTCTAGGCTCAGCTATTTGGCCGGTGTAGAGCAACTACAAGTGTTCAAGTAGCACCGTACATGTTCCTAAACTGTAATGTAAAAGCTGTAGTATTGGGGGGGGGGGGGTGATGAGTTTTTTTTTTAATATATTAGGATCAACAAAGATTTACAATACAGTCTGTTAAATTGAGCTTTGTGTCCCCTAGGTACTTTGTTGGCATGGATGCAGCAGACTTTTAGATGTAGATGTACTCTGATGTAAGCAGTGTTTTGCTGCACCATCAACTAGTTGAAATTTGGGGCTTCGACTCCTATTCTGTGGGTTGTGCTGTTTTGTGAAGCGCTTGATTTAAAGTCTTCATTATATGTCTTTTACCCTTTATCATTTACTGTGGATAGAATCGTAATCTTTGCTGAATATCTTGTACTTCATAGGTTTTCTCTGTGAACAAAGCCTCTGCCTGCCTTTGCCTCTGTTTAATTTAGTTAAGGTTTCATTATGTTTGACTAAAGCAGTTCACTGATAATTCTGAAATTCTTGTATATTCTTTCCATGGTATAGTTATTCATTAAGGATTTTCTCTTGCAGCAGTATTTGTGGTAGAAATGCTGTGTTCTGTCTCAAGCACTTACTCTAGGCTTGTACGTTCACTGATATCCCACAGCTGTTGCACAAGTAGCAGAAATACCTGATTCCAGAAACTTGCAGAGGTGGAACCTGAAAAGCTTACTGCTGTAAAGCAGGAAGCCTTTTCATTGATATGTGGTTCCCACGTTGGGAGCTTTGTCATATTTATCACAATATGAATATTTGTGCTTTTTTCCGCCCGCTTAGAAACTTGATGTGAGAGTTTCATGCTTCTAAGACCAGTGGGGTGAGAAATTTTACTGTCTTAGGAAACAGGTTGAGCCATAGGCACAGCAAACAAGATGTACAAGGGGATGGTTTTATACTTACTAAACTTTGAATTCAAATGCCAGAAGTTCTTGGGTATCTTTGGAGCAAAAGATGATGTTGGTCAGTAACGTTAGCTTGATGCTTTGCAGAGCACTCGAATTTAGTGGTTTCCAGGCGCTGGAAGCGGGCTGTTGGTGCAGTTTGGACATGCCCACTGACAGTTCAGCAGTGGTTGTGTGACTACACTCTGAGGAAACCTCAGCTATTCCAGAGAGGGAGGTGGAAATGAAAGCAGGACAATACAGATCTTTAAATTGAGATCTATTTCTTCTGACTTCGCTTAGTTTAGAGCTTGGCTTTACTATGTTTTGTTGATGTAAGGTATCTCAGAGCAGCCATTGACTAAATTGGATTTATTTTATTGGCCTGTAGTTGTTTCCTCGGTGTTGCATCTTCTGTTCTGTTTATCTTCTGTCAGGATCTGGAAATAACAGATATAGCAGCTGATTAGCATCTTGCTAATGTTTGCAGACAGACCATTTTTTTCCTTAATTTGTAGTCTGGGGAGCATTCAGACTTGCTAATGGAGTTACTCTCTTAGGAGCATGCCTGCTTGCTACTTCAGCTATTGAATCCACAATGAGGTCCTTTACCTGATGCTATAATATAAGGCAAAAATGAAAGAACCACTGTTGAAAAGTTGTTAAGAGTCCAGATTTGCCCAGAGCCACAATTGCTCACTGACCTCAGAGCAGTGGCTGTTTTACTGCACAAGTGCTACAGGCTGTGTCTGTCATAAACAGGATGGCATCTGGCAGAGTGACAGCGGTCCCAGTTTGTACTCTGGCAGGACAGGAGAATGTGATCAAGAATATGGGGAGAGAATATGAAGTATCTGAAAGATGGGACTAGTTAGTAGACTTGCAGTGCTTCTCCATTCTCTGAAGTCCTGCGTTTGATGGGTTGTTGGTGTGTGACAGAGGTAAGAGGAGGATTTTGAGGTACTAACGAGTGCATGTGGTAGCACAGTAACACAGAATGATTTGGGTTGGAAGGGACCTTAAAGACGACTGAGTTCCAACCCCTCTGCCATGGGCAGGGACACCTCCCACCCCATCCAAAGCTCAAAGCCCCATCCAGCGTGGCCTTGAACACCTCCAGGGATGGGGCATCCATGGCTTCTCTGGGCAGCCTGTGCCAGTGTGTCACCACCGTCTGAGGGAAGGATTTATTCCTTACAGCTAGTCTAAACCTACCCTCTTTTAGTTTAAAACCATTCCCCCTTGTCCTATCACTACACTCCCTGACAGAGTCCCTCCCCAGCATTCCTGCAGGCCCCTTTTAGGTACTGGAAGGCTGTAACAAGGTCTCCCCAGAGCTCTCTCTTCTTCAGGCTGAACAACCCCAGCTCCCTCAGCCTGTTCCCATAGGAGAGGTGCGCCAGCTCTTTGAGCATCCTTGTGGCCATCCTCTGGGCATGCTCTAACAGGTCCATGTCCTTCTCATGCTGGAGGCCCTGGAGCTGAATGCAGCTCTCCAGGTGGGGCCTCACGAGAGCAGAGCAGAGGGGGAGAATCCCCTCCCTCACCTGTCTGACCATGCTGCTTTTGATGCAGCCCAGGATAAGGCTGGCTTTCTGGGCTGCTGGCTCATGCTGCCAGCTCATGTCAGCTAGTACTTTGTGTCCAGCAAAGGCAGGATGCAAAATGGCAAGTCAGGAGGGCAGGAGTGCTCAGGTGTGGGGTAGCTCTCCTTTTTTGTTGCCTACACCTTGTTGTCTTTGGGTGCAGTGTTGTCAGTCTCTCACTAGATGGTTGCACAAGGCCATAAATTGCCTTTGAATGACAAGCATTTAAACCAAAACCTTACTTGTGTTCTGGCATATGTTGTAATTGTTGGTGTGGTTTTGGTGAAGGCATTCTGATACGTGTCCCTGGCAATAAATGCTGTAAACGTTGTCCATTGAGTCCTTATTATAAGCAGCATAGTGAGCTAGGCATAAAAAAAAAAAAAATTCTGTGCTCTGCCCCTACAATATTAACAGGCTCTATTAACAATATTAACAATATAAACAGGCTCTGCCTCCTGTTTCTCGGAAAATATTGCTGGGATAATAGTGGGACTTCAGAAGGTTATTCTGCTGGCCAGTGATTATAAATACTTGAGCAGTTTTCCATAACCTGAACGAGCATAGGCCATGATGTGTCCCAGGGGAGCAGAGCAGAGGGTGCTTCTCAAGGCTGTCTTGGGTAAACTGAGCCGACGTCCTGCTTCTTCCTTCTGCTTTCCATAGGAGGTGGTAAACAGCTCTTCCACTGTTTTCCTGAATTTTGTGCTGTGGTTCCCTGTTTCTGTGGACCCTCTGTCAAGTTTACTTAGTAGAATAGCTGCTGTCCCCACGTGGCACAGAGTTGTTCATGACTGACTGGGATGAATTGTGAATTTGCTTTTGACTTTTGCAGTACTTACAAGGGGAAAAACAAACAGGTCAAGCAGTGGCTTTTTTTCCATGTACTTATAGGGAAAAACAAGCAAACAAACAAAAACAGAACAGGTGGCTTAACAGTGTTTGGGAACTCTTGCATCATTTTTTTTCTCTTTTGGTAAGATTCTGCATCAAATAGGCAGTGTGTCTTGTTTTCATTCGATAGAATTAGGAAAGTGGACGTGGTACAATTTCATGCTGACAGCCTGCAAGCGTGAAATTTTAAGATTATTAAAAAATAAAGATTTTTTTTCTCCACCTTTTTTTTAGGAAACAGTTGCCAACTGAATGCTTTTACAGTGATAGCACTCTTTAGATAATAATACTTACATTTAACAGTTGAGGAACTTAAGGATATCATAGATCGATAAACCTGGATTTGGTTGCTCTTATTTTACTGTGGTATTAAGGAAACTTTTTCATAGAACTCGCTGTAAGTGATAAGATGTCTGAAAACCTTTGAATTATTATATGTGCAGTTTCAAGACAATTCAAATGTGTTTAAAATCAAGTCATTTGTAAAGTTGTTCAGCTTGTCACATTACATCTTCATTTGTATTAGTTGCATTTGTGTTGAATGTTCTGCCATTCGTTCTTCATTTTATTTTAGTTGTAGGACCAGAGGGTCTGACTTATGTGTGTAATAACATCTAAGCCTGAGGAACTCTGGACAGTTCAACATACGCTTTCAAACAGATGTAGAAAAAAGCAAATACAGTTGTTTAAATCAGCATAGTTAGGTTTTTCGTGGCTGGACAACTTTTCTGGCCTCAAGCAGGTAAGTAGTGTGTGCTGCTTTGCTTCCCTGGGGTTTTATTTCTATGACTGGTCCTTTGACTCTGCAGAGCACAAGTTTCTTCCTGGTGGCTGTGCGGGTGGACAAGTGGAAGGGCTGTAATATTGGGATGAGGAGTACCTTTGGGTTTAAAATCCTAGGGGCACGTCAGCTTATCTAGTCACCTTTGTTGTACACTTATTAACTTCAACTTTCTTCATGATGGGGTTGTTAATGTATAGATTACAGGAAGTAAAAACAATGGCTTTCATCATAGAAAAAGAAAATGAAAGATTAAGCTAGATTCCACCTACTTGCCTTTGAAAAAGAGACCGTGGCGAAGTATGTAAAATAAGGAATAGTACAGAACAAAGATGACGTAGTAGCACGCCTTCCTGCCTTGTAATACAAGAAGCATAGTCAACAAACTGAACAGGTGGGGCTCCTGAAACTGCTGAGTTCTTCCACGTAGCGGATAACAAGACCTTTCTAGATCAGACCTCTGTCACTGCAGCCAAAAAGCTATCAAAATATAAAGTAGAACAGGATGCTTAACTGCACAGAGGGTGTTGACAGGTAATAATGATAGGATTAAGTTATGTTTTGGGGATCACAATCACTTTAACTGCTAATAATGGGGCAACTGGAGCTCATTATGCTGTCCTGCTCATATCTACTTCTTCACTGTCTATACATACCAGGAGCTCACTACATAGATTTTGGTTGCACATCTTATACAAGTCCTAACTATTTTAATGATGCTTCTGATTGTTCTCCAGCATTTTCTGTCTGTTCTCCCTCATCTTCTTTAAAGGTTCCCATTGTATGCGTTCTCTGGTAACGTGCTGTTCAGGCAAGAGACAGTACTTAACTGCATCTGCCTCGTTTTGAAACATCTATTTTCTTGGCTGTTCAAGAAGTCTTTGTGTGGTGATGAGACATTCGCCTGATTGCTGGGCTGCGAAGCACTGAGCAAACACCTTTGTGGGCTGCATGGTGCGCTGGGTCAAGCTATGCAGTGTTTTAATAGTTGCCTACTGAGGGATGGCTTTTATTCAGATCTAACTATTGGTATACTGACTTTTAATTTAGTAGTTTCCTTAGTACTTGTATGTGTAATTTAACATTGCTTTCTATCTTTTAATTGACTAATAGCTTGCCATTGCCGTCATATAAGAAAACAAAAATACGTCATAAATTACATCTTGCTGTAACGTGCTGTAAGAATACTCGTAGAATTTCTGAGTTTTCAGCTTGCTAAGAACGTTGTGTGAAACACAGCCAAGTGTAGCCAATCTTCAAGTGCTACCACTATAAAATCATACTTTCAAAATCAACTTACTCATATTCAGTTATGTAATTTCTTCATAAAGTGCAGCTAAAGAGAGTAACTCAGTATTTCAGATAACTCAAATATGATGAGTTACAAAATGATTTTTAATGGAATAAATCATTAAAGCACTTTCTAGGTATTCTTTTGTAAGATTGATGCCATATCTTTATTCAAACTAGTTATGTAGTTGCATCTTTGAGACTACCCACCTAAGTGTGACTTAGAATCACAGAATATCCAGAGATGAAAGGGACCCACAAGAAACATCAAGTCCAACCCCTGGCCCCACACAGGACCACCCAAAAATCAGACCCAGTGTCTGAGAGTGTTGTCCAAGCAGGCTCGGTGCCATGACCACTGCCCTGGGGAGCCTGTCCCAGTGCCTGACCACCCTCTGGGTGCAGAACCTTTCCCTAACGCCCAGCCTGACCCTCCCCTGTCCCAGCTCCATGCCGTTCTCTGGGGTCCTGTCGCTGTCCCCAGAGAGCAGAGCTCAGTGCCTGCCCCTCTGCTCCCCTCGGGAGGGAGCTGCAGGCCGCCATGAGGCCTCCCCTCAGCCTGCTCTGCTCTGGGCTGAACAAACCCAGGGACCTCAGCTGCCCCTCATACGTCTTCCCCTCTAGACCCTTTGCCATCTTTGTAGCCCTTCTCTGGGCACTCTCCAACAGTTTTATGTCCTCCTTACACTGTGGCACCCAAAGCGCTCACAGTGCTGGAGGTGCGGCCGCCCAGCGCAGAGCAGAGCGGGACAATCCCTTCCCTCGCCGGCTGGCAGTGCTGGGCCTGATGCACCCCAGGGTGCGGTTGGCCCTCCTGGCTGCCAGGGCACGCTGCTGGCTCGTGTTCAGCTTGCTGTGACCAGAACCCCCAGGCCCCTTTCTGTGGGGCTGCCCTCCAGCCTCTCACCCCCCAGTCTGTACATACAGCCAGGGCTGCCCTGTCCCAGGTGCAGAATATGGCACTTGCTCTTGTTAAACTTCATATTGTTGGTGATTGCCCAGTCCTCTGATTTGTCAAGATCTCTCTGTGAGGCGTTTCCACCCTCAGTTGAGTCAGCAACTTCTCCCAGTTGTTGTCTGCAAACTTACTCAAAACACCTTCCAGTTCTACATCCAAGTCATTTATGAAAACATTGGAGAGACTCAGCCTTCTTCAAGGATCTAAACAAATTTATTTATTTATTAAAAAAGCACTCTAAGCTCAGTTGTGTTAAATACTTGATAACAATTGGAAAAAAAAAATACAAGATTATACCTGTTGTTGAATAAGGATAAAACCTGACAGCTTGACTTTCTGGCCTTTGAAACTTGGAGAAACTTTTTCATGAGTAATGATAGGAAGGAAATAAACTGCATTGTGGAAAGTGCTCTGTTTTATAGATGTCCTGTCCATGAACCATGTTTCTGGTTCTTTGATTTCATCATGTTATAACAGAGGTGGGTCTGTTATGCAGAGCAATTACATCGCAGGAATAGATGTGTGGAGCAATGCAGGACTTTCCAGTTAGGTGACCGCTGTGGCATGGAGTCAAAGAACTGGGGCATGAGGGTCACTTTGTCCTTTCCTGTGAAAGGAAAGGTTTGTCCTTCTGAGAGATCAATGGATGGAAAATAATAAAAGCATGAATTGTTACACTGTTAGTAGTAGGGCTGCTTTGATGGCATGGAATAACTGCTATAATACATTAGACCAAGTGTTTCTGGACTGAGGAGGTGTTCTTTGATAATTAGTAAAATTACTGGCAGAAATGCAGGTCTACCACAGCAACTCTGAAATGGGTGGTTTGTCTGGAATGGCTGTCCCAGTGATTGATTGCTTCTGGGTTCGTACTTGCAACTAGTTCTGATAGGTTGGATCCAAATACTAGAAGGTAAAACTGAAATGAATGTACAAAGTTGCAGAGTTTAAAGAGGGCCTGAATTTCAAAGCAGGTTTTTGGAAGATAAAAAGGGGGGATTTTTGGTAGAAAAAAGAAAACCTGCAATAGAGAACAGGAAAGAAGACTTTAAAGTATTTGGAAGGGAATTTAATAAGGTGTTGGCAATAATCCTTCAAGAGCGAGATTAGAGTAAGTGACCTCTAGAGGTCTCTTCCGAGCAGTATTTTTGTGATTAAACCAGAGACTTTAGAAATTTCGTGCTTCTGTTGAAGAGAAATTTAAGAAATATATATACAACAGAAAGGACAAGTAAATCAGAGTTTTATGGGTATTTTTCAGTGCTGCTAAGCATACATACCGGAAGCTGTAAATTACTGGCCTGACTGCAATTGCAATAATTTAAAAAAATTGATGAATGAGTACATTGAGAAAAAGAGATGATGATGTTTTAGTACTAAAGAAATGTAATCTCTCTCCCTGGTAAGTTAAGAAATTACTTTATTTTGCTTTTAAAAATATGTATTTCTTAAAGCAGTGTTTGCTGCTTGGTTTGAAAACCTAACATTATTATAGAAAATTACTGTTACTACTTATGTATTTCACTTCCCCAAAATCTTAGCTTGGTGTATTAGGGACTTTTCCATCTTCTCTTGAAGAATTGTTTAAAAAAGAACTTGTTTATGTTGTTTATACAGTTCTTAGGAACTCTTATATAGAACGTAGCTTTGAAGAACCTGCTGAATTTTGACAGAAAAAAAATCTTAGTTTTATTATATTAAGAGCATCATCAGAATTCTATGAGGAGTGATGCCCTTGGATGTATTTCTGTTAACATTTGAATGCTGAGGTTTGGTGGGCAGTGCAGTCCTGCAGGCCACTCTTATGTGATTCTCTCATTCTACCTTTGCAATTGAACCTTTGCTATTCAGCCTGAGTGTATGTGGCTGTTATTTAGTTTACGGCTGCAATTTTAAATGTCTGGAGTTCATCTTTTGTAAACTAAAAACCAGACAGTTTAGTGTAAATTTAGGTTATCATTTCAACATGCTTAGGTAACAAGTGGGGAAAGGCAAACTATGTAAGAGAACCTTCAAATGTTTTAAATGGTGTGTAGTGCTCAAACTTAGTGCTTAGAGAATAGAATTAATCAGTTCCAGTTTATGTTTTTTCTTGACTTACTTGAAAGACTCTTATCTTAGAAGGGGAAATAAAAGGAAAAGTAGAAAACTAACAATCGCTAGTTGATTGCTTCAACTTAAGTAGCTGAATCAAAATGCCAATATAACAGGAAATAAAATTTTAAAATCTATTTTGTTTTCTTCTTTGTTATAGGTTGTATATGAGCAAGAAGGAGTTTGCATTCATTCATCCTGCGGAAAAAACGATGATCAGGACAACTTAATATCAGGCGTACTACGTGTTATTGAAAAGGTATTTGTGTGATACAATTATGGAAGCTTCTTATATTTGTTGGCCAAGCACAGAATGTGTTTGGTAAATCTCAAATGTTCTCAAGTTCTGGAATTCATTAGTGAATTAACATTGCATAATGTTTGACACCATCTGCATCATTTATATATAATGTAAGTTATACCTGAATCATACTGTGGATATATAGGGAGATGTGTACTTTACGTAGATGGATTGTTTTTATTGTAGGAAAATGAAGTAATAGTAGACTGGAGGCCATTGGATGATACTTTGGATACTTCTAATATCCTCTGTGCTGGAAAGGTACGTTCCTTAGTTGTGAGTGTTTTTCATTCTGTTTCCATTTTGTGATAACTTTTGGGTAGATGATCTCATAACTGGAAGCAAAATCTATTTCTGTGACTATCGGTATTAATAGCTATGTGTAGGAATCTCATTTGTGGACTACAGCCCGGTTCAGGTTACTGGGATATATATTTAGGTGATTGTGCTTGGTTCATACATAAAATAGAAGGGAACTGTCTGTTTGAATAGAAAAGACCAAATGAGGGTAAAGCAAATCACAGTCACTGGTCCCCCTGCATCTATTATGCTGGGTTCTGGTGATTCATTCTTCATAATTAAACTCAGAACAGAGACGCTGTTCTAATGCAAGTAAAGAAAGAAGTCTATGGAGGTTCCAAGAGCCAGTAATATTTAAGCAGTATTAAGAGAATGTGACTAAAGCAGAAAGATTAAAGTGTTACATTTAAATAGAGTTTTATGTTGGTAGAGTCTGTGAGAGAGGCTAGGATATTTTAGCACCATACTGAATTTAAGTAAAGCCTCTCAGTCTTCATTGTAAGTAAAATTTCCTGTCTTGAAATGTGTTGTTTCTTAGCTCCGTTTTCATGTCTTGTGCTTTTTTGATGGTTACCTTTTTTGCTTAGGATTCCAGCTCTGTTGTAGAGTGGACTCCAGCTCCCAAAGAAAAACTTGCCCGAGGAGCAGACCGTCCAAATAGCTATGAAGCAGAATGGGACATGGTCACCACAGTCTCTTTTAAAAAGAAACCTCATTCAAATGGAGGTACTCCAAAACTAATTGTATTTTCTTTCTTCTTTGTATTAACCTGTAACTGAAGAATTGTCTGCTATGTACAGTATATGAGTGTGTAAAGAAACAAAAGCTCACAGTAGAATACCTGTCTTCTGCTTCCGATCTCATTTCTTCTTTAAATTAGTAGAGAAGTGTATAGAAAGTAAATGATAAATCTAACATCATGCTGTCAGGATGCAGCAGTTTTGTGTGCATTGTGCTCTTCTTAAATTCTTTCAAACAAATGGAATTTGAATGAGATGCCTTATTAGAAAGGAAAATGAAAAAAAAGTTTGCTCAAATACATTTCAATATTGGAGCAGCAGGGGGAGATGGAATGTACAGCTATATTGGTACTTTGGGTCTCTTTATGTGGAAGCTTAGAAAACCAATTTTTGTCTAGTGAAAGTACTTTAGCAAAATAAGTTCATGGCTACATTATTCAGGTTACACCGTTGCAGTAGATATGCTAAAAAAAATAAAATTAAAAAATCTCCAGTCAGCTTTTTCCTTTGATTCTCTTAGTGAATAACTGGAGACACTTCTTTCCCCCCATCTGTGATGGTTTTAAATGGTGCTAGCTGTCATATATGTTGTCATATGTCATTTATGAGTTCAGGGTTTGGACTTAAGATTGTGAATGTTTGGGGGTGAAGCACAGTCTTTGTTTATAGAATACTTCTTTGCATTTTTTAAGAGGCAGAGTACATCTTGCTCCAAAGTGAGTGTTAGTGAGTGCTAGTGACAGGGATGATGCTCTGCCACTTTCTGCTTATTTCCAGTTACTGTAATTTGATCAGGGTAGGGTGGGATATGTGCCAGAGTCCTTTTAGGCACTCTGGGAATTTTTGTGTCCCACAGTAGTGTAACCAATCCTTTAGTTTTTAATGTATACAGTCTTGCACAGTATTCTTGCATAGAGTGTACATATATTTGCACAGTAAGAGGTGTGGGGGAAGCTTTTCAATTCCCTCTTCTGTGTCTTGACTACAGCCTGACAAGACATGTACGTGGTGCACAGCATACAAGATTGTAATGGATATTACATTTAGCTCGAGTGAGTACTACTACGAGGCAGAGGTGCTGATGGGATTCATCTTGCTGCTGATACGTGATACAGCAGTTACATACTTACCTGCTGGATTGCTTTCTTAAACTGTCGTCAGAGCTTTAGGGAAGCAGTCTGATGGAACTGCTTATTATTTTAAGTCTGTAGCAGATGAGAAGGCACAATGAGAAATCATTGTAGTAGTTACAGTGTGTTTCATTATTAGAACTCATGCTGGATTTTGACTTTAGTGTTTTTTTAGTTTGTTTTTTAGGAACAGTGACAGATAAATCTTTGTAGTTGCTAATAATGGAAATCAAAATAAAATTGTGCGGTAATTTTGTTTTTAAGATGCTACAGCTCATGCAAATGGAGAAAGCAAGTGGTCGTTCCTGTTCAGTTTGGCAGATCTGAAATCAATCAAACAAAACAAAGAAGGCATGGGATGGTCTTATTTGGTGTTCTGTCTGAAGGATGATGTAAAGCTTCCAGCTCTTCACTTTCATCATGGAGATAGCAAACTCCTGATTAAATGCCTTGAAAATCATGTTGTGCTGAGTGAGTAAGTATCAGACAACTCTTAGTTCTGATTTAAAATATGGATTGTTTACTTTTTTAATTCTGCAGTGAGGTTCAGATTAATATTTCTTGAGGTACTTCCATGTCCCTTGTCTATTAGTAGAATCAATCGTCAAGGTGACTAAAGCTGATACTTCACACACAAACTCGGAATGTGGGCTGAAGCTTTTAAACTTGGATCAATTTATAAGCTAGTTCAGAATCTGCTGAAGTGTAGCTCCCTCTAGTGGATAGAGAAGCTTCTCATGAACACTCAGATGTAAAGTTAAATCCTACTTCATGAACCACTACTGTTAAATGGGATAACTTGTGTAAAATTTTGGATCTCCTACTGTAAGTAAAATACCTGAGTATTGATGTTGCCCTGTAAGTTAACTTACAGTGCTTTCAATTAAATCAATTTTTATATAAAAATTTTGCCCCAGAACTCAGTTCCCTTGTAATTTCTTGCTATGGGGAATACGAACTACATTTGATCTTTATTGTTCTAATCATTTTTTTGAAGGTAAGCATAATTAGACCCTATCATGCTGTTAAATACTTGAGTTTTGTTATGTATTTATATTGTGTTACCGCCAGGCTTTTTACCGGGATAAAAGCTTTTTTTTTGACAGGCATAGTGTAAACAGTATAAAATAAAATGTACTGCTTTCATCTTATAGTCAAAAGTATAATTTAAAGAGGCAACAGGGTATCTAAGGGTAGGTAGAGCATGAAGAAACAGTGATGTATTTCATCAGTGTAACAGTTGTGTTTTCAGATGTGTTTTTTTTAGCATCACTTGCAACAATATATTCTCATGAAAGATTTGAAGGCAGATAGTGAAGTAGCTTTGAGAATGCTTATGGAGAACTGTTTTTATGTTGGGAGCATTGAGAAGGTTAGAATTTTCTTCTACAAGTAGGTAAAGCTGAGGCTTTGGTAATATTGGAGTTGCAAGCCAGTGGGATATGAGTGTAGTGTAGTCACTGAGTTAATTTGCAAAAGGCTTTGGCACTATAGTGGTGATTGAATTTGGGATACTTGGAAGTTGTCAACTGCTTGGAGAAAGTGGCACAGTTGGTGAGACCAGCTGGTGAAATAGTACTGTTGGTAGCATCGTTGATGGGCTTTTCAAGAGGGAAAATTCATGAACACAAAAGCAGGAGGGCATTAAGGAGCCGAGGTAGAAGTAATTAAGAACTCTCTCTCTATAATCGGAGACGAGGAAATCCTGGATGGCAGATTTATTTACTTTCAGTTCTACAGAGTCATGTGCTACAAATAATTGTAATTCATATTGCTATGTAAAATTGGTGCTTATTGGTGAGTCCCTGAATGGAAATGGAGCAGATAATGATTTTTGTTCCTGTTCAGAAGACTCTTTCACATGGTCTGTGGTGAGTGATTCAGCACTTTAACATTCTTTTCTTTGATCCAGTAGATGTTCGATTCTTGCCCTTTGTAGCCTCTTGCCAGGTAATGTGAATGTTCCCGCTGGGACAGCGCAAAACAACATTTCTCCTCAGGCTGAGGAGAAAAGTGTAGAAAGACAGGCTCTCATGTCTGTTCTTAAATGAAGAAGGCAGTGCTAGAGCTTGCACAGTCTGATCCAGCAGGTGTGCCCACTGGAGGGTTCAGGAGTGCTTACCAAAGAGAGTTCCCTAGCTGGGGAAGATGGGGAAACCTGAGGGCATGTTCAGGCATTTGGGATGTGCTGAGCTCCATAGTATTGCTGCCTGAAAAAGTACTGAGTGTTGCAGAATGGAACAGCAGATAGTTTGGGAACTTTAAAGCAGAAAGCTGATGCAGCTATGGAAATTAAATTTGCAGGAAGTCAAGCATTGTGTTGAACAGGAACTTCCAGTTTTAGTTTTCTTACTTAGATTCTTCTTTTCCAGTTAAGATCTATTTTTGGCACCAAAGTCTTTTCTGTGGTCTAGTCACGTATGATTTCCATTCCTTTCCCCTTTCCCCTTTCCCCTTTCCCCTTTCCCCTTTCCCCTTT